>NC_050099.1:23449516-23752547 GCF_902167145.1 Zea mays | reverse complement strand
TTGTGGCTCCAAAATCCGTAGTCCTCTCCATCAAAGTGAGGGGGCTTGCCAAGTGGAATGGGGAGCAATTGAGCATTTGAACTATGCGGGATGCGTGAATAATCGAAAGAAAAGTTTGAGTTAACCGTCTTTCGTCTATCGTGGATGTCATCGTCCTTTTGGGAGGAGGAAGATTCGTCGCTGTCGTAGTAGACAATTTCCTTGATGCACCTTGTCTTCTTCTTCCTCCCGTCTTTTCTTTTGTGGCCCGAGCCTGAGTCGGTGGGCTTGTCATCATTGAGCTCGTTGACGAAGGTCTCCTTCTCCTTGTCGTTGATCACCATCCCCTTGCCCTTAGGATCCATCTCTTCGGGCGGTTAGTCCCTTTCTTGAAGAGAACGGCTTTGATACCAATTGAGAGCACCTAGAGGGGGGGTGAATAGGTGATCCTGTGAAACTTAAACTTATAGCCACAAAAACTTGTTAAGTGTTAGCACAATAATTTGCCAAGTGGCTAGAGAGGAGTCTCAACAAAACACAATACCACAAGAGATCAAACACAGAGATGACACAGTGGTTTATCCCGTGGTTCGGCCAAGACCAACGCTTGCCTACTCCACGTTGTGGCGTCCCAACGGACGAGGGTTGCAATCAACCCCTCTCAAGCGGTCCAAAGACCAACTTTAATACCACAGTGTTTTGCTTTGCTTTTCAATATCCCGTTTGCAAGGAATCTCCACAACTTGGAGTCTCTCGCCCTTACACTTGAAGTTCACAAAGAAACACGGAGTAAGGGAGGGAAGCAACACACACAAATCCACAGCAAAATGCGCACACACACGGCCAAGAATCGAGCTCAAAAGACTATCTCAAAGTTCTCACTAGAACGGAGCTCGAATCACTTAGAATGACAAACGAATGCGCAAAGACTGAGTGTGGATGATCAAGAATGCTCTAAGGTTGCTTGGTGTACTCCTCCATGCGCCTAGGGGTCCCTTTTATAGCCCCAAGGCAGCTAGGAGCCGTTGAGAGCAAATCTGGAAGGCCAAACTTGCCTTCTGTCATCGGGGGCACCGGACAGTCCGGTGCACACCGGACACTGTCCGGTGCCCGATTTCCTTCCTTAAATAGCGAAGCCGACCGTTGGCAGACTTGGAGCCGTTGGCGCACCGGACATGTCCGGTGCACACCGGACAGTCCGGTGCCCCCTCCCGACCGTTGGCCCGGCCACGTGTCGCGCGCAGATTTCGCGGCCGACCATTGGCCGTCGGCGAATTCCCGAGAGCGGCCACTTCACGCCGAGTCAGCCTGGAGCACCGGACACTGTCCGGTGCACCACCGGACAGTCCGGTGTGCCAGACTGAGCTGAGTCTTGGCTGTACACAGCTAAGCCTTTTTCACCTCTTTTCTTTTCTTCTTCTTTCTGTTTCTAACACTTAGATAAGTATATTAGTACACAAAACCAATGTACTAAGGCTTAGAAACATACCTTTACTCTTGATTTGCACTTTGTTCATCCATGAGCATAAATTCACATTTAAGTACTTGTGTTGGCACTCAATCACCAAAATACTTAGAAATGGCCCAAGGGCACATTTCCCTTTCACTACCTCCTATTCCTCCTCCCGAACCGCCCTGCCCTGGTTCTCGCCCATGACGCACCCGCCGAGCCTGGAGCAGTTGTCGCCGTCAAGGTAGGCCCCTCCAGCCCCCTCTTCTATCCCTACGGCGAGCTCCCGCCCCTACCCTCGGCGCAGGCGTGGCCCCGGCGCGGGCGCGCTGCCTCGGCGCGAGCGTGGCTCCGTCACGGTCCCGGCTCAGCGGCGCGGAGGCGCGCCCCCGGCAGTGCGGCGTCGCGGCAGCGCGGCCAGCCAGCGTGTGGCGGCCCAGCGTGGTGGCCCGCGGCCAGCCCGCGTAGCCAGCGCGTCGGCTCGTCGACTAGCCTGCGTGGCACGCGCGGTGGCTAGCCCCGGCTCGGCCCCGGCGTGTGCGCGGCCCGTTTGCGACGCGTCAGCGCGGCCTTGCGCATGCGTGCTCGCGTAGTGCGCGCGGTGCTTTGGCACAGCTCGCCGTGCCCCCGGCGCGCTCGTCTACCCCTAGACATGCCCGTCTTCCCCCCCCCCCCCCCGTGTATTTTATGCACGCTAAGCACGTTGTTCATATCAATAAATGGAAACTCGATTTCGAAATTGGTTACGTTAATTATTTCATGTAGCTAATCTTGGACCTCGTTTAATGTTCATCAATTGAAAATAGTTATAATTCTATTAGTGCATGTGGCTAATACTTGTTAGTGTAACTCGATGGAATTAGATCACGTAATGATTAGTTTTGTATCTACCCGTAATACGCTTCGAGTATAGCTTTAACCACCGCGAGACCTTCTTTCTTCCCTTTCTAGCCATGGCGAATGCAATATCGTATGTCATATCTTATGCATATTTGACTTATCTGCTCTCTTGTATGGTGTACTATTTATTTCTTAATTCGAATGGATGGATGTATGTATGTTTGCGCTCGCATAGAGAATGATCTGGTTGAGGAGCCCGAAGAACTCGTAGGAGAAGCCCCTGAGCAGCAGTCGGTTGGTGGAGGCAAGTGTCCCTTGACCTATCTTTGTCCTATACATTCTTTAATTCACCTCCCGCATTTCACAGTTATACCTAAGGATTGACTAGCTTTTGTTATCCATGTCCTTGTTTACCTATTTGGGTTGGATTATTATTGTTTAGCTTTATGCTATTGCTCAACTCTAATCAATGAACATGATGAGATTTGTCAATGATACGTTGTTTCCCTTCTTTCTTATGATGTTATACTTGTGTCATTCAAGGGGGCTCGAGCGGTTTCTCGAGTGCCTCTCCGTAAGGACCTATTCGTAGGATGACCGCACAGGAAAATAGTGCAACCATGAGGGTGGAATGGGATGCCCTTAGCTGAATAATTTGAGAAACCGGGGTGTAGTTCGCTTAGCCGTCGTGCCGTTAATGGGGCTCAGTGTATGCGGCTCGCTCTGCCAAGTTTGGTTCGCCCCTTGGGGAGGAGTGCGGTGCATTTAGGAAACCTAACGGGCAGCTACAGCCTCGGGGAATCTTTGTAAAGGCTACGTAGTGAAACCCTGCCTATTCACCTTGGTAGTGTTTAAGGGTTTGATCGGCCTGAGGCAAGAGGGAATCACGGCTTGTGGGTAAAGTGCACAACCTCTTCAAAGTGTTATGAAACTGATATATCATCCATGCTCGCGGTTATGAGCGGGCAAGGGAGCTCCATTGATTAGTGATACTTGATCAGAGATGTTCGGTTTACAGGTGGTGATGAGGATGATGGATTTTGTTGTGACTCTGTGTAACACCCCTGGTGTTACTATAACTAAAACTTGAGCATGGCATCATAAGCATTGGCATTGCATATGTTTGACACACCTAGAGTGCATTCACTAGGTAAAAATTTCAAACAAGTTGTATTGTTCTAGTGTTTTGCAAATAGGACCCTGGATAGGAAGCTTTACCCTAAATAGGGATTAAAGGGGTAAAACTTAACCCAAATTGAGGAAACCTAAATACTTTAGGGAAATAGTTATAAAATATCCCCAAAAACAAGGTTGAATCACCTTTATACCCCTAAGATACCAGAAACCCTAATTGGAACCTTGGAAAACCCTAAAACTAAACCCTAGGGGCTTATGTGCAAAATTAGTCCATTTTGGGGCTAAAGTGCAAAAACCAAGCCAAATAAGTATCTTAAGTCACATGGTTCACATTTGGGAAGATTTACAAGCCAAACCCTGAGTTTTGGGCTTATTTGCAAAAGAGTCACATTTGAACTCTTTTGACTAAGTCTAATTTCAGTGTATTGTGCTCACCTTTGTGACCCTGTAACTTCTAAACAAAAGAAAGTTTGCCCTAGGTCACCACATCAAAATTGTAGCCCAATTATAGGACAACAAGTTTGCTTAAGAGTGCAAGCCATGTTCTTGTGAAAAGCTGGGAGATAATTGAGCCTGAAGTTGGACTGTCAGACTGCTTGATGTCTGAAATTCAGATTAACAGTGGGATGACATGAACTTAGGGCTTGATTTTAAGCATGATCCAGTGACTTTTTGTGGGAGCACATTGTAGCAAAGTTATAGAGGGATTATAGTTCTACAACTTTACTACAGAAAGTTGGCTTAGGTTTCACATGAAAATTTGAGAAAACTGGGCTCCAACTTGGTCAGTCAGTCAAGCTTTTTACTGAACCTAGTGCACTGTTCACCGTCTTCAGAAAATATCGCGCGGAGGATAAGGTTTTGGACCTCGCCGGCGATAAGGACGCCACGGCGGTCGGGATGGACTGGAGGCCGCGGTAAATATCCTTGGTCACGTGGCAGTAACTCTCTGTGGTGGCGGACTCCGGTTAAACGGCGGTCGCCGTGCCATCCCCGAGTTCTGCCGCGCGGCGAGCTCACCTGCACCGTTTAAAATCCGCTGCGGTGGCGCTCATGCCGTAATTCTCCCTCACTGTACCTTCTACCGACGTGGGCGACGTGCGCTTGTGATGCTATCCTCGGCCGCGAGGTGACCACCGGGCCGGCGCGGCTATAAATAGCCCATGCTCCGCGGCGAGGTATGAGCATCACGCACACCGTAGGTTGAACCGAAGCAGAAATTCGTGCTGCCTCTGCCCCGTCCTCCCAAATTGGTTGTGCGCAGCAAAACTAGAACCCCTTATAGCCGTATAGCCCCAAAGCCCCGCCCTCAATTCCACTCGTGAACGCCGCGGCGCCATTTTCCCCTAAATCGGTCCGCCGCCCCGTGAAGAACAGCCCGTCCGTGGCCAGATTGTTCTGGTAAGTCGCTGTCTAATCCACGTGTTGTTCTCGTACCCTTGCATGCTTGCGAAGCTTACGGTGGTGCCCATTTACTCGATTCCGCTATAGTTGTGTGGGAACACAAGCTTGTAGACACGGTGTCCGCCATGCACGTGAGCAGATCATTCTTCAAGTATTCAAGCTGAATCCGCACACGTTCCTAGGCCGCTTTAAGTCAGTAATGCCTCCCCGGTAGTTTTCCGTAACAACCATCGCCGGCCATGACCTGTACAAACCGCGTCAGGGATGATCTGCGAGCGCGCCGCCGTCGGGGAGCTCCTTGGAGAAGAAACAGAGATGTGAGGATGTTTCTGCAAACGATCAGCGACGTAGGGTAATAGTGTTTGACGCCCGTTCTGATTAGCCGAAACCCTGAGGGTCTCTGCGCAAAATGGCCAGAGCGCGCGGGCGCGCATGGGCGCGCGACCCAGTTTCCTGTAGTGTTGGGCTGTCCCGGTCCAGAAACAGCCCATCACTGTTTTCAACTTTTCCTTTTTCTTTTTCAGTGAAGCTTTTAAAATATGTAGAAAATTACAGAAAAATCCTAAAAATATGAAACCAATTTTCCTAGTCTTGTTATTTTCCCTAGAATTTAATAAAAATAGATTTGTGATTTTTAGTGGAAATAAGAAATTTTAGGGTATTTAAAGTAGTTAAAAATATTGGTTATGGATTTTTAGAAAATAATTGAAAAGTCCAAAAATGCCCAAATTTTTTATGGGAACTTAAAACAATATTTAGAAGCCTTGGGTAGAGTTTGAATTGATTTGGACCATGTTTGGTAACTAGAACCCAAAACCACCCCCCTGTCCTATGAACTCCTTTACCGACTCCGGAAACCCTAAGTTCTCGGAGTTCCGTGAAGGAAAGTTGTACTCAAGACATAGATAATAAGTTTATATTATCTTTGCATCCTCATGAGCATCCCATGGCATCCATTCTTATACCTATGTATGGTTATGATTAGAACGTGAAGAAGAAATAGAAGTCACCGAAGACAGGACACCACCACCTTCGGATTCGCAAGCAGGCAACTGCTTCTACTTCGATATTTGTGGATCCGAACCCGAATCACCTGTGAACGAAGGCAAGCCCCGGTGCATTTGCCACCTCCCTTGATATTTTTAAAATCTTTCTCACTTGCTTGATGCATTAGGTGATAGGAGTTGATTGCTAAAACAATTCCTGCATTACCTTCCTTGAATTTGATTACCTTCCTTGATCACCCGTTTTACAAAAGATTTTGATGCTTAGCCTTGCTTTAGAAAACAAAATGTTTTGTTTTTACAAAATATGATGTGGCAAAAGTGGGTGGGATGTTTTCGAAAATAAAACTTTATGATGGATCTATCAAAGGCCTTGATAGGTTCAACATCGGAAAAGATGTACCTCTGCCAGGTACCAAACTTTGGGTTTGAAATAATTAAGTTGAGACCGGGCGGGTGACTTGCACGAGAAAGGAGTCTCGGTGTAGTGTCTCCGTCTGAGTCGATTAAGGACCTTGTCGATGTAGGCTTGATGATCGAGGACCCTTTAACTGGTCACATGCCTCGTCATGGGTAAGCCTTGCCTCGGGCAGACTAAGGCCAGAATAAAATAACACGAAATGGGCGTGGAGCGGTGGCGAGAGTAGCGTGTACCCTCCGTGGCAAGAGGCTGGACGGTGGTGTATCTGTGCTCTCGGTTTGCGTGAACCTGATCTGGTCTTAAGAACCCCGGTGGCGGGTTAACATATGCAAGGGTTAAGTGCTACATATGTCGTGTGATTGGAGATCCTCAGCTGAGTATAATCGATTCGGATCGCCGTACCTTCGCGGTTATGAAGACTTGGTCACTGCCCTACACGTAGCATTCCACTAAAGATGATGGGCTTTTGTTAAGAAATTGGCTAGTGCAGGACCAGTGATTGAACTAGGGTAGAAAGAACTCTAGTTGCAGGTAACTCTACTTAACTTGACCAATAAAATTGGATTTTTAAGGATCCACTTTAGTAAGCATTTCTGCAAAACAGAGTCTTTGATTATTGAAAAGCCTTACCTTGACTCCCATACAACCAGCATACCCTTGAGAGTCTTTTCTTTAGTCGGGTAAGACTTGCTGAGTAATTCCATACTCAGGGTTTATCCCTTCGTTGTTTTTAGGTGAAGAAGTAGCAGATTTCTGCTGCTTCTGTGCCAGGGTGGTTCCCAAAGAAGAAAAACAAGACTGAAGTGCGGGAGGACTCGGTCCTCCACATAGGATCTTTTGCTTATAACTTATCGGGAGGAGTCTGTGCCTCCCTTGGTTTGTATAATATTACTACTCAGCACTCACCTTTTTAGTTCTAGTCTGTAATAAAATAACTTAAGCTTGCTTTTAAAATAAATGTAATTTATGTAATCGCTTCCACATTTCTTTATCTCCGATGTTCTGTAATGTCTGCAAGACGGGTGAATCGTTCCTGGTAAGGTAAGGAAAGATACCGAACTTGTCAAGTGACTTAGGAACATCTACAGGGTGTCTGATGTCTGTTGGACAAGGACAACTGTAGTTGGGCCTAATTACTTGGGAGGTTCCGTCACAGCTGGTATCGGAGCGTAGCCCTTCTTTGCAGATATTATGAGGCATCTTCAAAAGGATTTTCAAAAGTCTTACCTAAAAACTCTTTTCTCTTCTTACCTAAGTATTCTGAAGAGTCTATCTTAAAGACCAGATAGGAAGAGTGCAATGTATAGAAGGTTGAATCGACTAAGGTTGATTCTGTACTTACACATGCATCATGCTAAGAATTATACTAATAACATTTTCCCCCTTAGAAAGATGCCGCCACGCACAAGGCTAACGGCACGCAAGTCAACGGGACCAATTGGAGTGCCTCGGCATCAACTGGCCCCCCGACATGAAAGCAGCAGCAGTGGAAGTAATGACCCCATAGGAGATCTTGAAGCCCGAGTGAGTCGACTTCAAGCAGCGCTGCAACACAGGACCGATGCTTGGGTCGCATACGGAGATAGAATCAATGAACTAAGAAGGGACATCCGTCACCTGCAGGATCAGCTTGCTGATCAGGACTTAGCACTTGACTGGGCAGTACAGTCTCGTTTGCTGGCATGTGCTAAGGAAGCAAGGGCTCAGGCCCGAATTAAAGAACTTAGCTCAACTGTCGACAACCTGCAGGTCTACTGCAATACGTTGCATCAGGAAGTCCATGTACTATACTCACAATTACACCCTAGTGTGCCTGCACACCCTGCTGAGGCGGAAGCCGGACCATCTCACGTTGCGGGACGCGCGCTGGGTGGGGAGTTAGACCTTTTTGAGCCCCCTCCTTCTTTGAGGTTGGTTGATGTCTGGACTCCCACACCTGACGATGAGGCCGCCAAGAGTAATGGAAAGCAGGACTAAGGGTGTAATAGAAGTAGAGTAGTGGATTGTAGGGTGTACTGTTGTATAATAGGTTGAACTTTTGTATAATGGGTAATGTATCCTGTTATGTAATATCGAGTCTGTATCATTACTTTTTATAGTAATGTAAAATGGAAGGTTTCTCTGGCACATTATGTTTACTTCAAATGTTCTTTGCCACAGATGCCGACCAGGACTCGAGGACAGGACGCAGCCGGAACTTCTGGGGGAAGGGATGTTACCCCAAACCCACCTCCGGTTCCTCCCACGTTAGCCGAGGCGATTGCCGCCTTGGTGAATGCCACCGCAGACAATACCCGCTTCCTTAGGGAAATGGCGGGTCAGCAGCAATTCCAGCAGCAGGCAGGAAGGGGTTATCAGCAAGGCCCCCGTGAAACCACCTATCTGGACTTCTCTGAAACCCGTCCACCCCTATTCGTCAAAGCTGAAGATCCACTAGAAGCTGATGAGTGGATACGGGTTATTGAACAAAAGTTTGGTCTTCTCCGCCGTTCAGAGACGCAGAAGTCGTTATTCGCAGCACAACAACTACGTGGTCCTGCCAGTACCTGGTGGGGAAATTTTGTGGCTATTCAACCTGTCAACCATCAAGTCACCTGGGAAGAGTTTAAAGCAGCCTTCCGTGAGCACTACATACCCGAAGGAGTGCTGCATATGAAACAGGAAGAATTCATGAAGTTAAAACAAGGGGGAGATACCGTCAATCAGTATCTCAACAAGTTTAATCACCTGTCATAGTATGCCATCGACCAGGTGAATACTGATTTAAAGAAAAAGAACTGCTTCATGAGAGGACTAAATGATCGGCTACAGAGGAAAATGGCTGCTTGTATTGACTTAACGTATGGAAAGGCTGTCAGCACAGCCTTATCTGTTGAAGCAAAATACGCAAGTTCTGGGAAGAATAAGGGATTCGGTGGTGAGAGGCCTAATCAGGGCCAGGCGAAGAAGCAACGGTTTGTGATCCGGCCTTCAAGCCAAAATCGCACTTTTTCTCGTCCACCCTCATTCCCCTTCAAACAGCCAATCATTATTCGCCCCAACAATACCCCCACTACTCCAAATCAGCCGGGTGCCCCAGGCACTCGATTCCCTGCCTTGCCTAGTTCTTCAACTGGGTGTTTTAATTGCGGCAAGTCGGGACATTTCATCAAAGACTGCCCATATCCTAAGCAAAATCAATCAAATGCTCCGCAAGGATCTGGGAGATCAGCTCAGCCCAAAGGAAATGCTGTGGGGAAAAATACGATGAAGACGGGGCGTGTATATTACACCCAAGTGGCCACTACACCGGAAGGAGAGCCGGTGATGATGGGTATGTTTCCCGTGGCCAGTCACCCTGCAATTATTCTTTTTGATTCTGGTGCTTCGCATACATTCATTAGCAAGAAATTTGTGGAGCAACATCACATTGCATACCATGAATCAAAAGAGGGATTTAAAATTCATTCACCTGGGGGACACATTTTTACTAGAGAAGTGGCCTATGAAGTGCCAGTAACAATGGCCGGAGGAACTTTCCTGCTAACATGATTGTTCTGAAAGGCCAGGATATAGATGTAATTTTGGGTATGAATTGGTTAACCCAACACAAGGCAATTCTCAACACTGAACTCAGAACCGTCAGGTTGAGCTATAATCAAGAAGAGATTCTTTTGTCTCTCCCCTAACCAATCCAGCCAAAGCTTCTGGTAGAGTATATGAAGCCATTGTACCGGAGATCAAGAACATTCCGGTAGTATGTGAGTTTCCAGATGTATTTCCGGAAGATTTGCCTGGACTGCCCCCTGAAAGAGATGTAGAATTCGTAATTGAGCTAAAGCCCGGTACGGCTCCCATCTCCCGAAGATCGTACCGTATGCCCCCTAATGAGTTGGCGGAATTGAAGATTCAATTACAAGATCTACTGAATAAGGGATTCATCCGGCCAAGCTCGTCCCCATGGGGTTGCCCCGCCATTTTTGTTAAGAAGAAGGATCAAACCTTGCGAATGTGCGTGGATTATCGACCCCTGAATGAGGTCACCATCAAGAATAAGTACCCTCTTCCAAGGATCGACATCTTATTTGATCAACTGACTGGGGCGAGGGTATTTTCCAAAATTGATCTCAGGTCGGGCTATCACCAAATTCGTATTCGGCCCGAGGATATACCGAAGACCGCGTTTACTACGCGGTATGGATTGTTTGAATACCTGGTAATGTCTTTCGGGCTCACAAATGCTCCTGCCCACTTCACCTATTTGATGAACTCGGTGTTCATGCTCGAGTTGGACAAGTTCATGGTAGTCTTCATCGACGATATCTTGATATATTCTAAAAATGAAGAAGACCATGCTCAGCATTTACGGATTGTATTGACGCGCCTAAGGGAACATAAGTTGTATGCCAAGTTCAGCAAGTGCACGTTCTGGCTGGAGGAAATTCAATTTTTGGGGCACGTGTTATCGGCTAAAGGAATTGCGGTAGATCCTAGCATGGTCAAAGATATTCTAGAGTGGAAACCCCCAACCACTGTTCACCAAGTACAGAGTTTTCTTGGACTAGCTGGATATTATCGCAGATTCATACCAGATTTTTCTAAGCTTGTGAAGCCAATCACAAGTTTATTGAAGAATGACATTAAGTTCAATTGGTCTTCTAAGTGTAATGAAGCCTTTGAGCAATTGAAGACATTATTAACCACTGCCCCGGTATTGGCTCAACCGGACATCACTAAGCCTTTTGATGTATATTGCGATGCATCTGGCAGTGGGCTCGGCTGTGTACTGATGCAAGAGGGCCGAGTAATTTCGTATGCTTCAAGGCAGTTGCGCCGACATGAGGAGCATTACCCAACTCATGATCTGGAGCTAGCTGCTGTGGTTCATGCCCTGAAGATTTGGCGTCACTATCTGCTGGGAAATATCTATCACATATATACAGATCATAAAAGTTTGAAGTACATTTTCACCCAGTCAGAATTAAATATGAGGCAAAGACGATGGCTTGAGCTTATTAAAGACTATGAACTGGAGATCCATTATCACCAGGCAAAGCCAATGTGGTGGCAGATGCACTGAGTCGTAAGACTTCCTGTCACTGTCTTATGGTGAAGACCTCTGACAACACTTTGTGTCAGGAAATGGAAAAGCTAAACCTGGGGATAATCCAACAAGGGACTCTGAATCAGCTAAAGCTTGAGTCAATCATTTTGCAAAGGATAATTGATGCTCAAAAAGATAATCTGGGTATGAAGCACATACGAGGGAAGATAAGGGCTGGAGTAGCCAAATGTTTCAAGGAAGACGATCAAGGTTTGATATGGTTTAAAAACCGCATAGTAGTGCCAAAGAACGAAGAACTCCGCCAGCAAATTCTTGATGAAGCACATCTTAGTCGTTATTCTATTCATCCCGGAAGCACTAAGATGTACCAAGACTTAAAGCAACATTACTGGTGGACAAAGATGAAGATCGAAATTGCACGCTATGTGGCTAAGTGTGACACTTGCAAACGTGTCAAGGCCATACACATGAAAACTGCTGGTCCATTACAGTCGCTACCAATACCAACATGGAAATGGGAAGACATCAGTATGGACTTTATTGTGGGATTGCTCAGGACCGCAAAAGGATATGACTCTATTTGGGTTATCATTGATCGACTTACCAAGATCGCCCACTTCCTCCCTGTCAAAGTAAAATATCCCGTCATTACCTATGCGGAGTTGTACATCGCCCGTATTCTCAGTTTGCATGGTGTTCCAAAGACTATAGTGTCGGATCGTGGACCACAATTTGTATCCAAATTCTAGGAAGAACTTCATAAATCCCTGGGTACTAAGTTACTCTACAGTTCGGCCTATCATCCTCAAACCAGTGGACAGACTGAGAGAGTGAACCAAATACTTGAAGATATGCTGCGGGCATGTGTTCTGGACTTCTCACCGAAATGGGATGAATATTTGCCTTTGGCGGAGTTTTCATATAATAATAGCTATCAAGAAAGTATCAAGATGGCACCCTTTGAAGCTTTATATGGACGTCGATGTCGTACTCCGCTAAATTGGTCTGAACCTGGTGAAAGGTGCTTCTTTAGGCCTGATATGGTGAAAGAGGCCGAGGATAAGGTTCAGAAAATTATTTATAATATGAAGAAGGCACAAGATCGTCAGAAGAGTTATGCAGACACACGGTGAATGCCCTTATATTTCCTGGAAGGAGACTATGTTTACCTGAAAGTCTCACCAATGAAAGGAGTATCGCGTTTTGGGGTTAAAGGGAAGCTTGCACCCAGGTATATTGGTCCATTTCCAGTACTTGAGCAATGTGGGCCAGTGGCATACCGACTTCAACTACCCAAAACCTTGTCTGCTGTGCATAATGTGTTCCATGTGTCACAATTGAAGAAGTGTCTTCGGGTTCCCGATCGAACCATTGAAGTAACGGATGTTGTCCTTGAACCGGACTTGACATACTCTGAGCACCCTATTCGAGTCTTGGATCAAAAGGACAGGGTTACCCGGAGAAAAACTCTCAAGTTTTATAAGATACAGTGGAACCAGCATTCTGAAGATGAGGCTACATGGGAAACTCAAGATTTTCTAGAAAAGAATTTCCCAGGCTTTTTAGCCTCATGTAAATTGTAAAGCCTGTATAACTGTGTAATAAAGAAGTGACCCCCACATCACCCCTGCCTTGTACCAGAAGTAAGGAAATAAAAGTATTCCGCGTTTCCTTTTCCATTACTTACCCTAGGACTTTTAATCTCGGGACGAGATTCTTTTATGGGGGGAAGGATGTAACACCCCTGGTGTTACTATAACTAAAACTTGAGCATGGCATCATAAGCATTGGCATTGCATATGTTTGACACACCTAGAGTGCATTCACTAGGTAAAAATTTCAAACAAGTTGTATTGTTCTAGTGTTTTGCAAATAGGACCCTGGATAGGAAGCTTTACCCTAAATAGGGATTAAAGGGGTAAAACTTAACCCAAATTGAGGAAACCTAAATACTTTAGGGAAATAGTTATAAAATATCCCCAAAAACAAGGTTGAATCACCTTTATACCCCTAAGATACCAGAAACCCTAATTGGAACCCTGGAAAACCCTAAAACTAAACCCTAGGGGCTTATGTGCAAAATTAGTCCATTTTGGGGCTAAAGTGCAAAAACCAAGCCAAATAAGTATCTTAAGTCACATGGTTCACATTTGGGAAGATTTACAAGCCAAACCCTGAGTTTTGGGCTTATTTGCAAAAGAGTCACATTTGAACTCTTTTGACTAAGTCTAATTTCAGTGTATTGTGCTCACCTTTGTGACCCTGTAACTTCTAAACAAAAGAAAGTTTGCCCTAGGTCACCACATCAAAATTGTAGCCCAATTATAGGACAACAAGTTTGCTTAAGAGTGCAAGCCATGTTCTTGTGAAAAGTTGGGAGATAATTGAGCCTGAAGTTGGACTGTCAGACTGCTTGATGTCTGAAATTCAGATTAACAGTGGGATGACATGAACTTAGGGCTTGATTTTAAGCATGATCCAGTGACTTTTTGTGGGAGCACATTGTAGCAAAGTTATAGAGGGATTATAGTTCTACAACTTTACTACAGAAAGTTGGCTTAGGTTTCACATGAAAATTTGAGAAAACTGGGCTCCAACTTGGTCAGTCAGTCAAGCTTTTTACTGAACCCAGTGCATTGTTCACCGTCTTCAGAAAATATCGCGCGGAGGATAAGGTTTTGGACCTCGCCGGCGATAAGGATGCCACGGCGGTCGGGATGGACTGGAGGCCGCGGTAAATATCCTTGGTCACGTGGCAGTAACTCTCTGTGGTGGCGGACTCCGGTTAAACGGCGGTCGCCGTGCCATCCCCGAGTTCTGCCGCGCGGCGAGCTCACCTGCACCGTTTAAAATCCGCTGCGGTGGCGCTCATGCCGTAATTCTCCCTCACTGTACCTTCTACCGACGTGGGCAACGTGCGCTTGTGATGCTATCCTCGGCCGCGAGGTGACCACTTGGCCGGCGCGGCTATAAATAGCCCATGCTCCGCGGCGAGGTATGAGCATCACGCACACCGTAGGTTGAACCGAAGCAGAAATTCGTGCTGCCTCTGCCCCCTCCTCCCAAATTGGTTGTGCGCAGCAAAACTAGAACCCCTTATAGCCGTATAGCCCCAAAGCCCCGCCCTCAATTCCACTCGTGAACGCCGCGGCGCCATTTTCCCCTAAATCGGTCCGCCGCCCCGTGAAGAACAGCCCGTCCGTGGCCAGATTGTTCTGGTAAGTCGCTGTCTAATCCACGTGTTGTTCTCGTACCCTTGCATGCTTGCGAAGCTTACGGTGGTGCCCATTTACTCGATTCCGCTATAGTTGTGTGGGAACACAAGCTCGTAGACACGGTGTCCGCCATGCACGTGAGCAGATCATTCTTCAAGTATTCAAGCTGAATCCGCACACGTTCCTAGGCCGCTTTAAGTCAGTAATGCCTCCCCGGTAGTTTTCCGTAACAACCATCGCCGGCCATGACCTGTACAAACCGCGTCAGGGATGATCTGCGAGCGCGCCGCCGTCGGGGAGCTCCTTGGAGAAGAAACAGAGATGTGAGGATGTTTCTGCAAACGGTCAGCGACGTAGGGTAATAGTGTTTGACGCCCGTTCTGATTAGCCGAAACCCTGAGGGTCTCTGCGCAAAATGGCCAGAGCGCGCGGGCGCGCATGGGCGCGCGACCCAGTTTCCTGTAGTGTTGGGCTGTCCCGGGCCAGAAACAGCCCATCACTGTTTTCAACTTTTCCTTTTTCTTTTTCAGTGAAGCTTTTAAAATATGTAGAAAATTATAGAAAAATCCTAAAAATATGAAACCAATTTTCCTAGTCTTGTTATTTTCCCTAGAATTTAATAAAAATAGTTTTGTGATTTTTAGTGGAAATAAGAAATTTTAGGGTATTTAAAGTAGTTAAAAATATTGGTTATGGATTTTTAGAAAATAATTGAAAAGTCCAAAAATGCCCAAATTTTTTATGGGAACTTAAAACAATATTTAGAAGCCTTGGGTAGAGTTTGAATTGATTTGGACCATGTTTGGTAACTAGAACCCAAAACCACCCCCCCTGTCCTATGAACTCCTTTACCGACTCCGGAAACCCTAAGTTCTCGGAGTTCTGTGAAGGAAAGTTGTACTCAAGACATAGATAATAAGTTTATATTATCTTTGCATCCTCATGAGCATCCCATGGCATCCATTCTTATACCTATGTATGGTTATGATTAGAACGTGAAGAAGAAATAGAAGTCACCGAAGACAGGACACCACCACCTTCGGATTCGCAAGCAGGCAACTGCTTCTACTTCGATATTTGTGGATCTGAACCCGAATCACCTGTGAACGAAGGCAAGCCCCGGTGCATTTGCCACCTCCCTTGATATTTTTAAAATCTTTCTCACTTGCTTGATGCATTAGGTGATAGGAGTTGATTGCTAAAACAATTCCTGCATTACCTTCCTTGAATTTGATTACCTTCCTTGATCACCCGTTTTACAAAAGATTTTGATGCTTAGCCTTGCTTTAGAAAACAAAATGTTTTGTTTTTACAAAATATGATGTGGCAAAAGTGGGTGGGATGTTTTCGAAAATAAAACTTGATGATGGATCTATCAAAGGCCTTGATAGGTTCAACATCGGAAAAGATGTACCTCTGCCAGGTACCAAACTTTGGGTTTGAAATAATTAAGTTGAGACCGGGCGGGTGACTTGCACGAGAAAGGAGTCTCGGTGTAGTGTCTCCGTCTGAGTCGATTAAGGACCTTGTCGATGTAGGCTTGATGATCGAGGACCCTTTAACTGGTCACATGCCTCGTCATGGGTAAGCCTTGCCTCGGGCAGACTAAGGCCAGAATAAGATAACACGAAATGGGCGTGGAGCGGTGGCGAGAGTAGCGTGTACCCTCCGTGGCAAGAGGCTGGACGGTGGTGTATCTGTGCTCTCGGTTTGCGTGAACCTGATCTGGTCTTAAGAACCTCGGTGGCGGGTTAACATATGCAAGGGTTAAGTGCTACATATGTCGTGTGATTGGAGATCCTCAGCTGAGTATAATCGATTCGGATCGCCGTACCTTCGCGGTTATGAAGACTTGGTCACTGCCCTACACGTAGCATTCCACTAAAGATGATGGGCTTTTGTTAAGAAATTGGCTAGTGCAGGACCAGTGATTGAACTAGGGTAGAAAGAACTCTAGTTGCAGGTAACTCTACTTAACTTGACCAATAAAATTGGATTTTTAAGGATCCACTTTAGTAAGCATTTCTGCAAAACAGAGTCTTTGATTATTGAAAAGCCTTACCTTGACTCCCATACAACCAGCATACCCTTGAGAGTCTTTTCTTTAGTCGGGTAAGACTTGCTGAGTAATTCCATACTCAGGGTTTATCCCTTCGTTGTTTTTAGGTGAAGAAGTAGCAGATTTCTGCTGCTTCTGTGCCAGGGTGGTTCCCAAAGAAGAAAAACAAGACTGAAGTGCGGGAGGACTCGGTCCTCCACATAGGATCTTTTGCTTATAACTTATCGGGAGGAGTCTGTGCCTCCCTTGGTTTGTATAATATTACTACTCAGCACTCGCCTTTTTAGTTCTGGTCTGTAATAAAATAACTTAAGCTTGCTTTTAAAATAAATGTAATTTATGTAATCGCTTCCGCATTTCTTTATCTCCGATGTTCTGTAATGTCTGCAAGACGGGTGAATCGTTCCTGGTAAGGTAAGGAAAGATACCGAACTTGTCAAGTGACTTAGGAACATCTACAGGGTGTCTGATGTCTGTTGGACAAGGACAACGGTAGGTGGGCCTAATTACTTGGGAGGTTCCGTCACACTCTGGTAATGGTAAGTGGTACTCTTTCCATTTGGAAAGGAGTACGTCTGAGTTAATAACGTGGGTTAACTCTAAAACTTGGCTTTCTCTACTAGTAATAATAATCTGACCAACTAAAAGCAACTGCTTGACTTACCCCCACATAAAGCTAGTCCACTACAGCCAAATAGGACACTTGCTGAGTATGTTGATGTGTACTCACCCTTGCTCTACACACCAAACCCCCCCAGGTTGTCCGTATTGCAACCACTGCTCAGGAGATGATGAAGCCGTGGAAGGAGACTTTCAGGAGTTCCAAGATTACGATGAGTTCTAGGCGTGGGTTCGCGGCAACCCCCAGTCGGCTGCCTGTGAAGGCCGCGTGTATCTACGTTTCGTTTTCGCACTTTGATTATTGTAAAGACTATGTGGATGTCTCAGACATATGATGTAATCGACTATTGTTACCCCCTTTTATGTTATTATTTGAGCACTGTGTGATGATGTCCAGTTATGTAACTGCTGTGTACGTGAATTGCTGATCCTGGCACGTACATGGTTCGCATTCGGTTTACCTTCAAAACCGGGTGTGACAAAGACCCACTTGGTTCCTATAACATTTTGGTTAGGATGTGGAACAAGATGCCATACCTCATTCCTCATGAAGTTGTTGAGTTCCTCTTGCATTGCCAACACCCAATCTGAATCCCTTAATGCGGCTTCCACCCTGTATGGCTCAATAGAAGACACAAAGGAGTAATGTTCACAAAAATGAGCAACACGAGATCGAGTGGTTACCCCCTTATGAATATCACCGAGGATGGAGTTCACGGGGTGATCTCGTTGTATTGCTTGGTGGAGTCTTGGGTGTGGCGGTCTTGGACCCTCATCATCTTCCTTGTCTTGATGATGGGCATCTCCCCCTTGATCATTGTCCTCCTCTTGAGGTAGCTCCTCTTGATCTTCATTTTCATCATCTTGAGCTTGATCGTCATCTTGAGTTGGTAGAGATGCTTGATTTGAGGATGATGGTTGATCTTGTGCTTGTGGAGGCTCTTCGGATTCCTTGGGACACACATCCCCAATGGACATGTTCCTTAATGCGATGCATGGAGCCTCTTCATCATCTAGCTCATCAAGATCAACTTGCTCTACTTGACAACCGTTAGTCTCATCAAACACAATGTCACAAGAAACTTCAACTAGTCCAGTGGACTTGTTAAAGACTCTATATGCCCTTGTGTTTGAATCATAACCAAGTAAAAAACCTTCTACAGCCTTAGGAGCAAATTTAGATTTTCTACCTCTTTTAACAAGAATAAAACATTTGCTACCAAAGACTCTAAAATATGAAACATTGGGCTTTTTACCGGTGAGGAGTTCATATGATGTCTTCTTGAGGATTCGGTGAAGGTAAAGACGGTTGATGGCGTAGCAGGCGGTGTTGACTGCTTCCGCCCAAAACCGGTCCGAAGTCTTGTACTCATCAAGCATGGTCCTCACCATGTCAAGTAGAGTTCTATTCTTCCTCTCCACTACACCATTTTGTTGTGGTGTGTAGGGAGATGAGAACTCATGCTTGATGCCCTTATCCTCAAGGAAGCCTTCTATTTGTGAGTTCTTGAACTCCGTCCCGTTGTCGCTTCTTATTTTCTTGATTCTTAAACCGAACTCGTTTTGAGCTCGTCTTAAGAATCCCTTTAAAGTTTCTTGGGTTTGGGATTTTTCCTGCAAAAAGAACACCCAAGTGAAGCGAGAATAATCATCCACAATAACTAGACAATACTTACTCCCGCCGATGTTTATGTAAGCTATCGGGCCGAATAGGTCCATGTGGAGTAGCTCGAGTGGCCTGTCAGTCGTCATGATGTTCTTGTGTGGATGATGAACACCAACTTGCTTCCCTGCTTGACATGCGCTACAAACCCTGTCTTTCTCAAAATGAACATTGTTAGTCCCAAAATGTGCTCTCCCTTTAGAAGCTTGTGAAGATTCTTCATCCCAACGTGGGCTAGTCGGCGATGCCAGAGCCAACCCATGTTAGTCTTAGCAATTAAGCAAGTGTCGAGTTCAGCTCTAATAAAATCAACTAAGCATAGCTGACCCTCTAACACTCCCTTAAATGCTACTGAATCATCACTTCTTCTAAAGACAGTAACACCTAAATCCGTAAAAAGACAGTTGTAACCCATTTTGCATAATTGAGAAACAGAAAGCAAGTTGTAATCTAAAGAATCTACAAGAAAAACATTGGAAATAGAATGGTTAGGAGATATATCAATTTTTCCAAGTCCTTTGACCAAACCTTGATTTCCATCCCCGAATGTGATAGCTCTTTGGGGATCATGATTTTTCTCATAGGAGGAGAACATCCTTTTCTCCCCAGTCATGTGGTTTGTGCACCCGCTATCAATTATCCAACTTGAGCCCCTGGATGCATAAACCTACAAAACAAAGTTATGCCTTGTTCTTAGGTACCCAAATGGTCTTGGGTCTTTTGACATTAGAAACAAGCACCTTGGGTACCCAAACACAAGTCTTTGACCCCTTGTGTTTGCCCCCAACATATTTGGCAACTACTTTGCCTGATTTGTTAGTGAGCACATAAGAAGCATCAAAAGTCTTAAATGAAATATTAGGTTCATTTGATGCTATAGGAGATTTCTTTTTAGGCATTTTAACATGTGTAGAACGCCTAGAGCTAGAAGCCTCATTCTTATAAATAAAAGCATGGTGAGAAACAGAATGAGTCTTCTTAGCATGAATTATTCTAATCTTATCCTCAGGATAACCAGCAAGATATAAAATATAACCCTCGTTATCCTGAGGCATGGGAGCCTTGCCCTTAACAAAGTTAGACAATCTTTTAGGGGCATTGTTGGGGACTTGTTCTCAAATGCTTTGGCTTGAGAACAAGGCAACACAAAATGTTAAAGGTTAATGCCATTCGTCCTTCGAAACATTATTTCCCTTAGAATATAATGATCTTTAGACGAAGGTCATGAAGAACGTACCTTCATCATTACAACATATGTTAAAGAAAGGAGAAGCATGTGAAATATAAGAGACAACATAAATGATTATATTGCATTATTAATTCAATTTATTATATCATCATGGAAAGGTAGAAACAATATTGAATTACAAAAGTACCTTCGGCTTGACAGAAGGTAAAAGTACAAGCGTGACACACGAGCAAGTACAAGTCAGGGTGAACAGTACGGGGTACTGTTCATCTATTTATAGGCACAGGACATAGCCTATAAGAAATTACAATTATGCCCTTTATATTTACTATTGGCTTATAGAAAAATTTATGAGGACTGAACAACCTTTTCCCTTTTAAGTCGGTTCCCCTTTTTTGCCGTTATGCCGAAGCTCCCTTACATGTAACTTCGACGCTGCGTCAACCTTCGTATTGTTCATGCTCTTCACACCGTGTGGTGATTCTGATATGAGACAGAAGGCGTCTGTTCACACATTACACTCGAAAAACATTGTTAAATTATGTTTTTGAGGACCTTCGGAAGACGAAGGCCCCCAACAGTAGCCCCTCGCAATATTAATTTGTTAGAATTACGAATTCAGATTGCGACATGGACGAAGGCCCGAAAAAACACCTTCCCTTTGCTAGAATAGCAACAGTCAATGACAGACGAGGCCCTCCAACTTGGAGTGCGCTGGGCGTATAAATAGGATCTCACACCGATTGCATTCGATACACTGCTTGTGCCATTTGCCTTATTTTCTCAATTTGTTAACTTGCTGCTCACTAACGCTTGATAGCTCTCAAGCTTTTTAGCTTTGGTTTGAAGGACACGTTTTCGTCATTTCCGAAGATAAGATGTCTTAAGACAAGAAGGTAGTTGCTGAGACGAAGCTAACCGAAGAGGAGAAGCTTCTTGAGGAGAAGACTGCTGGATTTGTTGAATCAATAGCGAAAACAAATACAGACAAGATTACTAAAGAAATTCTGGAAGGCTTGTCTAAAGATACTGATGATAGTGACATCTATGATGTAGAGAGTGGGGGCAAAGACTCTGAAGATCGGCCCTAGCGACCAAGTCATGCAGTCTTCGGGAAATCAACTATCAAACAGAGTCATCTTGATAATATGAGAGGAAGGTATTTTCGAGATATGTCTATTGTGAGGGCTGACGTAGATAGAGCCGTTCCTGCTCCCGAAGAAAACGAAGTTGTAATCTACCGAAGCTTCTTCAAAGCTGGACTTCGGTTCCCGTTGAGCAGATTTGTGGTTGAAGTTTTAAAGACGTACCGGATTTCCTTCATCAGATCACTCCTGAAGCAATTATTAGAATGGGGATCTTCGTCTGGGCTATGAGGAGTCAAGGTCTAGAGCCAGGTGCGAGATTGTAGCATCCCAAAAATCCTAATCTAGGTTTGAAACCCTAATCCACCTTTTTCCCGCCCTTCACCCTCTAATTCTAAGTTCTTCACTAAGTTTTTCCTTCATCGTATGCATACATTTTGTTTGATCACAAGCACCTCACTTAGATTCTATTTTCTAAACACTTAGAGTATCCACAAAATATCTTTTTTCAAAAGAAAAAGGGGCAAAATGGGAAATAGAAATTAGAAAGTAAAAAGAAAAAGGGGAAAAGCTCTCTCCCCCCTGCTGGACCGAATTCCGGCCCAAGCCCGCGACCCCCCCTTTCCCACGCGCCCGCGCTCCCCGCTTTCGGCCCAACTGCGGCCTGCCTCCGCGCGCGCGCGCCAGCCCGCTCCTCGCCCTCGCTCTCGCTGACAAGGCGTCCCCACCCGTCAGCCGCTCTCTCTCTCGCGCACTCGCTCCCTCTGACCAAGCGACCCCACAGGTCAGCTGCTTCGTCGTCCGTCCGCCGTCCCCTCACCGAAGTCACCTCCGGCCGTCGCCTCCGTCCTCCCCTCTGCCATCCTGCCGCACAGGGAAGTTTGGCACCGCTCCGTCCTCCTCCCCTTGACCAGCGTCCTCGCCGGTACCACCTCGCCGTGGCGTCCCCTCGGCAGCGCTGTGCGCCATTTATGGCGGCACTGGGAAGCTCGCCGGAGTCAGGGAGCTCCACCGCCCCCCCTTCCCCCGCGCGCCTATAAAAAGCTTGCCCCGAGCCCCTCCTTCCTCGCACCAGCCCCGGCCATCCCTCTCCTCCTCTCCCCTGAGCACAATTCGCGAAGCGCCGACGTCGTTCTCCCCTCCGGTGAGTTCCTTCCTCCTCCTCCCTCTCCTTCTCCGTTGGTCCGACAAGAAATTAAGTGGGGCAAGCAGCTCCCTCACGTAACCACGAGCCCGAAGCACCACCTTCCGACCCCCGTCCCCCACCCAGAGCCCACCGGCGGCGATCCCCGCCGCAGAACTCCGCCCCCTCCCCGTAGGCAGCCCCCTCTCAACCCTCTCCGGCCAAATTGAGCCTACCGTTAGAATCGCCAGCACCTCCCCGTGCTAAGGCATCTGCTCACTGTCCAAAAACCGGGCCACCAGCGGCGAACCGCCGCCGAGCCCACCGACGGCCGGGTCCTCCCCGCGGACGGCCGGTTCATCCCCCCCCCGTCAACCTGACGCCGTTCTCTTCCCCTCCCGTTCTCTCTGGCACGTGGGGCCCACGGCGACGCCGTCACCTTCACGCGCCCGCGCCGTCCCTTGCCCTGGGCCGCAACTGGGCCGGCGCATTCGCGCCCACGCGCGCTCGCGCCCGGCTGGGCCAGAATCCTTCCCCCCGGCCCACCAGAGCTGAAACCCTTTTTCTTTTTCCTTTTTAGCATTTTCCCTCCTTTAATTAGTCCCCTCAATATTTTTATGCACCAAAAATTATCAAAAGTAATTTCTAAGGCCACATACAATAATGATGTTAAAAAATGACACACTATAATTTGTAAATCCCTGTTGATGTATTGTTTTATTGCCTGTTTTCCTAGAAGAAGCGGGGACCGTTGATCCGGAACCCGTAGCCCCGGAAGAGGGACCAGAGCCCGAACTTCCGGAAGTAGGTCTTCTGTGCCAGGAAAGCTTCGACGAAGGCAAGTCCATCCTTCCCTTGATGCATAAATTACCTATTCTCTCTACCACTGCCTAGGCCGGGAACTATGGGGGAATATTGCATTGTGAGTAAGAGATGGCCCGCATTAACATATTATTTCCGATTACGAAATGTGGATCTGGAAGTAGGGCAAAGTGTTTCTTCAAATAAAACCTCTTTCTGAAAAGTTATGCGATGAAGGGTACTCACCCTCATCACCTTGAGAGTGGGGTGATCAGGGACTCCCTGGTTTAGGGGAGGGCTTAAGGTGTTGGCTCAGCTGGTTTAGGCGTGAGCAGAAGGATCGTCCCCTCATATAAGGACTGGCTTGTCATTTTTCACTACCTGTACTCCTTTATCGTACAACCACTCGAGACTGTGTGGGCAGTCACTCGATCCGAACTCGTACGGTCCAACCCCAGGGTTAAGAAGGCTGGGGAGCACCGGGAGGATAAGGAGGGGGAAAGTTTTGTCCGGTTTGGGCATGGTGGTGGCCTGACTCCTTCCGGATAACCGTTAAGGTTAGGACGTACGGGTAAGGAAAGAGATCCGGCATTCGGGTCTCGCGACGGTGAGATCACAGAAACCGGGCTAGTGGGTAAAGTGTACCCCTCTGCGCAGAGTTGAAACCTATTCGAATAGTCCGTGTCCACTGGTATGGATGAGTCCGGTGTGGTATGACAATTAGAACTTTCTCTATGAATTTCAAGAAAAGGGGGAATGTGCGAGTGAATAAGTGTTAAGAAAGAACTAAGGCCACGGGAGCGGGAAGCTCAGTGGTGGTTGAGTTTTGGTTACTTTTAAAGACAATGGGTTAAACCTTCAAGCAACTTCCTTTCTCTAAGAAAATGATGAGTGACATCAACTCCACCAAATTGAGCATGTACATCATAGGTCTCTTTCTCTCTACGGGAGCGGGGTGGGCTTGCGGAATACCTAGTGTATTCACCCAGATTTATTTATGTTTTTCAGCAGCCGAGGACTTCTTTTCTGCTATGCTTGATTAAGAGGGCTGTGTCTGCACCCAGTTCTGCCTGTGGCTTGGGCTAGTATATTTTTTCCTACTGCGCTTCTCTATTTGGCTCTCTCTCGAGCTTGTACCCCGGTATTGTAATAAATTTACCTTAACTCTGTACTATTTGATGTAAGGAATGTGTTTACTAGCCTCCTGGGACTAGTAATTGTTTCACATTTGAGTCCCAAAGGATCGGGACGCTTTAGGTGGTATCAGAGCCCATAGGACTGGCCGTAGGTCGCAGCCCTGACCCTGAAACTTACCCTAAAAAGAAAATACCTCTTACCTCAAGAAAAGTTTTCTCTTCCCTTCCCCGATTTTAACAAAACCCTTCTTTTCCTATTCCAGATGGAAGCCTCTCTGGCCATTAAGTCATCCTACTGCTCGGAAGTGGAAGGGTTCCCACGCCTCTTGCGAAGCTGTGCGCTCCGCATGGGAATTCGTAAGAAGCCGGAATACGTCTGGACGGAGCATATCGAGGGCGGAATGATGAGATGCTCTATGGCAGTCTACCTAGGGGAAAGCCAAAGTTATCCAAACCAACGTTCCTTCCAAGTCACTTTCACCGGAGTTCATTACCTAGATGCTTGCCAAAATGTCGCCCGAAAAGCCCTCCGACAACTGTGTCAGAACTACAACAACGTAATCATTGAAACCCCCCCTTCGCTACTTTCCACCCAGCAACAAGAATACCCCCACCTGGAGGAAAAGACTTCAGGCCCTATCAGGAGGAGATCCTATTGAGAATGATCCCACCATTGTCTACATGGCTGGATACCTTCATACCCTTGATAACCAATATGATGACCTCGCCCTCCACTGCACCTCCCTAACCTCCCGGGTGGAAAGCCTGGAGCAGAAAGTCAGGGAACTTTCAGAAGAAAAAGCGTCCCTTCAAGAGAGCCTCTCGATAGCTGAAGGCGAAGAGGCCAATACCCGTGAAGCTTACCGCACCCTCAAATTGGACTACGACAAGAAACTGAAGAAGCTCGCCCCCGCAAGAAAAATCCGCAAGAAGACCAAAAGCCAAGGATGTCAGACTGAGCAGCAGGAAGAGAACCCTCCTAGGAACCAGTCCGACACCGAGGACATGTCCCTGGCCAGCCTTGATGACCTTCTCTTGGAATTTGGGGACACTTTAGAGAAAGAGTTCGGGGGTACCCTAGGTAGCACTCGTGTGTGATGAGCTTGTGGTAGCAGTATGCTATGTAATGTAATGGCTTGATGTAATGAATAAAATAACTAGTTAAAAAAATGGCATGTGCATAATAGTGACTCTCTTCCCATGGCAGATGGCTTCGGATAGAACCACGCCTACTGCCTCCGGGATTGGGGCAAGACTTCCCCTAGGAGCTGAAGGAGAGGCTGGCGGAGAAGGGGGTGAGACCCACCTCCCCGCACCTCCAGAACTACCACTAGACCTAGCCCAAGTTCTGGCCAATCAAACCCGACTCATTGAAGTCCTCACTCGAAGTCTGGAAAACCAGCGCCCAGGCGGTGGAAGGCCCCAGGACAGGATGGGAGAATTTCTGAGACTCAAGCCTCCCACGTTCGCGGGGTCCAGCAATCCCCTCGATGCAGATGACTGGCTTCGCACGATCAAGAGGAAGTTGGAAGCCATCGCATGTCCTGAGAATCAGCGCGTTCAGCTGGCAGCCCATCAGCTTTCAGGAATGGCTTTAGCATGGTGGGACACTTTCAGTGAAGCCGTCAGAGATGCTACATGGGCAGAATTTGAGGCAGCCTTCCGTGAGCACCACGTACCCCAGGGGATAGTTCAACTCAAGGAGGATGAGTTCCGGGAGCTAACCCAAGGCGGGAGAACAGTCAGTGAATATGTGCACAAGTTCACAGAGCTGGCCCGCTACGCGCCCGAAGATGTCAGCACCGAGTCTAGAAAGATGGCCCGTTTCCTGAGAGGATTAAGACCCGAACTTAAGACCATCCTCGCTAGCCAGGACTTCCACAGCTTCTCTCACCTTTCCAACAAAGCTATTCAAGTGGAAAGAGCAAAAGAGGAAGAAAAAGGGCACATCAAGAGAAAATTCCAGGTCCTCCGAGCGCAACAGCAAGAACGTCACCAGAGAGCTCGACCCTTTGGGCTTCCACCCAGGGGTCCAAGCTTCAATAAACAATCTGGACCCTCTCCATCACGCTACAGTCAACAGTGTCAGAGCTCCCATCAGGCACCCTCCATGGCAAGCAACCAGCCGCCAGCAAACGCCTGTTGGCACTGCGGGGACCCCAGTCATTTCAAAAACAACTGCCCCCAGTTGAAGGCACCAGGACCAACCTACTCCAACTCGGTGAATGGCCCCAAGATTCCATCAGCACCAACCTCCAAGGCGCTCCCTTCCAACAGCCAGCAGAGCAGGACTCAGTACCAGGGCAGGGCCCGGGTCAACCACGTCGACGCGCAGGAAGCCCAGCAAGCCCCGGGAGTAGTGCTCGGTGAGTTCCTCGTTGAATTTACCCCCGCTTCTGTGCTTTTTGATTCAGGAGCATCCCATTCATTTATAGCCGCTAAGTTTGTGGAGAAGCATGGCATACCCTCTACACCTCTAGCTATCCCTTTGGTCACCCGAACCCCGGGGTCAGACCTCCTGTGCAAACTCAGGTGTTCCCAAGTCAGAATTCTTTTGAGTGGGGTAGTGTTCCTGGCAGACTTAACCATCTTGCCATCCCGAGGAATTGACGTAATCCTAGGAATGGATTGGCTAGCTAAGCACAAGGGTGTTATCAGCTACGCAAGCAAGACTGTTCTTCTCATAGATCACCAAGGAAAGGCAGTTACCTGTCAAGCCCAACCGCCCGCAAATGATCCAATGATATTTAATCTGGCAGTAGAAAGCATGTCTGTAATCAAGGAGTTTGAAGATGTATTTCCAGAAGAGTTGCCCGGGATGCCACCAGAAAGAGGAGTAGAGTTCTATATAGATCTCATTCCCGGCACTGCACCCATTGCAAAGAGACCATACCGCATGGCCCCCACTGAGTTGGCAGAATTGAAACTTCAGATTTCGGAACTACAACAAAAAGGGTACATCCGCCCCAGTTCGTCTCCCTGGGGAGCACCCGTTCTTTTCGTTACCAAAAAGGATGGGAGTATGAGGATGTGTATTGATTACCGATCCTTGAACGAAGTTACAATCAAGAATAAGTACCCTCTCCCTCGGATCGATGACCTCTTCGACCAACTACAAGGAGCCAAATACTTCTCCAAGATAGACCTCAGGTCAGGGTATCACCAACTGAGAATCAAAGAGGCAGACATTCAGAAAACTGCATTCGTCACCAGATATGGGCAATATGAGTTCACAGTGATGCCATTTGGACTAACCAACGCACCCGCCTTTTTCATGAACCTCATGAATAAGGTATTTATGGAAGAATTGGATAAGTTTGTCGTGGTCTTCATCGACGACATCCTTATTTATTCAAAGAATCGCAAGGACCATGAGCATCACCTTCGAATCGTCCTCGGAAGACTCAGAGCGCATCAACTTTATGCGAAGCTCAGCAAGTGTGAGTTCTGGTTGGAGAAGATAGCTTTCCTAGGGCATATCTTGACTGCAGAAGGGATAGAAGTGGACCCATCCAAGGTAGAAGCTGTTTCAAATTGGAAGCAACCATCCAATGTCAGTGAAGTACGAAGCTTTCTGGGAATGGCAGGGTATTACCGCCGTTTTATCAAGGGATTCTCCAGCATAGCAAAGCCCTTGACCGAACTTCTCAAAAAGGACAATAAGTTTGTGTGGACTCCCAAGCGTGAAGAAAGTTTCCAAATCATCAAAGAGAAACTTACAACTGCACCAGTCCTGACTCTGCCAGACATACACCAAGATTTTGTCATCTTCTGTGATGCTTCCAAGCAAGGCTTGGGGTGCGTCTTAATGCAAAATGAGAAAGTCATTGCTTATGCATCTCGCTTACTCAAGCCGCACGAACAGAACTATCCTACCCACGATCTGGAATTGGCAGCCATAGTGCACGCCCTAAAAATTTGGAGGCATTATCTGATTGGGAACAAATGCCACATCTTCACTGATCACAAGAGTTTGAAGTACATCTTCACGCAACCGGACCTCAACCTCCGTCAAAGAAGGTGGCTCGCATTGATCAAAGATTATGACCTCGAAATCCACTACCACCCCGGAAAGGCCAACGTAGTAGCAGACGCCCTCAGCCGAAAACCTTTCGGGGTTAAAGGAACAAACTTTCTGGAAGATTGGAAGAAAGAATCAGCTCAGCTAAATGCATGTCTGGGAGACAACGGTGGCCTGGAAGTCAAGCCAAATCTAGAAGATCTCATATGCAAGGCTCAACGCCTGGACGCAGAAACAACCAAGCTTATGGAAAGAGCACGAAAGGAGCAACTTCCGGACCTCAGGACAGATAATCAAGGAGCCCTCTGGTTCAAGGATCGCCTGTGCGTGCCAGTGGGAGAAATACGAGAAACCCTGCTCAACGAAGCCCACAACTCAGCTTACTCTATCCACCCAGGGACCACCAAGATGTACTTAGACCTTAAGACTAGATATTGGTGGAAAGGGATGAAAAGGGAAATAGCACAGTATGTGGCCCGATGTGACACCTGCCAGCGAACAAAGGCCGAACATTAGAAGCCTGCAGGCCTACTTCAACCCCTCCCAATACCCGAATGGAAGTGGGAAGAAATAGGCATGGATTTCGTAACCGGACTACCCAGATCACAAAGAGGAAATGATTCCATATGGGTAATCATCGATCGTCTCACCAAGGTGGCCCATTTCATTCCAGTAAAGACCACTTTTGGAGGAGCAGCCCTTGCCCGATTATACCTTAAAGAGATAGTCAGGCTACATGGCATTCCACGGAAGATAGTATCAGATCGAGGAACGCAGTTCACTTCAAAATTTTGGAAGGGCCTTCAGCAAGCAATGGGCACCAAGCTAGATTTCAGCACTGCTTATCACCCCCAGTCAGATGGTCAAACAGAAAGAGTCAACAAAGTCCTCGAAGATTTACTCAGGGCCTGCGTGTTAGCCTTCGACAGAGATTGGGAGTCTAGTTTACCGTACGCCGAATTCTCATACAACAACAGCCATCAAGCCAGCATCAAAATGTCACCATTCGAAGCACTGTATGGAAGAAAATGCCAGACTCCCCTAATGTGGTCCAATGTAGGGGAGAGGACACTAGAAGGACCCGACTTTGTTAAAGAAGCCGAAGAAAAAGTTGCTTTGATCCGCAGAAGGTTACTTGAAGCTCAGAGTCGACAGAAGAGTTACGCAGACAATAGGCGAAGGGAACTCAGATTTGAGGAAGGAGATTTTGTTTATCTCAAGGTTTCCCCAATGCGTGGTGTCAAGAGGTTTCAGATGAAAGGAAAGCTAGCACCCCGTTTCGTCGGTCCTTACCCTATCATTTCCCGAATAGGACCCGTGGCATACCGTCTTGAGCTACCAGAATCCATGTCAGATATTCACAATGTGTTCCATGTGTCCCAACTCCGCAAATGCCTAAAAGTACCAGAAACCCGTATAGAGGCAGAAGCAATTCAGATTCAAAAAGATCTCCAGTACCGGGAAAAGCCAGTGAAGATTCTGGACTCAGCAGTCAGAAGGACCCGCAATTCAGAAGTGAAGCTCTGTAAGGTTCAGTGGAGCAGAGATGGAGAAGAAGAAGCCACCTGGGAAAGTGAGGACTCTCTGAGGAGGGAATACCCTTACCTTTTCTCGAGCCCCGTCTGAATCTCGAGGGCGAGATTCCTTTAAGTGGGGTAGGTTTGTAGCATCCCAAAAATTCTAATCTAGGTTTGAAACCCTAATCCACCTTTTTCCCGCCCTTCACCCTCTAATTCTAAGTTCTTCACTAAGTTTTTCCTTCATCGTATGCATACATTTTGTTTGATCACAAGCACCTCACTTAGATTCTATTTTCTAAACACTTAGAGTATCCACAAAATATCTTTTTTCAAAAGAAAAAGGGGCAAAATGGGAAATAGAAATTAGAAAGTAAAAAGAAAAAGGGGAAAAGCTCTCTCCCCCCCTGCTGGGCCGAATTCCGGCCCAAGCCCGCGACCCCCCCTTTCCCACGCGCCCCCGCTCCCCGCTTTCGGCCCAACTGCGGCCTGCCTCCGCGCGCGCGCGCCAGCCCGCTCCTCGCCCTCGCTCTCGCTGACAAGGCGTCCCCACCCGTCAGCCGCTCTCTCTCTCGCGCACTCGCTCCCTCTGACCAAGCGACCCCACAGGTCAGCTGCTTCGTCGTCCGTCCGTCGTCCCCTCGCCGAAGTCACCTCCGGCCGTCGCCTCCGTCCTCCCCTCTGCCATCCTACCACACAGGGAAGTTTGGCACCGCTCCGTCCTCCTCCCCTTGACCAGCGTCCTCGCCGGTACCACCTCGCCGTGGCGTCCCCTCGGCAGCGCTGTGCGCCATTTATGGCGGCACTAGGAAGCTCGCCGGAGTCAGGGAGCTCCACCGCCCCCCCTTCCCCCACGCGCCTATAAAAAGCTTGCCCCGAGCCCCTCCTTCCTCGCACCAGCCCCGGCCATCCCTCTCCTCCTCTCCCCTGAGCACAATTCGCGAAGCGCCGACGTCGTTCTCCCCTCCGGTGAGTTCCTTCCTCCTCCTCCCTCTCCTTCTCCGTTGGTCCGACAAGAAATTAAGTGGGGCAAGAAGCTCCCTCACGTAACCACGAGCCCGAAGCACCACCTTCCGACCCCCGTCCCCCACCCAGAGCCCACCGGCGGCGATCCCCGCCGCGGAACTCCGCCCCCTCCCCGTAGGCAGCCCCCTCTCAACCCTCTCCGGCCAAATTGAGCCTACCGTTAGAATCGCCAGCACCTCCCCGTGCTAAGGCATCTGCTCACTGTCCAAAAACCGGGCCACCGGCGGCGAACCGCCGCCGAGCCCACCGGCGGCCGGGTCCTCCCCACGGACGGCCGGTTCATCCCCCCCCCGTCAACCTGACGCCGTTCTCTTCCCCCTCCCGTTCTCTCTGGCACGTGGGGCCCACGGCGACGCCGTCACCTTCACGCGCCCGCGCCGTCCCTTGCCCTGGGCCGCAACTGGGCCGGCGCATTCGCGCCCACGCGCGCTCGCGCCCGGCTGGGCCAGAATCCTTCCCCCCGGCCCACCAGAGCTGAAACCCTTTTTCTTTTTCCTTTTTAGCATTTTCCCTCCTTTAATTAGTCCCCTCAATATTTTTATGCACCAAAAATTATCAAAAGTAATTTCTAAGGCCACATACAATAATGATGTTAGAAAATGACACACTATAATTTGTAAATCCCTGTTGATGTATTGTTTTATTGCCTGTTTTCCTAGAAGAAGCGGGGACCGTTGATCCGGAACCCGTAGCCCCGGAAGAGGGACCAGAGCCCGAACTTCCGGAAGTAGGTCTTCTGTGCCAGGAAAGCTTCGACGAAGGCAAGTCCATCCTTCCCTTGATGCATAAATTACCTATTCTCTCTACCACTGCCTAGGCCGGGAACTATGGGGGAATATTGCATTGTGAGTAAGAGATGGCCCGCATTAACATATTATTTCCGATTACGAAATGTGGATCTGGAAGTAGGGCAAAGTGTTTCTTCAAATAAAACCTCTTTCTGAAAAGTTATGCGATGAAGGGTACTCACCCTCATCACCTTGAGAGTGGGGTGATCAGGGACTCCCTGGTTTAGGGGAGGGCCTAAGGTGTTGGCTCAGCTGGTTTAGGCGTGAGCAGAAGGATCGTCCCCTCATATAAGGACCGGCTTGTCATTTTTCACTACCTGTACTCCTTTATCGTACAACCACTCGAGACTGTGTGGGCAGTCACTCGATCCGAACTCGTACGGTCCAACCCCAGGGTTAAGAAGGCTGGGGAGCACCGGGAGGATAAGGAGGGGGAAAGTTTTGTCCGGTTTGGGCATGGTGGTGGCCTGACTCCTTCCGGATAACCGTTAAGGTTAGGATGTACGGGTAAGGAAAGAGATCCGGCATTCGGGTCTCGCGACGGTGAGATCGCAGAAACCGGGCTAGTGGGTAAAGTGTACCCCTCTGCGCAGAGTTGAAACCTATTCGAATAGTCCGTGTCCACTGGTATGGATGAGTCCGGTGTGGTATGACAATTAGAACTTTCTCTATGAATTTCAAGAAAAGGGGGAATGTGCGAGTGAATAAGTGTTAAGAAAGAACTAAGGCCACGGGAGCGGGAAGCTCAGTGGTGGTTGAGTTTTGGTTACTTTTAAAGACAATGGGTTAAACCTTCAAGCAACTTCCTTTCTCTAAGAAAATGATGAGTGACATCAACTCCACCAAATTGAGCATGTACATCATAGGTCTCTTTCTCTCTACGGGAGCGGGGTGGGCTTGCGGAATACCTAGTGTATTCACCCAGATTTATTTATGTTTTTCAGCAGCCGAGGACTTCTTTTCTGCTATGCTTGATTAAGAGGGCTGTGTCTGCACCCAGTTCTGCCTGTGGCTTGGGCTAGTATATTTTTCCTACTGCGCTTCTCTATTTGGCTCTCTCTCGAGCTTGTACCCCGGTATTGTAATAAATTTACCTTAACTCTGTACTATTTGAAGTAAGGAATGTGTTTACTAGCCTCCTGGGACTAGTAATTGTTTCACATTTGAGTCCCAAAGGATCGGGACGCTTCAGAGATGTTTTTGCAGTATGCACGAACTTTCGTACGAGACGAAGCCCTAGGGCAAAGAACAATATCATAACAATTTTGGGTGCTATAGCTTCGTTGCTCGCTCTGGCGCAAGCTACCCAGTGCCAATGTTTCAGAAGAGGTGGCCCGGGGCCTGGATGGAAGAGTGGTTTTATGTGAAAAATGATTTGAAGGCGAGAGAAGACATTAAAGAAATCATCATGCGACCCATCTGGTCCCGCTTCGGTCTCCGAAAGCCGAAGGTAGAAATTGATGAGGCAGTCGAAGCATGTCGAAGGGCCTTCAGCATAGTTTGCTCTTTTATTGGGACAAGAGACTTAGTTCAAGAACATGTAGCCTACAGGATATGGCCACTGATAGACAACTGGGAAATGCCAAAAGAAACCATTACTAACCCTAGCGAAGGTGGTCTAGTTCGATTGAAATATACCTTCAGGTTTGGAGACCAGTTTGTCGAACCAGATGATGACTGACTGAAGTGTGTTGAAAATACTAGTGATAAGCTACTTGGAGCATACTCCAAGTCTTAAGATAATGCACTATCTGCGGCCTTCGGGAGCCGAAAAAAGAAAAGATTAAACAGGGTTTTTGATGCTATTGGATTTGTGTACCCTGACTATCGCTACCCACCGCGGGGGCAGAAAAGAAAGGGTGCAACTTCTGGAAAGGTTGCTGCTTCGGCTGCTCCAAGCGAGCCTGCGACGAAGAGGAAAAAGTTGAAGGTCCTTACCCACCGACCGTGCTATAATGAACCGACCATATTGCCTAAATTTGGTGGGGAAACTTCTTCAGTTACTGAAGCGAAAGAACCTGCTCCTCTCACACAGAGGATTGAAGAGCCGGCTACCATGCCGAAGGCGCCCTCAACGGAGCTAGTTGAGTCGCAGGCTAATAAAGGTAAAACTGAAGAGCCAAAAATCGAAGAAACAAAAAAGCTAGAAATTTTAAGCCCTTCGGCAGAAGTGACAGTGCCAAAGGCACAAGAAAGTCTTGCAGTAACCTCGAAAAGAAAAAGGATGGTAAATGTACTAGATGTGTTAGAAACAGTGACGATTTTAAGTCTACTCCTTCAAGGAAAATCGCCGAGGCTTCGAAATTGCAAAGCGAAGCTGAAACAAAACCGACCGAAGTTGAAGCTGCAGCGAGCCAGGCTAGTGCCGAAGCTGGGCCTTCAGAGCCTGCTGATGAACAACCTTCGGAATTCGAAGAGAAAGCAGCAGAGGAAGAGGTTATAGAACAGAGTTTGCCTGAGAAAACTCCCGCATCTGGTCCCGAAGCTTTAAAAGAAAATATTGAATATATCATCTGTCATGCTTCGGGAAAGAAGCTCTCTAAAGAAGAAGAACGAGAAGCTCAACACTATGCCCAGAAGCTGAAATATCCAAAGGGGGCATTAGTATTCAACGGCAGCGGAGAAGAGGATTTCTTGTACTGTCTCCCAGACAGCAAGGAGATATCTGTCTGCCTGGAGATGAGCAGAAGCTTCGGATTCCCAACATTAGAAGATGGGCTTTCAGTACTGTCGAAGGATGAATTGGCCGACAGTTTAGCATATAATAGTATAAAGGTGTGAAAATCAAATTTTTGTACTTAAAAATGATTTTTTTCATTTGCTTATACTCAATACTATGCTTCTTTTGCAGGGCTTGATCCTTAGCAATGCCCTCAGGGCATAGAAAAAATATCGAAGACGAAGGATGCACTATAGCTCTGAACAACCTTCGTTCAGAAGTAATTGAACTAAGGAACGAAGGTCTTGAAAAAGATAAAATATTAATTTCATTGGTGAGCAAAATAAAAGAAGACGAGGCTACTTCCAAAGCCCAAGCTGAAGCCCAGAAAAGTGAAATTGAAGACCTTCGGAAACAGCTGGCTGAAGCCAAATTAAAATGCGCTGTTGCCGAAGCTGAACGAGATGCCAGTGAGTACTGGAAAAATTATTGTGAAAAAACAGTTGCAGAACTTCGCTCATCAAAATAAAGATGTTTTGAAAAATCTGTGGAATGTGTAAAAAAGATAAAAACTAGCTTCACCAACGTAGGAGCGTACTCAAGCGAAGACAACTTCATACTGGGCGATCCTGAGGGCATAATTGAGTGGATCAGCATTGAGGCCGAAGCCTTTGAAGAGATTTTGAGTGACCGCGGGGACGTTTGTGCCTTCTCTAGTGCGAGGGGAGTTGCAGCTATTTTGGAGAATGCAGGGTGCGAACATGATAAAACTTTGGCCCAGGCTGAAGCTGCCTTCTCCATCGATGATACGAAGGACCCCTCGGCCGAAGCAAGCTCAATAGGCGGAATTTTTTTTACTGATATCTGGGAAAATGGCGGCCGAGGGATGGCCCATGAAATAATGAAGAAGAACGAAAAAGATATTCATGACACTCGAGAAGCAACGAAAGTAGCTGAAAAAGCTACGGAACTGGAAAGACGGATATGTATTACTTAATGGCTTTTAGCTTTGTTGTTTATTTTTGTGACTCCAAACTAATTCATTTCTTCTATCGCAGCTGAACTATCTCCTCCCCCAGAGCCATTTGACCCACTGGCCGACCCAGAGACAAAGAAAATAGTAGAAATTATTAATATGGCCAAAGCTATTGTGGATGAAGTTGTTACCAAGCTATTAACCGAAGCTGCAGAAAAAGTTCTGAAGGAAGAATAGTAGCTGTTGTAAAAACATTTTCTAGAATATTGGTGTAACATTTTGCTGAACTATGCTTGTAATATTTAGTGCTTATAAATTTGCATGTAATATATGAATTGTTTTGTAATTCAGTTCTTTGCGATGCATGAAACTTTATGTACATACCATTTTTGAGCCTTCGGCGAAAAAACACCTTTCCTTCTTTTCATGCTTCGTAAAGAAGAGCTTTTATGCTTCGTAAAAATCATCCATACTTTGTAAAACATCATTGCTTCGTAAACAATAAATCCTTTTCTCCACATCGGAACCGATGAAACTGTGATTCTCAGCTTACTTTGTGCCTTGGCATTTTTTGTAAAGCATTGCCCGAAGGTCGGCTTCGTTTTCAATTGATGTCATTGATGTGATATGATGTATGATGTGATGCTATGCGATATGATGTGATGATATGATGCGAAGAATGATGCTAATGTATCATGCAAATGAACGCCCAAACACACACATCTGAAGCTTCATCCACAACCTTCATTCCCAAAGGAATGACTGAAATCTCTTTGCCGTTTATTTTTCGGCTGCACCGTTTATTTTTCGGTGTAAGTTCTGCATTTCCTAAGGAACGTCTTTTGAACTTCTTTGCCTTATATTTTGGCGGTATTTAGCTCTGCATTCCCTAAGGAACGACTTTTGAGCAGAAAACTTACACTGCGCTCCCTTGAGAACGACTTTTTGAAGCTTCGACAAACTTACGCTGCGCTCTTTAAGAACGACTTTTTGTAGCTTCGGTGAAACTTTTACTACGGTTTTTAGCTCTGCATTTCTGAAGGAATATCTCTTTGTAGCTTTGGCATTCTCGTAAGTCTAAGACGAAGGTATATTTCATTCTGATATAACCGAAGCTAGTACAGGAAATTAAAAAATAACAAAAAAACTAGGTTTACGTTGATTGTTCCTTATTAGAAAGAAAACGACAATAAATGTAAAACTGTGCCAAAGGTAGGATATCTCTCAATATATGTGTTTTGATTCTGGCACAGTACGGTTAACTGCGCGAGCTTTGGACCCCTCCCTGAAATCTCGATGCTGATGGGTCTGTTGACTCCCTTCTGGCTGCTGGCCTCGAGAGTAGGCAGATTGTAGTGGTGGCGGAGGTGGAAGCTATGGCCAAGAAACTTGTGGCTCACTAGCCGAAGCAACAGAAGCTGCGGGATGATTACCCACATATTCTGGTATATAGAGTGAATGACACGAAGCAGTGTGGAGGACTTGCTTCGGTTGACTTTGCCGGGCTTCGGCTTTTGCAATCTCCTTTTGCTTTTGGATGGTGATTTGACACGTTCTTGTATTATGGCCCTTGTCTTCACCACAAAATAAGCAGTAGATCTTCCTGGGCTGGTCCCCATATCTTCCTCCGAAGCCCCTGGCGCCTCTGCCTCTTGGAGCTGGCGGCCGGAACGAGCTTTGTTGCTGGCCCCGAAGCTTGCGAAGAATACTGCGGCCTCTGCTGTTGATTTCCTCTGTCATCACTCTGGGTAGAGTTGTGAATTGACTTGACATGCCTCGGATGGATTCTTCCTCCGAAGCCCCTCGTCATTTCAGAGAACCTATATGCTTGCTACCTTCTTTGGTGGAAGTCATTGTCAGCCCGGATGTATTCATCCATCTTCTGAAGCAGCTTCTCCAGAGTCTGTGGGGGTTTTCTAGCGAAATACTGAGCAGTAGGTCCTGGACGAAGCCCCTTAATCATGGCCTCAATGACAATTTCATTGGGTACTGTATGCGCTTGTGCTCTAAGACGCAAGAACCTTCGGACATATGATCTTGTGTGCATTGAAACAAGGCCTGAGGTGTGACTGGCTTCGTCTGGAAGCCTTGGAGACTTGTCACTAGCATATCCTTGAGCTTCTGCCACGAAGTAATGGTTCCTGGCCGAAGAGAAAAATACCATGTTTGGGCCACATTCCGAACTGCCATGACGAAGGACTTGGCCATGACAGCTGCATTGCCTCCATATGAAGATATAGTTGCTTCATAACTCATCAAAAACTGCTTCGGGTCTGAATGCCCATCATACATGGGAAGCTGAGGTGGCTTGTATGATGGGGGCCTTGGGATAGCCTGCAGTTCTGCTGCCAAGGGAGAAGCATCATCAAAAGTAAAGGTATCATGGTTAAAATCATCATACCATCCATCGTCGTTGAACAAGCCCTCCTGATGAAGCTCCCTGTGTTGAGGCCTTCGATCTTGCTCGTCTTGAGCAAGATGGCGTACTTCTTCAGTGGCTTCGTCAATTTGCCTTTGAAGATCAGCCAATCGGGCCATCTTCTCCTTCTTCCTTTGTACTTGTTGATGGATTATCTCCATGTTTCTGATTTCTTGGTCCAACTCCTCCTCCTGAAGTGTTGGACTAGTGGCCTTCCTCTTTTGGCTTCGGGCCTCTCGAAGAGAAAGGGTCTCCTGATTTGGGTCCAGTGGCTGTAGTGCGGCAGCCCCTGGCGCTGAAGCTTTCTTCGGTGGCATGACGAAGGTCAGTGCTTGCCGAAGGTGGTCGAAAAGGGTTCACCGGAGGTGGGCGCCAATGTTGGGGACTTGTTCTCAAATGCTTCGGCTTGATAACAAGGCAACACAAAATTTTAAAGGTTAATGCCCTTCGTCCTTCGAAACATTATTTCCCTTAGGATATAATGATCTTCAGACGAAGGTCATGAAGAACGTACCTTCATCATTACAACATATGTTAAAGAAAGGAGAAGCATGTGAAATATAAGAGACAACATAAATGATTATATTGCATTATTAATTCAACTTTATTATATCATCATGGAAAGGTAGAAACAATATTGAATTACAAAAGTACCTTCGGCTTGACAGAAGGTAAAAGTACAAGCGTGACGCACGAGCAAGTACAAGTCAGGGTGAACAGTACGGGGTACTGTTCATCTATTTATAGGCACAGGACACAACCTATAAGAAATTACAATTATGCCCTTTACATTTACTATTGGCTTATAGAAAATTTATGAGGACTGAACAGCCTTTTCCCTTTTAAGTCGGTTCCCCTTTTCTGCCGTTATGCCGAAGCTCCCTTACATGTAGCTTCGGCGCTGCATCAACCTTCGTATTGTTCATGCTCTTCACACCGTGTGGTGATTCTAATCCGAGATAGAAGGCGCCTGTTCACACATTACACTCGGAAAACATTATTAAATTATGTTTTTGAGGACCTTCGGAAGACGAAGGCCCCCAACAGGCATTGGGTTTGACATTGCCTCCCTGTTGGAAGCCAATGCCATCCTTAATGTCAAGGCGTCTCCCACTATAAAGCATACTACGAGCAAATTTAAATTTTCATTCTCTAATTCATGCTCGGCAATTTTAGCATATAATTTTGCTATATGATCATTTTGTTGTTTAATCATAGAAATTTTATCATGAATAGCATCAATATTAACATCTCTACATCTAGTGCAAATAGAGACAAGACTAACAGTAGATATACAGGGTTTGCAAGCATTTAGTTCATCAATCTTAGCATTTAAAATAGCATTCTCATCTCTAAGATTGGAAATAGAAATATTGCAAACATTTAAATCTTTAGCCTTAGCAATTAATTTTTCATTCTCAATTTTAAGGCTAGAGAGTGATGCATTCAATTTGTCAATCTTAGCAATCAAATTAGCATTATCATCTAAGGTTGACAAGAGAATCATCACTAACATTTAATTTCTCAACCTTAGCAATCAATTTATCATTCTCAAATCTAAGGTTGGAAATAGTGTCATGGCAAGTGCTTAGCTCACTAGTTAATTTTTCACATTTTTCTATCTCTTGAGCATAAGCATTTTTAACTTTAACATGCTTCTTATTTTCTTTAATAAGGAAGTCCTCTTGGCTATCCAAGAGTTCATCCTTCTCATGAATAGCACTAATCAATTCATTCAATTTTTCTTTTTGTTGCATGTTTAAGTTGGCAAAAAGGGTGAGTAAATCATCCTCATCATCACTAGATGTTGCATATTTAGTGGAAGCTCTAGATTTTACCTTCTTCTTTTTGCCATCCTTTGCCATGAGGCACTTGTGGCCGACGTTGGGGAAGAGGAGGCCCTTGTTGACGGTGATGTTGGCGGCGTCCTCGTCGGTGGAGCTCTCGTCGGAGATGGCTTGTCCAAGTGTCTCGATTCCTTCAGGCCCAGGAATGTCTAGCATGTCATCCTCAGATCCTTGGACGACCATCGTCACTTCTACCCTGCAATAATCATCTGGTATGTCGCTTCCGTGAAACTTACGTCCTGGGATCGCAATGCCTGTTCCTACTTTCTTTGTGCAATTATTGTTAATACCATATCTTATAACCAGTGTGCACGTCACTGGCCTTGTTATGTCATCAATTGGATAACATACCTTATTTCCCGTTGATGCAACAGAGCTTGGGACGGTTGTACAATCAGTGCAAGCCGGCGGTTGAGCTGCTAGAATTATTTGTAGCTGTGGAGTGGTCATCTGTTGAACAGACATCGCACTTGCCAACTGCTGCATCAATTCTGGTGGAGGATTTGATAGCATTTGAGACATCAAGTCTTTGAACTCTTTCTTTGCCTCCTCCTTAAAATAATCCGACAACTCTTCTTTGTATCGATCATGTTTCTTGTTCAAACCTTCCCACTATGGTCTGAATCCTTCCTTCCATCCTTCCTTAGACGAGATTCCTCGTACACGACCTGGATGCTCAGGGTTACTGAGACCAGCCGTTAGGATGTCTCTCTTCCTTTGTGTCTTAAATGATCCTTGGCTCTGCTTAGCTGCAATTGCATATATGTTTTTCGCAACTTCTTCGACATTTGGATCATCAAAAGATACACCAGCCTTAGTTTCCCTAGGTTTTCAAGCACGGATCCAATTTGCCATCCTTTCACCAAGTTGCTCGAAAAGCGTCGACAACCCTGCGGCCTTCTTCTCAACGTCTTCTTGTCTCCATTTAGAGACTTGACGCTTGTAACCACTTGTGCCTAAGTGGTGGTGGTACTTGTTCTTCTTAGATAGTTCTGAATTTGCCTCACTTAGAGATATGAATTCAGGGCTACTCCTCTGCTATAGAAATACTCCCCACTGACCTTCTGAGATTTTATATTTTTTGTTAGGTCTAGGCCTTTCTTTGCAAATTTTGTATTCATCTTAGACCTCTAGTTTTGAAAATTGATGCAAGCTGCTTCATCGTGTATTCCTTCACGAGTTCTTCTGAACCCCGAGGTAGAACAAACCTCATTAATAGCTTATTCCATATTTGATTCTTGACATCATCGGACACATCTTTCCAATGTCGGATTGTGATGTCAAGATTATCCCTAACTAAGAACCCAAGTGCATTCCAGAACTTAGGGAGTGCCTCTTCTGGAGCTAGGGGCTGACCTTTCAGGCTCACATATGAGATTTTATATGTTTTATCAGGAAACTTGTTCAGTCCACTGTCACCTCTTTTTCGGTCGCTCTGTGTCCTTTTCCTTGACCTCTCAGTGGTTGTATCGGTCGGTATCGGTGTGTCTTCGTCTTGGTTCAGCCCCGGTGCGTCTTGGTAATGTGCCACGGCTTCATCAAGTATCGCACGATATTGAGACAAGACCTGCTATTTATGTGTAATAGACATCGTGAAATCAACTAATTAGGTATACACATATGAAACTAAAGATGTGTACTTTACCTCACACTCTTGTGGATCATAATCCGGGTCACGATGCAATTGACGCCAAGCGGCCTGATCTATAATAGGACAAGGGTCGATAGGCGTTTCATATCCTTCATCACTTGAATGTTCTTGAGAAACACCCTTGTTCATGTGGTCGGACATTAACCCTTGGTCCTTGTTTACAGAACTCATTGAGCTATATATATATAAAAGATTGCAACAAAGATTCAAAAAATTGAACACACAGTTTGGAACAAAATATTAGAACACAATATATATATAATCACACTAGGTTCTTACATAATACGTAGTACATCATACTAAGTTCTTAGATATATAGTACGTCATCCAACATACTAAGATTAGGAACATATATCGTAATTTCTACTCGTCATCGTCGTCCATCAGTGCCGTCCAATCGATCTCATCTTCATCGTCGGAGAAGATGATGACTGGCACTACCGGCTCCAGATGCACGGGCGCGGAGACAACCTCACGTGCATTCGTTGAAGCCGAGGAGCCCACAATGGCGCGTTGACGACGGAGGTGACGCTTCGAGAGAACTCTTGAGGTGCACACGAAAATATGGCGTACGACGTCTTGATGATTGAGCCTCGACTGGCGATGGAGCTCGAGCTGGTGGTGATGCATGAGCCGCGCTGTTGCCATCCGCTCCGCTAGTGTACGTGCCTTGAGCCGCGCTGCGATGGCATCCGCTTGGTCCATTTTGAGGCTGCGTTGACAATGGAAAAGACTAGATTGAACTATATATATACTGCAGGCTGGTGACGGCTGCGAAAGCAAGTATGCCCTAGGGTTTACTAACCGGCGCGGCGATGCTTAGGGTTTACGACCACGACCGGCGTGGCAGATGACGGCAGCGGCGGTGGCAGAGGCGAAAGGGAAAGAGCATGTTGGGGGCCTTCGGCTTCCGAAGGTCCTCAAAAACGTGATTAGACAATGTTTTCTAAGTATGCGAGCAGGTATCTTCGGAATCAGGAATCAGGTTGCGAGTATACAGAAGCATGGTCAAGATGAAGCTTGACTAGGACGGCGATCACGACGAAGGATAAGATGATCACGAAGCTATATGTAGAAGAGCTTCGGCATCACGGTGGGAAAGGGAAAACCGACTTAAAGATGAAAAGCCAAACTAGACCTTGAAGAATTACTATAGAGTTATTGATAAATGTAAAGGGCATTAATGAAATTTTGCATGGGCTGCGACCCGTGCCTATAAATAGGTGAACAGTATTCCCGTACTGTTCACGCTGACTTGGCATTCACTTTTGTGTCACGCTTATATTCTCTTTCCTTCAAGCCAAAGGTACATTTGCAATTTATTATTGTTTGCATGAGTAATATAAATAGAAATAGATTAATAATAATGTTTACACGAATTACATTATTTTCTGTACTTTATTTGAATGTTCTTCATCTTTTATTATGATCTTGGAGGTATGTCCTTCATGACCTTCGTCTTAAATTCGTTATATCCGAAGGGAAATAATGATTTGAAAGACGAAGGGCTTTGATATTTAACATGTTATGTTGCCTTGTTCTTGACTCATAGCATTTGAGAACAAGTCCCCAACATTGGCGCCCACCTCCGGTGAACCCACGACTATTTTTTGAGTCTTGAACACTTTCGGCAAGCATCACCTTCGTCATGCCGCCGAAAAAAGCTTCAGCGACAGGGGCTGGTACTTTACAGCCGCTGGATCCCAATCAGGACGTCCTTTCTCTTAGAGAGGCCCGAAGCCAGAAGAGGAAGGATGTTAGTCCAACACCTCCGGAGGATGACTTGGATCAGGAGATACAAAACCTGGAGATCCTTCAGCAACAGGTGCAGCGCAAGAAGGAGAAGATGGCTCGTCTAGCTGACCTTCAGAGACAGATAGACGAAGCTTCTGAAGAGGTTCGTCATCTTGTTCAAGATGATCAGAGCCGAAGGCCTCCACGCAGAGAGCTCCATCAGGAAGGCTTCCACAATGAGGACGACTGGTATGAAGATTTCCATCATGGAAACTTTGCTTTCGATGATGCTTCTCCTCTCTCAACAGAATTGCAGGCTACACCATGGCCCCAGTCTTACAAGCCACCCCAGCTCCCCATGTATGACGGTCATACAGACCCGAAACAATTCTTGATGAGCTATGAAGCAACCATATCTTCGTATGGTGGCAATACTGCAGTCATGGCAAAATATTTTGTCATGGCCGTCAAGAGCGTTGCTCAGACCTGGTACTCTTCTCTTCGGCCAGGGACAATCACTTCTTGGCAGAAGTTGAAGGATATGCTGATAACTAGCTTCCATGGGTTTCAGACGAAGCCAGTCACTGCTCAAGCTTTATTTCAGTGTACCCAGGACCACGAAGAATACCTCCAGGCGTACGTCCGAAGGTTTCTGCGTCTGAGGGCACAAGCGCCAACAGTGCCCAATGAAATTGTCATTGAGGCCATGATTAAGGGGCTTCGGCCGGGACCTTCAGCGCAGTACTTTGCCAGGAAGCCACCACAAACGTTGGAGAAGCTGCTCCAGAAGATGGACGAATACATTCGAGCTGACAATGACTTCCGCCAAAGGAGGGAGGAAGCATTCAGGTTCTCTGAAATGACCAGGGGCTTCGGAGGAAGATTTCACCCGAGGCACGTTAGGTCAATTCATAGCTCTACTCAAACTGATGATCGAGGGAGTCAGCAACAAAGGCCACAATACTCTTCACAAGCTTCGGGTCAGCAGCAAAGTTCTTTCCGGCCGCCAGCGCCAAGGGGCAGAGGCGCCAGGGGCTTCGGGGGAAGGTTTGGAGATCAACCAAGAAAAATTTATTGCCTATTCTGTGGTGAAGACAAGGGCCATACCACCAGGATGTGTCACGTTACCATCCAGAAGCAGAAGGAAATAGCAGAAGCAGCTGCACAACAAAGTCAGCCGAAGCAGGTCATGCATACTGCTTCGTATCATTCGCCTTATATTCCAGAATATGTAGGCAACCACCCCGCAGCTTCTGTTGCTTCGGCAAGCCAACCCCAAGCATCTTGGCAGCACCCTCCACCACCATCGCCGACGCAGCGAGGACAGCAGCCAGAAGGGAGTCAGAACAATCACCTTCAGAGAGACTTCAGAGAGGAGTCCGAAGCTCGCACAGTCAATAGCACTGTGCCAGAGTCAAAGCACATTTATTGATAAATATCCTACCTCAACAGCAATTTTTTCGCATTTTTTCATTCAGTATTACCTTTTTGTTAATAAGCAACAATTATGAGAAGTTTAAGTGTCTTTTATCGTTTTTCAATTCCTTGTAACACTTTCGTCTTTTTACCATAATAAAAATATGCCCTTTCCATAGGCTTGAGTTGCCAAAGCATACGAATTTATGGTGGCATGAAGGACCTTTGTATTATCAAAAGTTTGTTCTAACAGACACAGTGCAAATTCTGCAAAACAGTGAAAAGTCGTTCCTAAGGGAGCGCAATGTAAGTTTTCTGAACCTACAGCGAAAAATAAACGTTGATTCCGCTGAAAGTAAAAGGCGAAGAAGCTCCTAAGGGAGGCTTACAGCGAAAAATAAACGCTGATTCCGCTGAAAGTAAAAGGCGAAGAAGCTCCTAAGGGAGGCTTACAGCGAAAAATAAACGCTGATTCCGCTGAAAGTAAAAGGCGAAGAAGCTCCTAAGGGAGGCTTACAGCGAAAAGTCAGCGCTGATATAAAAAGTACGTGTGTTCTATTACAGGGACTTATATCTGTGGCACAAATATCATTTTGCATAACATAACATCATCACATCATTTTTGCATAACATAAGCATCATACAACATATTGCATGTGGAACAAGAAGGGGATACAATGTTGATCTTCGGAAAATATTTTGGAAAAGAGAAAATCGTGCTAAGGCACAAGACAAATAGAGACGAAGTGTAGCCTCATTAGAGAGGCAACACAAAACTTTTTTGTAGCTTCGGAGAATATTTCACGAAGCTTGGATATTCCCCATCAGAGAAGTAAACAAATTCTTGTGATATAGAAAAGATTTTCTTCACGAAGCATGAAAAGAAGGGAAGGTGTTTTTTCGCCGAAGGCTCAAAAAGTGGTATGTATGCAAAATTTCATGCATCGTAAAGAATTAAGCTATAAATAGATTATATATTACATTCAAAGTTACAATGTATCACACATGTTACGTTCCAAATGTTTCTACAATAGTGTTTAATCCTCCTTAAGAACTATTTCCGCAGCTTCGTTCAGTAGCTGGTCGACAACCTTGTCCATAATGGCTTCGGCCATTTTTCTAATTTCATCGTCCCCCTTCGGGTGGGGGCCCGGAGATGCCTCAGCAGGTTCTGAGGGAAGAGAAGATACGGCTATATTACTATTACAAACCGCGAACAAAGTCTAGAATTAAAAATTACAGCATAATAAAAACCACTAATTAATACCTATTTGCCCTTCGGGCTCTGTACTTTTCTCGGCAGCTTCTGCTACTTTTCTAGCATCGTGGATGCCTTTTTCACTCTTTTGAATAATTTCTTGCGCCATTTCTCGGCCGCCGTTGTCCCAGATATCGGTGAAGAATTTCCCACCGACCATGCTTGCTTCGGGCGAGGGGTCTTTAATGTCTTCAGAGGACAAGGTAGCTTCGGACTGCGCTAAGGATTTTACATGCTCGCAACCTTTCCTCTCCAAAACAGCAGCAATCCCTCTAGCACCCGAAAAAGCGCAGATGTCACCGCGGCTATTCAGGATTTCCTCGAAGGCCTCTGCTTCGTGACTGATCCATTCCATTGGACCTTCAGGATTGCCTCTTGAGAAATTCTCTTCACTAGAGAATGCGCCAACGTTGGCGAAGCTGGATTTTATCTTCTTAACGCACTCTATGGATTTAACATAGCATTTTCTCTGGGATGCACGAAGCTCCTTAACACTTATCTCTAAATGATTGGCCAATTGATCACTAAGCTCTCGTTTTGTCTCTTCAAGTATACGTTCTTCTTTGGCTCTAGCTAGCTGTTTCTGAAGACCTTTAATTTCGCGTTTTTGGGCTTCGGCCTGGGCCTTTGAGGCAGCTTCGTCCTCTTTTACCTTGTCCACTAATGTAAGCAGAATTTTATCCTTTTCCAGAGCTTCGTTTCTCAGTTTAATAACCTCTGATCGTAGGTTGTTGAAAGCAATTTCATAGCTCTCGTCTTCGGCATTCTTTTGCGCTCTCAACGCGTTGCTTAGTATTAAACCCTATATGTAAAAGAGTTGGTATAAGAATAAAAGAATGGTTTTCAAATCATAAAATTTCCAAATGCGCAGTTCTCGTACCTTCAGGCTATTGTACGCAAGACTATCCACAAGATCGTCCTTCGTCATAGCGCATAATCCAGCTTCAAGCTTCGGAAATCCCATACTTCTAGCCATCTCCCGATAGACGGATAATTCTTTGTTGTCTGGGAGGCAGTATAGGAAATCTTCTTCGTTCGTCCCATTGAACACTAGTGCCCCCTTCGGATATTTCAATTCTTTGGCATAGTGATTAGCTTCAAAAACTTCTTCTTCCGATAACTTTTTCCCCGAAGCATGTCGCACGATATAATCGTATATTTTGGAAGATGCTTCGGGGGCAGCGGTATCAATTTCTTCAACCAAAGTTGGCTCTGACATTTTCATTTTTTCGGTTGCCTTTGCAATTTTTGTTTCTTCTGCTTCCAAAGGCATTACTGAAAGTCGCCTAGAGGGGGGGTGAATAGGGCGAAACTGAAATTTACAAATATAAACACAACTACAAGCCGGGTTAGCGTTAGAAATATAAACGAGTCCGCGAGAGAGGGCTCAAAACAAATCCCAAGCGAATAAGCAAGCGAGACACGGAGATTTGTTTTACCGAGGTTCGGTTCTTGCAAACCTACTCCCCGTTGAGGAGGCCACAAAGGCCGGGTCTCTTTCAACCCTTCCCTCTCTCAAACGATCCACGGATCGAGTGAGCTTTCTCTTCTCAATCACTTGGAACACAAAGTTCCCGCAAGGACCACCACAAGATTGGTGTCTCTTGCCTCAATTACAAGTGAGTTTGATTGCAAAGAAAGGATCAAGAAAGAAGAAAGCAATCCAAGCGCAAGAGCTCGAAAGAACACAAGCAAATCACTCTCTCTAGTCACTATTGTGTTGTGTGGAATTTGGAGAGGATTTGATCTCTTTGGTGTGTCTATAATTGAATGCTAGAGCTCTTGTAGTAGTTGGGAAGTGGAAAACTTGGATGCAATGAATGGTGGGGTGGTTGGGGTATTTATAGCCCCAACCACCAAATATGGCCGTTGGGAGGCTGTCTGCTCGATGGCGCACCGGACAGTCCGGTGCCCCCTGCCACGTCATCACTGCCGTTGGATTCTGACCGTTGGAGCTTCTGACTTGTGGGCCCGCCTGGGTGTCCGGTGCACACCGGACAGGTACTGTTCCTTGTCCGGTGTGCCAGTATGGGCACGCCTGCCATCTGCGCGCGCAGAGCGCGCATTTATTGCGCGGCAGAGAGCCGTTGGCGCGGAGATAGCCGTTGCACCGGAGTCGCACCGGACAGTCCGGTGCACACCGGACAGTCCGGTGCACACCGGACAGTCCGGTGCACACCGGACAGTCCGGTGCACACCGGACAGTCCGGTGAATTATAGTGGACTAGCCGTTGGAGTTTCCCGAAGCTGGCGAGTTCCTGAGGCCGACCTCCCTTGGCGCACCGGACACTGACCGGTGTACACCGGACAGTCCGGTGAATTATAGCCGAGTCGCCTCCGGAAATTCCCGAAGGTGGCGAGTTCGAGTCTGAGTCCCCCTGGTGCACCGGACATGTCCGGTGGCACACCGGACAGTCCGGTGCGCCAGACCAGGGTTGCCTTCGGTTGCCCCTTTGCTCCTTTGTTGAATCCAAATCTTGGTCTTTTTATTGGCTGAGTGTGAACCTTTTACACCTGTATAATCTATGCACTTGGGCAAACTAGTTAGTCCAATTATTTGTGTTGGACAATTCAACCACCAAAAATAATTAGGGACTAAGTGTAAGCCTAATTCCCTTTCAATCTCCCCCTTTTTGGTGATTGATGCCAACACAAACCAAAGCAAATATAGAAGTGCATAATTGAACTAGTTTGCATGATGTAAGTGTAAAGGTTGCTTGGAATTTAGCCAATATTATTACTTACAGGATATGCATGGATTGTTTCTTATTAATTTTAACATTTTGGACCACGCTTGCACCACATGTTTTGTTTTTGCAAATTCTTTTGTAAATCCATTTCAAAAATCTTTTGCAAATAGTCAAAGGTAAATGAATAAGAGTTTGCAAAGCATTTTCAAGATTTAAAATTTTCTCCCCCTGTTTCAAATGCTTTTCTTTTGACTAAACAAAACTCCCCCTAAAGGAGATCCTCCTCTTAGTGTTCAAGAGGGTTTTGATATATCATTTTTGAAATACTACTTACTCCCCTTTTTGAACACAATAGGAAAATCAATTGATAAATATTCAACACTAAGTTTTTGAATTTGATGGTGGTGCGGTCCTTTTGCTTTGGGCTCTTTTCTCCCCCTTTTTGGCATGAATCGCCAAAAACGGAATCATTAGAGCCCTCGAAGTAGTTTCTTCCCCTTTGGTCATAAACAAGTGAGTTAAGATTATACCAAAGACGAAGTCCTTTTGCTTTCTCCCCCAAGGAGTGGAGAGTGGTATGTAGTGACGGCGAAGGTTGAGTTACGGAGTGGAAGCCTTTTTGTCTTCGCCGAAGACTCCAATTCCCTTTCAATATACCTATGACTTGGTTTGAAATAGACTTGAAAACACATTAGTCATAGCAATAAGAAGGGGATACGATCAAAGATATATAAATGAGCTATGTGTGCAATCTAACAAAAGAAATTGCGCGAATCAAGAATATTGAGCTCATGCCTAAGTTTGTTAAAAGATTGTTCATCAAGAGGCTTGGTAAAGATATCGGCTAATTGATCTTTAGTGTTAATGTAAGAAATCTCGATATCTCCCTTTTGTTGGTGATCCCTAAGAAAATGATACCGAATGGCTATGTGTTTAGTGCGGCTATGCTCGACGGGATTGTCGGCCATTTTGATTGCACTCTCATTATCACATAGCAAAGGGACTTTGGTTAATTTGTAACCGTAGTCCCGCAGGGTTTGCCTCATCCAAAGCAATTGCGCGCAACAATGACCTGCGGCAATGTACTCGGCTTCGGCGGTGGAAAGAGCGACCGAATTTTGCTTCTTTGAAGCCCAAGACACCAAGGATCTTCCCAAGAACTGGCAAGTCCCTGATGTGCTCTTTCTATTGATTTTGCACCCCGCCCAATCGGCATCGGAATAACCAATTAAATCAAATGTGGATCCCTTAGGATACCAAAGCCCAAACTTAGGAGTATAAGCCAAATATCTCAAGATTCGTTTTACGGCCGTAAGGTGAGCTTCCTTAGGGTCGGCTTGGAATCTTGCACACATGCATACGGAAAGCATAATATCCGGTCGAGATGCACATAAATAGAGTAAAGAACCTATCATCGACCGGTATACCTTTTGATCCACGGACTTACCTCCCGTGTCGAGGTCGAGATGCCCATTAGTTCCCATAGGTGTCTTGATGGGTTTGGCATCCTTCATCCCAAACTTGGTTAGAATGTCTTGAGTGTACTTTGTTTGGCTGATGAAGGTGCCCTCTTGGAGTTGCTTTACTTGGAATCCTAGAAAATACTTCAACTCCCCCATCATAGACATCTCAAACTTCTGTGTCATGATCCTACTAAACTCTTCACATGAAGACTCGTTAGTAGACCCAAATATAATATCATCAACATAAATTTGGCATACAAACAAGTCATTTTCAAGAGTTTTAGTAAAGAGTGTAGGATCGGCTTTGCCGACTTTGAAGCCATTAGCAATAAGGAAATCCCTAAGGCATTCATACCATGCTCTTGGGGCTTGCTTGAGCCCATAAAGCGCCTTAGAGAGCCTATAGACATGGTTAGGGTACTCACTATCTTCAAAGCCGGGAGGTTGCTCAACATAGACCTCTTCCTTGATTGGTCCATTGAGGAAGGCACTTTTCACGTCCATTTGATAGAGCTTAAAGCCATGGTAAGTAGCATAGGCTAATAATATGCGAATTGACTCAAGCCTAGCTACGGGTGCATAGGTTTCACCGAAATCCAAACCTTCGACTTGGGAGTATCCCTTGGCCACAAGTCGTGCTTTGTTCCTTGTCACCACACCATGCTCATCTTGCTTGTTGCGGAAGACCCATTTGGTTCCTACAACATTTTGATTAGGACGTGGAACTAAATGCCATACCTTATTCCTAGTGAAGTTGTTGAGCTCCTCTTGCATTGCCACCACCCAATCCGAATCTTGGAGTGCTTCCTCTACCCTGTGTGGCTCAATAGAGGAAACAAACGAGTAATGTTCACAAAAATGGGCAACACGAGATCGAGTAGTTACCCCCTTATGAATGTCGCCGAGGATGGTGTCGACGGGGTGATCTCGTTGTATTGCTTGGTGGACTCTTGGGTGTGGCGGTCTTTGCTCTTCATCCTCCTTGTCTTGATCATTTGCATCTCCCCCTTGATCATTACCGTCATCTTGAGGTGGCTCATTTGCTTGATCTTCTACTTCATCAACTTGAGCTTCATTCTCATTTTGAGTTGGTGGAGATGCTAGCGTGGAGGAGAATGGTTGATCTTGTGCATGTGGAGGCTCTTCGGATTCCTTAGGACACACATCCCCAATGGACATGTTCCTTAGTGCTATGCATGGAACCTGTTCTTCACCTGTCTCATCAAGATCAACTTGCTCTACTTGAGAGCCGTTAGTCTCATCAAACACAACGTCACAAGAAACTTCAACAAGTCCTGAGGACTTGTTAAAGACTCTATATGCCCTTGTGTTTGAGTCATATCCTAGTAAAAAGCCTTCTACAGTTTTAGGTGCAAATTTAGATTTTCTACCTCTCTTAACAAGAATAAAGCATTTGCTACCAAAAACTCTAAAATATGAAACATTTGGCTTTTTACCGGTTAGGAGTTCATAGGATGTCTTCTTGAGGATTCGGTGAAGATATAACCGGTTGATGGCGTAGCAAGCGGTGTTGACCGCCTCGGCCCAAAACCGGTCTGAAGTTTTGTATTCATCAAGCATGGTCCTTGCCATGTCCAATAGAGTTCGATTCTTCCTCTCCACTACACCATTTTGTTGAGGTGTGTAGGGAGAAGAGAACTCATGCTTGATGCCCTCTTCCTCAAGAAAACCTTCGATTTGAGAGTTCTTGAACTCCGTCCCGTTGTCGCTTCTAATTTTCTTGATCCTCAAGCCGAACTCATTTTGAGCCCGTCTCAAGAATCCCTTTAAGGTCTCTTGGGTTTGAGATTTTTCCTGTAGAAAGAATACCCAAGTGAAGCGAGAATAATCATCCACAATAACTAGACAGTACTTACTCCCGCCGATGCTTATGTAAGCGATCGGGCCGAATAGATCCATGTGTAGGAGCTCCAGTGGCCTGTCAGTCGTCATTATGTTCTTGTGTGGATGATGAGCTCCAACTTGCTTTCCCGCCTGGCATGCGCTACAAACCCTGTCTTTCTCAAAATGAACATTTGTTAATCCTAAAATGTGTTCTCCCTTTAGAAGTTTATGAAGATTCTTCATCCCAACATGGGCTAGTCGGCGGTGCCAGAGCCAACCCATGTTAGTCTTAGCAATTAAGCAAGTGTCAAGTTCAGCTCTATCAAAATCTACCAAGTATAGCTGACCCTCTAACACTCCCTTAAATGCAATTGAATCATCACTTCTTCTAAAGACAGTGACACCTACATCAGTGAATAGACAGTTGTAGCCCATTTGACATAATTGGGAAACAGAAAGCAAGTTGTAATCTAAAGAATCTACAAGAAAAACATTGGAAATAGAATGGTCAGGAGATATAGCAATTTTACCCAATCCTTTGACCAAACCTTGATTTCCATCCCCGAATGTGATAGCTCGTTGGGGATCTTGGTTTTTCTCATATGAGGAGAACATCCTTTTCTCCCCGGTCATGTGGTTTGTGCACCCGCTGTCGAGTATCCAACTTGAGCCCCCGGATGCATAAACCTACAAAACAGATTTAGTTCTTGACTTTAGGTACCCAAACTGTTTTGGGTCCTTTGGCATTAGAAACAAGAACTTTGGGTACCCAAACACAAGTCTTTGATCCCTTGTGTTTGCCCCCAACAAATTTGGCAACTACCTTGCCGGATTTGCTTGTAAGCACATAAGAAGCATCAAAAGTTTTAAATGAAATAGCATGATCATTTGATGCAATAGGAGTTTTCTTTCTAGGCAACTTGGCACGGGTTGGTTGCCTAGAGCTAGATGTCTCACCCTTATACATAAAAGCATGATTAGGGCCAGAGTGAGACTTCCTAGAATGAATTTTCCTAATTTTGTTCTCGGGATAACCGGCAGGGTACAAAATGTAGCCCTCGTTATCCTGAGTCATGGGAGCCTTGCCCTTAACAAAGTTAGACAAATTTTTAGGCGGGGCATCAAGTTTGACATTGTCTCCCCTTTGGAAGCCAATGCCATCCTTAATGCCAGGGTGTCTCCCATTGTAACGCATGCTACGAGCAAATTTAAATTTCTCATTTTCTAAGTTGTGCTCGGCAATTTTAGCATCTAGTTTAGCTATGTGATCATTTTGTTGCTTAATTAAAATCATGTGATCATGAATAGCATCAACATCAATATCTCTACATCTAGTACAAATAGCAACATGCTCAATGGTAGATGTAGAGAGTTTGCAAGAATTAAGTTCAACGATCTTAGCACGAAGTATATCATTCTTATCTCTAAGATCGGCAATTGTAACTTTGCAAACATCAAAATCTTTAGCCTTAGCAATCAAATTTTCATTCTCTAATCTAAGGCTAGCAAGAGAAACGTTTAATTCTTCAATCCTAGCAAGCAAATCATCATTATTATCTCTAGGATTGGGAATTGAAACATTACAAACATGAGAATCAACCTTAGCATTTAAACTAGCATTTTCATTTCTAAGGTTGTCAATCATCTCACGGCAAGTGCTTAGCTCACTAGATAATTTTTCACATTTTTCTACTTCTAGAGCATAAGCCTTTTTAACTTTAACATGTTTCTTGTTTTCTTTAATTAGACAATCCTCTTGGGAGTCCAAAAGGTCATCCTTTTCATGAATAGCACTAATCAATTCATTTAATTTCTCTTTTTGTTCCATGTTAAGATTGGCAAAAAGAGTACGCAAATTATCTTCCTCATCACTAGCATTGTCATCACTAGAGGATTCATATTTAGTGGAGGATTTAGATTTAACCTTCTTTTTGCCGTCCTTTGCCATGAGGCACTTGTGGCCGACGTTGGGTAAGAGGAGTCCCTTGGTGACGGCGATGTTGGAGGCGTCCTCGTCGTCGGAGGAGTCGCTTGAGCTCTCGTCGGAGTCCCACTCGCGACAAACATGGGCATCACCGCCCTTCTTCTTGTAATACCTCTTCTTCTCCTTTCTTCTCCCCTTCTTGTCGTCGCCTCGGTCACTATCACTAGATATAGGACATTTAGCAATAAAATGACCGGGCTTACCACACTTGTAACAAACCTTCTTGGAGCGGGACTTGTAGTCTTTCCCCCTCCTTTGCTTGAGGATTTGACGAAAGCTCTTGATGACGAGCGCCATTTCCTCATTGTCGAGCTTGGAGGCGTCTATTGGTTGTCTACTTGGTGTAGACACCTCCTTCTTCTCCTCCGTTGCCTTGAATGCAACGGGTTGGGCTTCGGATGGGTCGCCAAGCTCGTTGATTTTCCTCGAGCCTTCTATCATGCACTCAAAACTTACAAAATGCCCGATAACTTCCTCGGGGGTCATTTTAGTATATCTAAGATTATCACGAATCAATTGAACTTGAGTGGGATTAAGAAAAATGAGAGATCTTAAAATAACATTTACCACTTCGTGGTCGTCCCACTTCTTGCTCCCGAGGTTGCGCACTTGGTTCACCAAAGTCTTGAGCCGGTTGTACATGTGTTGTGGCTCCTCCCCTTTGTGAAGCCGGAACCGACCGAGCTCCCCCTCGATCGTTTCCCGCTTGGTGATCTTGGTGAGCTTGTCTCCCTCGTGCGCGGTTTTGAGTACATCCCAAACCTCCTTGGCGTTCTTCAACCCTTGTACTTTGTTATATTCCTCTCTACTTAGAGAGGCGAGGAGTATTGTTGTTGCTTGAGAGTTGAAGTGCTCGATTTGGGCCACCTCATCCTCATCATAGTTCTCATCCCCTACCGACGGTACCTGTGCACCAAACTCAACAACATCCCATATACTTTTGTGGAGCGAGGTTAGATGAAATCGCATTAAATCGCTCCACCTAGCGTAATCTTCACCATCAAAAGTTGGTGGTTTGCCTAATGGGACGGAAAGTAAAGATGCATGCTTAGAAATGCGAGGGTAGTGTAGGGGAATCTTACTAAACTTCTTACGCTCTTGGCGTTTAGAAGTTACGGAGGGTGCATCAGAGTTGGAGGTTGATGTTGATGAAGTGTCGGTCTCGTAATAGACCACCTTTCTCATCATCTTTTGCTTGTCCCCACTCCGACGCGGCTTATGGGAAGAAGATTTTTCCTTCTTCTCTTTGTGGTGAGAAGAAGATTTCTTCTCCTTCCCTTTGTTGGAGGAGATCTTCTTCTCCTTCCTCTTGGTGCGGGACTCTTCCGATGAAGTGCTCCCGTGGCTTGTAGTGGGCTTTTCGCCAGTCTCCATCTCCTTCTTGGCGTGATCTCCCGACATCACTTCGAGCGGTTAGGCTCTAATGAAGTACCGGCTCTGATACCAATTGAAAGTCGCCTAGAGGGGGGGTGAATAGGGCGAAACTGAAATTTACAAATATAAACACAACTACAAGCCGGGTTAGCGTTAGAAATATAAACGAGTCCGCGAGAGAGGGCTCAAAACAAATCCCAAGCGAATAAGCAAGCGAGACACGGAGATTTGTTTTACCGAGGTTCGGTTCTTGCAAACCTACTCCCCGTTGAGGAGGCCACAAAGGCCGGGTCTCTTTCAACCCTTCCCTCTCTCAAACGATCCACGGATCGAGTGAGCTTTCTCTTCTCAATCACTTGGAACACAAAGTTCCCGCAAGGACCACCACAAGATTGGTGTCTCTTGCCTCAATTACAAGTGAGTTTGATTGCAAAGAAAGGATCAAGAAAGAAGAAAGCAATCCAAGCGCAAGAGCTCGAAAGAACACAAGCAAATCACTCTCTCTAGTCACTATTGTGTTGTGTGGAATTTGGAGAGGATTTGATCTCTTTGGTGTGTCTATAATTGAATGCTAGAGCTCTTGTAGTAGTTGGGAAGTGGAAAACTTGGATGCAATGAATGGTGGGGTGGTTGGGGTATTTATAGCCCCAACCACCAAATATGGCCGTTGGGAGGCTGTCTGCTCGATGGCGCACCGGACAGTCCGGTGCACACCGGACAGTCTGGTGCCCCCTGCCACGTCATCACTGCCGTTGGATTCTGACCGTTGGAGCTTCTGACTTGTGGGCCCGCCTGGGTGTCCGGTGCACACCGGACAGGTACTGTTCCTTGTCCGGTGTGCCAGTATGGGCACGCCTGCCATCTGCGCGCGCAGAGCGCGCATTTATTGCGCGGCAGAGAGCCGTTGGCGCGGAGATAGCCGTTGCACCGGAGTCGCACCGGACAGTCCGGTGCACACCGGACAGTCCGGTGAATTATAGTGGACTAGCCGTTGGAGTTTCCCGAAGCTGGCGAGTTCCTGAGGCCGACCTCCCTTGGCGCACCGGACACTGTCCGGTGTACACCGGACAGTCCGGTGAATTATAGCCGAGTCGCCTCCGGAAATTCCCGAAGGTGGCGAGTTCGAGTCTGAGTCCCCCTGGTGCACCGGACATGTCCGGTGGCACACCGGACAGTCCGGTGCGCCAGACCAGGGTTGCCTTCGGTTGCCCCTTTGCTCCTTTGTTGAATCCAAATCTTGGTCTTTTTATTGGCTGAGTGTGAACCTTTTACACCTGTATAATCTATGCACTTGGGCAAACTAGTTAGTCCAATTATTTGTGTTGGACAATTCAACCACCAAAAATAATTAGGGACTAAGTGTAAGCCTAATTCCCTTTCAATTACCTTGGTTGGTTCTGAAGGCCCTGTTTCAACTCCAATCTGTTGCTTCGGAGCTTCAGCAACGGATACTTCAGCAAGCGCCTCAGAAGTTTCAGCAGTCTTCTTTGGGGTTGTGCTTGGAAGTTTAATTGTTTCCAAAACATCTAACACATTAACCATTCTTTTTCTTTTTGGGTCACTGTTGGCCCCTTTTTAATTTTTGCTGCTTCAATTTCTTCTGAAGGACTTAAAATTTCTAATATCTTCACTCCCTCAGCTGATGCTTTCGCTTCTTCCGTCTTTGGTTCTTCCATCTTTTCTGTCGCTGGCACTTCGGCCATTTCTTTGACTTCTGGCAGCAGGGTTGGCTCTTTAGCCTCGGTGGCCGAAGAGGTCTCACCGGTGAACTCAGGCACCGTGGCTGGTTCAATATAGCGTAGCCGGTGTGTGAGAACTTTTACCCTTTTTCTCTTCGGCGCTGGCTCGCTAGGAGCAGCTGCAGCTGTTTCTTTCGCAGAAGTTGTGCCTTTTCTTTTTTGCCCCCGCACTAGATAGCGATAGTCGGGGTAGACAAACCCGACTGCATCAAACACTCGGTTGAGTCTTTTCTTTTTTCGGCCTCCGAAGGCCGCTGACAATGCAGTGTCTTCGGCCTTCGAATATACCCCAAGCAATTCATCACTTACAGTCTCAATGCTCTTTAACCAATCATCATCTGGTTCAACGAACTTGTCTCCGTACTTGAATGTATACTTCAGTCTGACTAGCCCACCTTCGTCAGTTTCTTTAACAGTTTCTTTCGGCATTTCCCAATTATCTGCAAGAGGCCACACTCTGAAGGCAATGTGTTCTTGTATTAAATCCCTTGTCCCAATAAAAGAGCAGACTACGCCGAAGGCCCGTTGGCATTCTTCGGCTACTTCATCCATTTCTACCTTCGGTTTCCGGAGTCCGAAGCGCTGCCAGATGGGGCACATGATGACATCCTTAATATCTTCTCGAACCTTCAAATCATTTTTTACATAGAACCATTCTTTCATCCATTCTCCGGGCCATCTCTTCCGAAAGGTTGGCACGGGACAGCTTGATCCAGAGCGAGCACCGAAGCTGTAGCAACCAAAGTTGTTATGATATTGCTCTTTACCCCAGGGCTTCGTTTCGTACAATAATTCATGTATATTGCAAAAGCTTTTCGCACTTGGCTCTAGGCCCTGGCTCTTCACAGCCCAGACAAAGATTCCCATTCTTATTATTGCTTCAGGGGTAAGTTGATGAAGGTAAACTTGATATATTTTCAGAACTTCTACCACAAACCTGCTTATAGGGAATCGTAGCCCAGCTTTAAAAAAGCTTCGAAAGATAACGACTTCATTATCTTCGGGAGTCGGCACAGTTCTCTCTCCGTCATCTGCCCTCACGATGGACATATCTCGAAAATATCTCCCCCTCATGTTTTCAAGGTGACTTTGCCTAATAGTTGATTTTCCGAAGACTGAATGGCTTGGTCGCCATGGTCGATCTTCGGAATCCTCACCCCCACTGTCTGCATCATAACTATCACTTTCACCAGTATCTTCAGATAAGCCTTCCAAAATCTCCCTAGTAATTTTCTCTGTATTTGTTTTTGCTATTGATTCAATGAAGCCTAGATTTTTCTCCTCAGAAAGGCTCAGCTTCATCTCGGCAGCAACCTTCTTCTCCTCAGACATCCCTTCGGAATTCCTGCCTCTCGCTTCCGAAGCTTAAAACTAGGGAGGCAACCAAATATTTGTGGGCAGAAAGCTATTTGAGCAGGCAAAACAGATGGCAAGAGAGTGTGCCAAATAAATTGTGGCGAGCCCCTATTTATACACCCATTATGTCGGAAACTGGAGGGTCCCGCTTGTCAATGACCGTTGCTATTCTAGCAAAAGGAAGGTGTTTTTTCGGACCTTCGGCTCATAGCCTTCGTCCATTTCGCAATATAAATTTATCTTTACAGCAAAATTAATATTGCGAGGGGCTACTGTTGGGGGCCTTCGGCTTCCGAAGGTCCTCAAAAACGTGATTTGACAATGTTTTCTAAGTATGCGAGCAGGTATCTTCGGAATCAGGAATCAGGTTGCAGGTATACAGAAGCATGGTCAAGACGAAGCTTGACTAGGACGGCGATCACGACGAAGGATAAGATGATCACGAAGCTATATGTAGAAGAGCTTCGGCATCACGGCGGGAAAGGGAAAACCGACTTAAAGATGAAAAGCCAAACTAGACCTCGAAGAATTACTATAGAGTTATTGATAAATGTAAAGGGCATTAATATAATTTTGCATGGGCTGCGACCCGTGCCTATAAATAGGTGAACAGTATTCCCGTACTGTTCACGCTGACATGGCATTCACTTTTGTGTCACGCTTATATTCTCTTTCCTTCAAGCCGAAGGTACATTTGCAATTTATTATTGTTTGCATGAGTAATATAAATAGAAATAGATTAATAATAATGTTTACACGAATTACATTATTTTCTGTACTTTATTTGAATGTTCTTCATCTTTTATTATGATCTTGGAGGTATGTCCTTCATGACCTTCGTCTTAAATTCGTTATATCCGAAGGGAAATAATGATTTGAAAGACGAAGGGCTTTGATATTTAACATGTTATGTTGCCTTGTTCTTGACTCATAGCATTTGAGAACAAGTCCCCAACAGAGCAAATAAAGGGAAAGAGGAAAAACCTGAAGGTGGCGCGGGGACGGCGCGGAGGATCGCCGGCGAAGAAACCCTTGGGGACTAAATCGAACAGCTTGACGGCGTGATGAGATGAACTGGCTCCAGGGGACTTGTAAATTTTTCGAGCTCCCGCTCGCCACTAGTTATAAAGGCTCATTTTGTACTGGCGGTTGTCTTAGAGAACCGCTAGTACAAATTGTTTTCCACTGGCAGCTGTCTTAGAGAACCGCCAGTATAGATTGTTTTCCACTGGCGGTTGGCTTAGAGAACCGCTAGTATAATTAGTTTCCCACTGGCGGTTTTGTTAGAGAACCGCCAGTATAAAATATTTACAATGGATTTCCTTTGTGCATTATTACATAAGTATCGGTTGGTCACATGTTGTCAAATGCTATGAGTTAAGAACCACAAATGTTAATGGTTAAAGACATTCATCCTTCGAAGCATTATCTCCCTTAGGATATAATGATCTCCAGACGAAGGTTATGAAGTACAAACCTTCATCATCTCAATATGTAATGAAAAGCAGAGGGACATATGAGACATATAAAGAACATGAATAACCATATCCAATCATTAGACTATCTATGTTCTCATCTATTTATAGGCACAAGACGCAGCCTAGGTAAAATTACATTGATGTCCTTGACATTTACTATTGGCTAAAGGGTAATCTGTCGAGGACTGAACAGTCTTTTTCCCTTATGTCGGTTTCATTCTCCATCACCGCCTTTGTGCTAAGCCGAAGCTTCTCCATCCACAGCTTCGGAACTGATTCATCGTTCTTCCAGATCGTGCCTCATACCATGCACACCTTCATCTCAAAGCCAAAACTTCCTATGACAGTATATCATAGGACATTGAAGAAATATATATATTGATCTCAACAGTTTCTTTTATATCTTTTACGACAACATTATAGGACATTGAAGAAATATATATATTGATCTCAAACTTGTAGTAGACATGGTCCTAACAATAATTAATTACAAGACAAGTTTATAATCTAGGGAGCTATTATTCTGCCTTGTCCATCATGGCGGACCTAGGTAAACATTTTACGTGGGATGCTTCACTCAACGTTCCTTATCTTGGTTGGATGGTCTATGAAAAGAGACATGTCGTTGAATTGGTTAAAATCCTCCATATCAGATACACCATCAACTCCTATAGCTTGTTGTTTTCCAGGAAAAACTACATGCTTCAACTTGTCTGTGCTTTTCTTCTCGTTGTCAGGGATGATCTGTTCAGCATAGAAGACCTGTGCAGCACGATTAGCAAGGATCCATGGGTCATCTTTGTAACCTACCTTATTTAGATCCAGAACTCGCACCCCATATTTATCTATCGTGACATGTTTGTCTTCAACCCATTGACATCGGAAAACTGAGATATTAATTGTACCATAGTCTAGTTCCCATATGTCCTCAATAAAGCCAAAATATGTAATAGTATGACCAGTTTCATCGTCTATGGCCTCGCATCGAACACCGCTGTTTTGTGATATGCTTCTTTTGTCCTTGGACTTGGTACAAAATGTAAATCCACTAATGTCATATGTTTGCCATGTCGTGACCTAGCGTGATGGTCCATACGCCAACCCCTTAATGGTTTGTTCTTCTATTGTATCTCCGTGTGGAATGTCCTTCACAATTAGCCATGTGTTGAACCGCAGCTTATGTCGCTTCATTACCCAATCATCTGTTTGCCCAGGATTTTGCTCGCGAAGATCATTGATGTGTTGTTGGATAAATGGCTCCATTATCTCTAGCTGATGTAGGATGCTGTGATGTGCCTCAAGTACTGTATTATAATCCAGTGGGATGAAGGATTTCCGTCCCATCCTACCGCTTCCATACAGTCTACCCTCGTGTCGTGATGGAGGCAGACCTATTGCAACCTGGTCTTTTAGTATACTATTGCAAAATGGTCCTCCTGACTCAATGGCCTCTTCGGTACAGTACCCCTCTATCATGTATGCCTCGGGACGAGCACGGGTGGATACATAACCATTCAGTATTGACATGAAACACTCGTACATCCACATTTCGTGCAAGTACATAGGACCCAATGCCTCTATTTGTGGTACCAAGTGCACCACAAGGTGCACCATAATATCAAAGAACGATGGAGGGAAACACATCTCAAACTGTGATATTGTCTCCACTGCGAATTTCTGAAGAGATGCTAACTCATCCCGGTCAATTACCTTCTGTGAAATTCTATTGAAAAAGTAGCACAACTGTGTGATTGCCATCTTTAAAAATAAAGGATTTATAGCCCTGATGGCAATAGGTAGGAATGTAGTTAACATGACATGACAATCATGTGAGTTGTAGTTGGTGACCGTCAGGTCTTTCATTGACACAATACTTTGTATGCTAGAACAGAATCCGGATGGGACTATCAAATTCTTGAGCCAAACACACATCGCAAGTTTCTCATCTACATTAAGATTGTAGCTTGCTGCCGGGAGATGGTACTTCCCATTTTCTTGAAGAACAGGATGTAGTTCTTTTTTATGCCTAAATTTACCATGTCCACGCATGAATTGAGCCCTTCTTTTGTTTTGCCCTTTATGTCTAGCAAGGTGCCAATTATGCTTTCAAAAACGTTTTTCTAAACGTGCATACCATCGATTGCATGTCGCACATCAAACTCTTTCCAGTAAGGCAAGTACTCGAAGAAAATAGACTTCTTTTTGAATATAGCCCCCAAAGCTGGTTTGGCATCCTTCCTTGTTTTCCCATCTTTTGTCTTCTTCCCGAAAACAAAGTTGATATTCTTGACTATTTCAAAAATTCTATGACCTCTATTGTTACCCGATGGAGGAGTAGAATGCAGTTCACCATTATTGTCGAAGTACTTATCCATCTTTCACATGCGGTACCTGTGTCCTTCCAATAAAAAGTGTCTGTGCCGCATGTACACTATCTTCTTAGATGCAGCAACGGACACGTAAGCAGTTTCATCAATACATACTGTGCAACCAACCTTTCCCTTGAACTGGCCTGATAATGTGAAGAGAGCAGGGTAATCGTTGATCGTAACAAAAATAATTGCTCTTAGTGTGAACGAATCTTTACGATACTCATCCAACATTTGAACACCTGTTTCCCACAATATTTTCATATCCTCCATTAAGGGCTCCAAAAATACATCCATACCAACTCCAGGTTGTGTAGGTCCAAAAATAAGAATGGTTAACAAAATGTACTTTCATTTCTACATCAACCATGGATGAAGGTTGTAGATGGTGAGGATCACCGGCCATGTGCTATGCTTACTGCTCCTCTCAGCAAATGGATTCAATCCATCGGTACTCAGTGTGAACCTAACATTTCTTAGTTCATCGGCAAAGTCTCGATGATTGTCATTGAAATCTTGCCACTGCTTCCCATTGGCTGGATGTCGAAGCTTCTCATCATTTTTGTGCTCATCAGAAGCATGCCAGCTCATAAGTTTTGCATCCTCGGGGTTAGCGAACAAACACCTCAATCGATTGACGATGGGGAGGTACCACATCACCAAAGCAGGAATCTTTTTGAGCGCATAATAGTCTACTTCTTCCTTGCTCGTGGATTTTGAATTCTTATTTTGGGCTTTCTTTCGCTTCTTGCCCTTAGACACGGATGTAACACTCTCATCCTCTCGATAGTATTTATTCGTATTGTACCTACTTGCATTACACTTTGGGCAGCTCTCCAAGGCTTTATAATCATCGCCTCGATAAAGGATACAATGATTTCTACACGCGTGGATCTTCTCCACATCCATAGCGAGCGGACTGATTAGTTTCTTTGCATAGTACATGTTAGCAGGCACTTTGTTCGCCTTTGGAAGCATGTCTGCGATGATATTCAAGAACGAGTCAAAGCCAGCATCAGACAGACCATATCTAGCTTTTAACATCAATAGCTTTAACATAGACCGGAGCGTTGTGAACTCTTTGGTACAACCCTTAGACTCATCGTACAAAGACTCTTCTGCTGCTTTCTTCAGGGACTCCATACCTTTCTTAAAGAACATCGATGGATCTGTATGACGACGCAACATTGCCTCTAACAATTCTGCATCTTCCTCATCAATAACATTCGACAAAACATGAGTTCTATAATGTTCGCTTCCTCCATAGTAACCATGATCAGTAACATTTGGCATTACATGTTCGCTCTGTGGAAGAGGTGGGTGTGTCCCGTGAACAAACTGAAATCTTTCGTCCTCAGCGGCTTCAGTCGTATAAGGCGCACTACCCTCTCCATGCTTTGTCCATACTGTGTAATCCTTCACAAATCCTTGGCATACCAGATGAGATATGATTTGGTTTGTGTCATCAAATACAACAACATTTTTGCAGTCCATGCATGGACAATATATGTGATTTTTCTTTGTTCTCCAAGCATGTTCCGTAGCGACATCAATAAACCTTTGGACCTCGGATATGTATGATGGATCTAGCCTTGATAAGTTATACATCCATGATGTCCTCTCCATCACTACCTGTAAAAAGTAACAGAAAATTAAACACACCATAACACATGTAAATTGGCAAGAGAAAAAAGCTAACATTTCCTATCAACCAAGGAACGACGCATATGTATGACGGATTTAGTGCACATGATGCACGATGCACGTCGATTCAGTTATAGAGACGTTAGATCTGAGATGGATAGTGGTGATTTAATATGTGCACCATGTGCACAAAGCTTTCATGTGCACTTATGTCCAAATCTAACATAAGCCGAACGTACGCGGCTACACACTTCTCTCTCACATGGTATAAAAGCATAGATACAAAATTTGGCTAAAATGGTAAATAATATGAACAAAAATTGACAATGAAACATAAAACCAACCTTTCTTAGCAACCTTCCTCCAAAAAATGAAGATCAAAACCTTGACCCTTGTATTTTATATAATCTGGACCTCCAAATCGCCTCTAATGGAAGTTGGCTGCGAGCTAGCTATTCCTATTGGGGGTGGGGGGTATTTATAATACAAATTTCATAGGCGACATGCTTAAGAAACCGTCAGTGAAAAACATAGCACTGGCAGTAGTCTTACGAACCGCCAGTGGAAACCTTCTTTCCACTGGTGGCACCTTAACTCAGCCGCCTGTGGATACCGTTTCATGTTGAACAGTTGTGTCTTTTCAACTGTCCCTGTAGCCTTAACTCAGCCGCGTGTGGAGACCGTTTCATGTTGAACAGTTGTGTCTTTTCAACTATCCCTGTCCCTGTAGAATTGAAACGACAATCGTCGAACATGAAGCGGCGACTTTTGACTCCTCTTTGCTCCTCGAAGTTCAAGTAAACGTCGATTCAGTTCTCAATTTGAATGTATTTAAATGGTCATCAGCCACATTTCCATTCATCGCAACTCAGAAAAAACAGGCACATTTCCACATTTCCATTCATCGCCACAGCGCCTAGCTTTACCCATGTCGACATCACCAAGTGATTCCTCTGCTTCTTTTGTCTCCCATTCTTCTACCCGTGAACCAACCCCAGAGTGGGATCCTATAGCAGCATATGAAAAACAGGCACCTTTGCACTGGGATGCAGATGGATGGGACTTTGCAGTTGCATCAGAATCCGACGGCGACCTCACCGACGGGACGACCTCTAGTTCCTCGTTGATGGGGAGCTGGACTCCGACACCAGCACTGAGTGGTCTTGGGCGTACGATGGAGAATCGTCAGATGTGGAGTCCTTGGACAACGATGACGACCCGATGTCTGGACATTGGATGTGCATGGTATCCTCGAACGACGAAGATGACGAGAACGACGACGACGGCAGCAGTGACTACGGCAGCAGTGACGAGGACAACGACGACAGTGGCGACGATGACGGCGATGATGATGGCGGGGCAAGCCAATGCGATGAGATGCCTCCCAGCAAGCGTCGTCGGCTGCAACATGATAGCTTATTCTGGTAGGAAAAGTAGTTTGTACTGGATAACAATCCTTTTAAATGAATAAAGCAGTTCTTGTTTACAATGGCGACTGGCTTAAGGAACCGCCAGTGAAAAAGATTCTGAAATTTTGAAAAAAGGTAGGAAAACTTATACTCGCGGGCTACTAAAGAAAACCGCCAGTGATAATAATATTTCCACAAGCGGTGTCTTAAGCAGTCCGCCTGTGAAAAATCATGTTTCCACATGCGGTTTCTTAAGCAAACCACCAGTGCTAATATTATTTACACTGGCAGGCTACTAAAGAAAACCGCCAGTGATAATAATATTTCCACATGCAATTTCTTAAGCAAACCACCAGTGCTAATATTATTTACAATGGCGGGCTACTAAAGAAAACCACCAGTGATAATAACATTTCCACAAGCGGTGTCTTAAGCAGTCCGCCTGTGAAAAATCATGTTTCCACATGCGGTTTCTTAAGCAAACCGCCAGTGCTAATATTATTTACACTAGCGGGCTACTAAAGAAAACCGTCAGTAATAATAACATTTTCACAAGCGGTGTCTTAAGCAGACCGCCTGTGAAATTCCACATGCGGTTTTTAAGCAAACCGCCAGTGCTAATATTATTTACACAGGCGAGCAACTAAAGAAAACCGCTAGTGATAATGATGCGGTTGGGACATATATGCGACTCAATGGTTTTCGCCGTTCCAGACGTCCTAGTATATCCCAGCCGCTCCAGCCGCCATTGTTGCTCCAATCGCCGTTGTCGCTCCAGCCGCCGACATCCCTCTCCTTCGTTGTCGTTACTGGATCCGCCCTCCCTCCGTCGTCCTAGCCAAAGTGAAGTAGGTGGTGGGCTCGGCTGTCGACTCTGCACACCGCGCGCCAGACACCAGATCTAGGTGAACTGCTTAGTTCCTCCATTTTACTGTTGCTATCTGCCCTCGTGCCTCCATTTTAATGTATTAAATCACTCTTCTTTTTCGGCATAGTTCCTGCATAAGTTTGCTCAATCTGGCACATTCATTCACTGATTCTTGTTCCCCGGACAAACCTGCGCGTGACGAGAGAAATGCACCTGTTCAGTACAACCTACGCAAGAAGCATGCCAAAACCACTTCCACGGTAAGTTCTTTTGTGCATAACTTATCTTGTTTCTTATGTCCTCTGTTTCAAAAATTGTTAAATGCGCCTTTGTATCCATTGACCTAAAACAAGTTCTTATCTTGTTTCTTTGACCACGGCAAGTTCTTGTTTCTTTTACAACATGGCCTCTGTTCCAAATAGTTACGTGTATGTGCAACTTGCCCACAGATGAGTTCGTCGGACCGTGCCAGTTGGGATCCGATGACAACTAAAATATTCATTGACCTATGCATCAATCAGAAGGACCTTAATAACTTCAATAGCATGGGCTTAACTAAATATGGATGGCAACAAGTGTATCACAGCTTTAGAGAGTAGACTGGTCTTGATTATGACAACAAAAAACTGCAAAACAAATTGAACTTGCTCCGAAGGTCTTTCCAGCAGTGGAAATACTTGCAGAACCATACTGGGCTTGGCCTTGAACCAAGGACTGGTGATATAGCAGCAGATGATTCATACTGGGGGACCTAGGAAGGGGTACATTGTTCATGAATTGATTACAAGTTTTTTTATTTTATGGACCAATACTAAATCTGCACTATGTTCAAACACATGATCCTAGTCCTCAGGGCAGTCAAGGAAAACCACCACCCTTTCTTGATGAGCTTTACACTTTGTTTGGTCGAACCACACACGACAGGGGCAATTTGATTAGTGTTGGAGGTGTCCGTGAACCCTTGCGAAGCTATGGCAGCCACGGTACTCCTAATGACGGTGTGGGTTGCTCGTCCAAAAGGATCAGAGAAGCCACAGTGGGTAGCCCCCCTAAGAAAAAGATGAGTTTGTAAGATCACATTGCTAACATTTCTGATTGCATTAGCATCAGAAACCAGAGAACTCTTTATCGTGGAAACGAAGAAGTTGTCGAAGTTGTGCGACTCCTAAAGGAAGATGGACTTGAAGAAGACTCTGATTTGTACTGCATGGCAAATATTCTTTGCAAAAACGATATAAATAGGAAGTTTTTTCTTCAACTGACAAGTAAAGAGGGACGCCTCTATTGGATTAGGTTCCAGTGGAATCATATTAATAACAAGTAGCTTGTCTGTGTGGTGTTGTAATAATGCTTTGATACACTGTTAAGTTTTCCCGTCTAGTTTTGAATGTGTGTGTTGTAATTACTCTGGTATTATTTGATGTTTGCGGACATATTGTAGTTCAATTTAATTTATGTGCTTGTGCACTTTAGTTTTATAACATACAAGTTAAGTATTGCATTTCTGTTTTGAATGGTTTATAATCAAATTGGTGAGTATTTCATTTCTGTTAAATGTAGGCAACTCTGAGATGAGTAGTGCAGAAGACTCCAGCCATAGCGACACGACAAGTGATGATAGCTCCAACATATTCCAACAAGTTGGTGCAGCGGCGGTTCTAGTTGCTTTCGCTTCTAGTTCGTATACTCTTGCTCCTATGATCAATCTTCATACTCCATTGCCGCACGTGACAGGACGGCAATGCGTGGAACTTAATATGAGGGACTTCAGGAAGTGTCATGACAATTTTTGTATGACTCCAGATTCTTTTAGAGAATTGCATGATACTTTAGTGAGGTATCATGGGTTAAGATCAACACAAGAGGTGGAGTCATGTGAAGCATTAGGGATGTTCTTATGGGCATGTGGGACACAACAAGCAACACGACAAATTAGAGACAGATTTGAAAGGTCTTTGGATACCATCCATAGAAAAATGGCTATGGTGGCAGATGCACTGTATAGTTTTGCACAAACCATTATATGTCCAAAGGATCCAACATTTTCTAAAGTGCATAACAAGCTTAGACCTTACGCCCCTTTCTTTGATGGGTGCATAGGAGCCTTAGATGGCACACATTCCAGCTCATGTATGTCATGAGTCGAGGCTTGAACACATAAATAGAAAAGGGTGGCCTAGCTACAATGTACCAGCAGGTATGGTGGCATGCATGTTATGTTGGCGCCATTGCATACATGCATTACGATGTAGTAAATCTTTTTCTGGGTTTATTTGTCTGTGTACAAGGAGGTATTATCTAGTGGATGCTGGTTACTCAATTCGCGAAGGTTACTTGCCACCATATCGGAATCAGAGACATCACTTAGAAGATTTTAATCAAACATGAGTAGAGAGTGTGCAGGAAAAGTTTAATTTCCACCACTCGAGTCTACGTAATGTAGTTGAACGGGCTTTTGGACTACTCAAATCAAGGTGGCATGTGCTACGAGGACTCCCATTTTACGAAAGAAGCATGCAAGTGAAGATTATAATTGCTTGTTTTGCTTTGCATAACTCTTTGTTGGACCGAGGCCACGTAGGAGGATTAGGGAGTAGTTCGCATGGCCAAGCTGATTACGATGTGTCAGATTGGCTGAATGTAAATGCAAGTCTAGAAATGACATTATTGAGAGATTGGATCGCTGCTGGAATATCATTGATGTAGTGTATGTGATGAAGTAGTTAGATGTAATAAAGTAGTTAGTGATATATTGTTTATCTCAGATGTATTGATCACCTCTCTGATATTGATGCAATATACTGGGGTACCAATCACTGAGTAATCACACAATGTATTGGGGTACTAAATCCTCTCTGGTACCGATTATTCATGCAATGTATTGACGGTTTCAATAAGTGAACCGCCAGTGTATATGATATTTCCACTGGCAGTGTACTTTACACAGCCGCCAGTGTATATACATCCTTTACTCTGACGGTGTACTTTATACAGACGCCAGTTTATATGATATTTCCACTGGCGGTGTACTTTATACAGCCGCTAGTGTATATACATCCTTTACACTGACGGTGTACTTTATACAGCCGCCAGTGTATATGATATTTCCACTGACGGTTTACTTAATAAAGTCGCCAGTGTAAATACATCATTTACACTGACGGTGTACTTTATATAGCTGCCAATGTATATGATATTTCCACTGACGGTTTACTTAATAAAGTCGCCAGTGTAAATACATCCTTTACACTGACGGTTCTGTTAAGTGAACCGCCAGTGTATATATATTTACACTGCCGGTTCGTTAAGGCGAGCCCGCCTATTTTTTCACTGGCGTGCTGTAACTGAAACCGCCAGTATAAATTTCTGCGTGCCGCCACCTTAGAGCTCTTTTCTACTAGTGACCAACTCATTCCATTCCACCACTAGTAGAGAAGAGCTCAAAGCCTGCGGCACCCATAAATTATCACTGACGATTTCACAAAATACAAGGGGGGAGGTTTTGGTCTTCATTTTTTGGAAGAAGGTGGATAAGAAAGGTTGGTTTATGTTTCTTTGTCAATTTTTTGTTCGTTCTTGCTCAATTTTAGCCACATTTTGGATCTAGGGTTTTACATGTGAGAGAGAAGAGTATAGCTAGGTTATTTTCTCTATTTCCTCAAATGAGGTTGCTTAAGATGGTTAGATTTTTCTATTCCCTCTCCTTTTTCATGTTTAGTTCTCAAATCAGTTTATCCATGACACATATTTAGTTGCTAAATGAATGGTGAATGCATGTGTTGGAGAGGGAGGATGATAGGTTTGGTAATTAAGATTGTTTTTATTAATTGTTATGAAAGGTTGGTTTAATTATGTTTCAATTGCCAATTATTGTTCATTTTTGCTCAATTTTAACTACATTATGAAACTAGGCTTTCACCATGTGTTAGAGATAGGTTTGGGTATTAAGATTTTTTGTTTATTAGTTGCTAGGAAAGTTTGGCTTATGTTTCTTTTGCCAAATTTTGTTCATTTTTCCTCCATTTTAGCCACATTTTGGATCTAGGGTTTCACCATGTGTTAGAGATAAAGTAGTTAGGTTGCCTAATCCAACCGCCTATGACCTTTGTTGTATAAATACCCCTTCATCCTTCCCGACAAAAACTGTGTAGCTCGCGCGCAGCCCAACTTTCATTGGAAGGCCAGATTTCACAAAATACAAGGGAGAGGTTTTGATCTTTGTTTTTTGGAAGAAGGTCGCTAAGAAAGGTTGTTCATGTTTCTTTTGCCAATTTTCTTTATCCATGATATATTTAGTTGTTAGGAAATATTGGTATATGTTTCTCTTGCCAATTTGTGTTCTTGTGTGTTTTATGTTACTTTTTTTACAGGTGATGATGGAGAGGATATCCTGGATGTATAACTTATCAAGGCTAGATCCATCATACATATCTGAGGTCCATAGGTTTATTGTTGTCGCTACGAACCATGCTTGGAGAACAAAGACAAAGCACATATATTGTCCATGCATGGACTGCAAAAATGTTGTTGTATTTGATGACACAGAACAAATCATATCTCATCTGGTATGCCGAGGATTTGTGAAGGATTACATAATTTGGACAAAGCATGGAGAGGGTAGCTCTTCGCCTTATACAGCTGTAAACCCTGCGAACATCGACGACAGCTTTCGGTTCATTCACGAGACACAACAACCTCTTCCACAGAGCGAACATGTAGTGCCAAATGTTACTGATCATGGTTACGCTGGAGGAAATGAACGTGAAAGAACCCATGTTCTGCCAAATGTTATGGACGAGGAAGATGCAGAGTTGTTAGAGGCAATGTTGCATCGTCATACAGATCCATCGATGTTCTTCATGAAAGGTATGGAGTCCCTGAAGAAGGCAGCAGAAGAGCCTTTGTACGACGAGTCTAAGGGCTGTACCAAAGAGTTCACGACGCTCCGGTCTGTGTTAAAGCTGTTGATGTTAAAAGCTAGATATGGTCTATCTGATGCTGGCTTCGATGTGTTCTTGAGTATTGTCGCAGACATGCTTCCAAAGGAGAACAAAGTGCCTGCTAACACGTACTATGCAAAGAAACTAATCAGTCCACTCACTATGGGCGTGGAGAAGATCCACACGTGTAGAAATCACTGTATCCTTTATCGAGGTGATGATTATAAAGACTTGGAGAGCTGCCCAAAGTGTGGTACAAGTAGGTACAAGACGAATAAAGACTATCGAGAGGAAGAGTGTGTTGCATCTGTGTCTAAAGGGAAGAAGCGAAAGAAAGCCAAAAAGAAGACTTCAAAATCCACGAGCAAAGAAAAAGAAGAAGTAGACTATTATGCGCTCAAAAAGATTCCTGCTTTGGTGATGTGGTACCTCCCCGTCGTCGATCGATTAAGGTGTTTGTTCGCTAACCCTGAGGATGCCAAACTTATGAGCTGGCATGCTTCTGATGAGCACAAAAACGATGGGAAGCTTCGACATCCAGCCGATGGGAAGCAGTGGCAAGATTTCAATGAGAACCACCGAGACTTTGCCGATTAACCAAGAAATGTTAGGTTCGCACTGAGTACTGATGGAATGAATCCATTTGCTGAAAGGAGCAGCAAGCATAGCACATGGCCAGTGATCCTCACCATATACAACCTTCCTCCATGGTTGATGCAGAAACGGAAGTACATTTTGTTAACCATCCTTATTTCTGGACCTACACAACCTGGAGTTGATATGGATGTATTTTTAGAGCCCTTAATGGAGGATATGAAAATATTGTGGGTAACGGGTGTTCAAATGTTGGATGAGTATCGTAAAGATTCATTCACGCTGAGAGCAATTATTTTTGTTACGATCAACGATTACCCTGCACTCTTCACATTATCAGGCCAGTTTAAGGGAAAGGTTGGCTGCACAGTATGCATTGATGGAACTGCTTATGTGTCCCTTACTACATCTAAGAAGATAGTGTACATGAGGCACAGACGCTTTTTATTGGAAGGACATAGGTACCGCATGCGAAAGATGGATAAGTACTTTGACAATAATGGTGAACTACATTCTACTGCTCCATCGGGTAACAATAGAGGTCATAGAGTTTTTGAAATAGTCAGGAATATCAAGTTTGTTTTCGGGAAGAAGACAAAAGACGGAAAAACAAGGAAGGATGCCAAACCAGCTCCGGGGGCTATATTCAAGAAAAAGTCTATTTTCTTCGAGTACTTGCCTTACTGGAAAGAGTTAGATGTGTGGCATGCGATCGATGGTATGCACGTTAAGAAGAACGTGTTTGAAAGCATAATTGGCACCTTGCTAGACATAAAGGGCAAAACAAAAGAAGGGCTCAATTCACGCATGGACTTGGTAAATTTAGGCATAAAAAGGAACTACATCCTGTTCTTCAAGAAAATGGGAAGTACCATCTCCCAGCAGCAAGCTACAATCTCAATGTAGATGAGAAACATGCGATGTGTGTTTGGCTTAAGAATTTGAAAGTCCCATCCGGATTCTGCTCTAGCATACGGAGTATTGTGTCAATGAAAGACCTGATAGTCACCAACTACAACTCACATGATTGTCATGTCATGCTGACTACATTCCTACCTATTGCCATCAGGGCTATAAATCCTTTGTTTTTAAAGATGGCAATCACACGGTTGTGCTACTTTTTCAACAGAATTTCACAAAAGGTAATTGACTGTGATGAGTTGGCATCTCTTCAGGAATTCGCAGTGGAGACAATATCACAGCTTGAGATGTGTTTCCCTCCATCGTTCTTTGATATTATGGTGCACCTTGTGGTGCACTTGGTGCCACAAATAGAGGCATTGGGTCCTATGTACTTGCATGAAATGTGGACATACGAGCGTTTCATGTCAATACTGAATGGCTATGTATCAACCCGTGCTCGTCCCGAGGCATCCATGATAGAGGGGTACTGTACCGAAGAGGCCATTGAGTCCGGAGGTCCATTCTGCAATAGTATCCTAAAAGACCAGGTTGCAATAGGTTTGCCTCCGTCACGACACGAGGGTAGATTGTATGGAAGCGGGAGGATGGGACGGAAATCTTTCATCCCACTAGATTACAATACAGTACTTGAGGCACATCACAGCATCCTACATCATCTAGCGATAATAGAGCCATTTATCCAACAACACATCAATGAGCTTCACGAGCAAAATCCTTGGCATACGGCTGATTGGGTAATGAAGCAACATAAGCAGCGGTTCAACACATCGCTAATGGGGAAGGACATTCCACGTGGAGAAACAATAGAAGAACAAACCATCAAGGGGTTGGCATCTGGATCATCACGCCAGGTCACAACATGGCAAACCTATGACATTAGTGGATTCACATTTTGTACCAAGTCCAAGGACAAAAAGAGCATGTCACAAAACAGTGGTGTTTGATGTGAGGCCATAGATGATGAAACTGGTGAGATTATTACATATTTTGGCTTTATTGAGGACATATGGGAACTAGACTATGGTACATTTCAGATCTCAGTTTTTCGATGTCAATGGGTTGAAGACAAACATGTCACGGTAGACAACTATGGGGTCAGAGTTCTTGATCTAAGTAAGGTAGGTTACAAAGATGACCCATGGATCCTTGCTAATCGTGCTGCACAGGTCTTCTATGCTGAACAGATCATTTCTAACAATGAGAAGAAAAGCACCGACAAACCGAAGCATGTAGTTTTTCCCGGAAAACAATAAGCTATAGGAGTTGATGGTGTATCTGATTTAGAGGATTTTAACCAGTTCAACGACATGTCTCTTTTCATAGACCATCCAACCAAGATAAGGAACGTTGAGCGAAGCATCCCACGCAATTCGATGCCCTGGGTACGCCACGATGGACAAGGCAGAACAATAGCTCCCTAGATTATATAGTTGTCATGTAATTGATTATTGTTAGGACATGTCATGTAATTGATTATTGTTAGTGACAAAACAAAGCATGTAATTTTACACGACTTTCTAGTGACTTTCTAGAGAGGAGAGGGAGAGGGGGAGAGAGCTATTGTTGCCAATGCGCTCGGAGCAGGTCCAGCACTTTGCACATCCAGAATGCCCGTTCTTCAGCGCGTCCTTCTCCACGGATAGTGTCACAGTCGCCTCTTCCTCATCCTCCAACCCCTCCTCTTCCTCATCCTCCACCACCACCTTGGCTTTCTTTGGAGTGCCGCCGTCAGAGGAAGTCGTGGTCTTTTTCCCGGTCATGGTTTATCACCTAGAACGCGAGGTAAAATAAAAGCAGGGAGGACTATTCGACTAATATATATATATATATATATATATATATATATATATATATATATATATATATATATATATATATCAGGCAGTAAGAAACAAGCATCTTCAAAGAACATGCTGTGAAAGAACTTGGAAATATGTTTACCAGATCTGATACTTGTGAAAGAACTTCACACCAATGGTGACGAGAGACGCGAAGCCAGGAGACGATGTAGTATTTAAACACTGCAAGAACGGGCATTCTAGTGACTTTCTAGAGAGGAGAGAGAGAGGAGAGGGAGGGAGAGAGGGAGGAGAGAGAGAGGGAGAGAGAGGAGAGAGAGATAGGAGAAAGAGAGAAGAGAGAAAGGAGAGAGGAGAGAGAGAGGAGAGAGAGAGGAGATAGAGGAGGGAGAGAGAGGGAAGAGAGAGGAGAGAGAGAGGAGGGAGAGGGGAGAGAGGAGGGAGAGGAGAGAGAGAGGAGAGAGAGAGGAGAGAGGAGAGAGGAGAGAGAGAGGAGAGGAGAGAGAGGAGGGAGAGAGAGGGAAGAGGGAGGAGGAAGAGAGAGGAGGGAGAGGGGAGAGAGAGGAGCTAGGGAGAGGAGAGAGAGGAGAGAGAGAGGAGAGGAGAGAGAGAGGAGGGAGAGAGAGAAGTAATATATAAATATATATATTATGTATACTAAATATATATATTTATATATTTAATATGTATACAAATTTATATACTTAATATATTTAATATACTAAAAATATTACTACTGGCGGTTCACAACGAAAACCGCTAGTAGAAATGGCCTCCACAGTCTGTGGAAGGCATTTCTACTGGCGGTTCTCGATGACAACCACCAGTAGAAATGGCCTCCACAGTCTGTGGAAGGCATTTCTACTGGCGGTTCTCGATGACAACCGCCAGTAAAAATCATTTCTACTGGCGGTTGTCATTGTCAACCGCCAGTAGAAATATCTCATGTATAAAGGAGTGCGCGCGGAGCCGAAAATTTCGCTAAGTCTTTGGCGCCCAGTCTTTTACACTTCCCGCCGTCAGGCTGCCGAAATTTCGCCCCGGCGATCTTCTCCGTCGTGTGCCGCCGTCGTCCACGTCGTCGTCCCCGCGCCGTAGGTACGTTCCCCTCTCTCTCTCCCTTCTTCGACTTCGATCGCTCGGGCACACCGCCGCCGCGCGCGTGTAAACCCTAGGGCGCGCGTCTCTGCAGAGAGTGAGAGAGAGAGAGGGAAGAGAGAGGAGGGAGAGGGAAGAGAGAGGAGGGAGAGGGAAGAGATAGGAGAGGAGAGAGGGAAAGGGAAGAGAGAGGAAAGAGAGTGGAGGGAGGGAGAGAGAGAGAGAAGAGAGAGGAGGGAGAGGGAGTGTATAGAAAGTATTACTGTACACCGAACGACAATTAAGTTGCCACTCGCACAAATGAGAACCATGCATACAACGCCATTTCCTCAATTTGTTTACTTAGTTGCCACTCGCACAAATGAGAAGCATGCATACAACGCCATTTCCTCTGCCATAGTTACCGTGTTACCGTGGTCATAATCGCCTTCACGATGTACGCACGCATAGAAAGTTTGGACGATACCCATAAAGAAGAAGATGATGGCCCAAATAGTTCAGTGGCAAATACGAGTCATCGTCAATAGTGCGCCACACACATTCCATAGAATTACGATGGTGTGTTGACTGTTGCCGATGCACATTTCGTAGAACTAGATGCTTGATTGTTGTCTGTTGATACGTTTAGCATTTATTTCTTGAATTGTGATTAGAATTAGCACATGATCTCTGATATGGTTTTTTAGTGAGACGCGGAAAAAAGACTAAGTAAAGAGATGTGGACGGGTGAGAAGGAGGACACACGGAGAGTAGCGGGCGAGCCTAGTTGGCACCCCTTCCCTTCACACAGCATGTGGGCCGCACATCAAGCGGCTGCCAAGGTCGTGCAATATCATTCGACTAAGTATGAGCCTAGTTTTACTCATACTTGCGTCACCTCCTCGAGCGAGCAAGCACTACCCTGCTTACTCACTATGAAGTGCTTCGCTTCTATTACTATAGCTCATATCTATTTATATTATATAAAACTGCACATATTAGTATACTTTAAAAATAAAAATATACGACTCTCCATCTCTCTCTCTACGTCCTATATGACTCCTCCTATACGTTCTATACGACTCTCCATCTCTCCCTCTCTACGTCCTATACGACTACTCCTCTCTCCCTCTCTATACTTTCTATACGACTCTCCATCTCTCTCTACGTTCTATACGACTCTCCCTCTCTCCCTCTCTATACGTTCTATACGACTCTCCATCTCTCTCTACGTTCTATACGACTCTCCCTCTCTCCCCCTCTATACATTCTATACGACTCTCCATCTCTCTCTCTACGTCCTATACGACTCTCCCTCTCTATACGTAACTCGATAATATCCGTATCACAATATTAGGGGTTAGGGTTAGGGCTTAGGGTTAGTGTTAGTGGCTAAGGGTTAGGGTATTTGTTAATATGAATTTAATTATTGCTTATGTTAATATGTGTTAATATGTATTTGTATATATATAGCTCAATGAGTTCTCCAATCAAGGACTAAGGATTAGGGCCCGACCACATGGACAAGAGTGTTGCTCAAGAACAATCCAGCAGTGAAGGATATGAAACGCCTAGCGACCCTTTTCCTACCACTAGCATAGATAGGGCCGCTGCGCGTGAGTTGCAACGTGATCCTACTTATGATCCACAAGACCATGAGGTAAATTACACATCCTTAATTTCGTGTGTGTACCTAATTAATTAGCTGATTTCACAATGTCTATTACACATGCATGATTTCTTGTGCATTTTATTACATGAATAGAGGTCTTGTCTCAATTTCGTGCGATGCTCGAAAAAGCTACGGCACAATACCAAGACGCACCAGAACCGACCCAAGACGCACCGGAACCGACCCAAGGTGCACCGGCACCGACCCAAGGCGCACCGGAACCGACCGAGACAACCACCGAGAGGTCAAGGAAAAGGAAGCAGAGCGATCGGAACAGAGGTAACAGGGGGCTAAACAAGTTTCCTGACAAGACATATAAAATCGCAGATGTGAGCCCGAATGGTCAGCCCCTAGCTCCAGAAGAGGCACTGCCTAAGTTCCGGAATGCACTTGGGTTCTTAGTTAGAGATAATCTTCACATCACAATCCGACAGTGGAGAGATGTATCAGATGATGTCAAGAATCAAATGTGGAATAAGCTAATAACGAGGTTCGTTTTGCCTCGGGGTTCAGAAGAACTCGTGAAAAAATACACGATGAAGCAGTTTGCAATCAATTTCCCAAACTGGAGGTCTGAGATGAATACAAAGTTTGCAAAGAAAGACCTAGACCCGACGAAAAAATATAAAATCTCAGCAGGTCAGTGGGCAGTATTTCTAAAGTAGAGGAGCAGCCCTGATTTCATATCGCTAAGTGAGGCAAATTCAGAACTATCTAAGAAGAACAAATATCACCACCACCTTGGCACAGGTGGTTACAAGCGTCAGGTTCCTAAATGGAGACAAGAAGACGCTGAGAAGAAGGCTGCAGGGTTGCCGACGCTGTCCAAGCAACTTGGTGAAAGGACAGCTAATTGGATCCGTGCTAGAAAACCAAGGGAAACTGAGTCTGGTGTATCTTTTGATGATCCCACTGTCGAAGAAGCGGCAAAAAACATATATGCAATTGCAGCTAAGCAGAGCCAAGGAACATTTAAGCCGCAAACGGAGAGAGACATTCTAACGGCTGGTCTCAGTAACCCTGAGCATCCTGGTCGTGTACGAGGAATCTCATCTAAGGGAGGATGGAAGGAAGGATTCGAACCACAATGGGAAGGTCTGTACAAGAAACGTGATCGATACAAGGAAGAGATGGCAAATTATTTTAAGGAGGAGGCCAAGAAAGAGTTCAAAGGCCTGATGTCTGAAATGCTATCGAATCCTCCTCTAGAATTGATGCAGCAATTGGCGATGGCGAGTGCGATGTCTGTTCAACAGATGACCACTCCACAGATGCAAATAATTCCAGCAGCTCAAACGCCGGCTTCCATCGAGGGTACGACCATCCCAAGCTCTGTCGCGTCAACGGGAAATAAGGTCTGCTATCCAGTTGATGACATCACAAGGCCTGTGGCATGCACACTAGTTATAAGATATGGTATTAACAATCAGCGTACAAAGAAAGTAGCCACAGGCCTTGCGATCCTAGGATGCAAGTTCCATGGAAACGACATTCCAGAAGAATATTGCAGGGTAGAAGTGACAACAGTCGTCCAAGGATACGAGGACGACATGCTAGACATCCCTGGGCCCGAAGGTATCGAGACACTTGGACAAGCTATCAAGAATTTTATCCTTTGGCCTCGAAGGGATGTCAAATTGGTTGATCCACCACGACAGCCGTCGTCGCAGGCCCAACCATCTCCGCCTTCTCAAATTGTTGTTCCTATTGTACATCCATCATCACCTCCTCAAACTTCACATGTTGCTCCTCATCCTCTTTCTGACCCTCCTTCTCCTCATCCTCATGGTGGCCCACCGTCTCCGCCACATACATCGCCCTTCAGGGATCCACCTTCTCCACAGCCATCTCCATGACCATCAAAGAAATCTAAAGTTTCTATACCAAAATTAGTGTCCCCGTTCGAGAAGAAAAAGAAGAGTAAATCCACTGTTGGCACAACTCGTTTTTTGAAAGGGATTGGACGAAGCCTCATGTCAGACATTGTTGATTTGGCCGATCTTGAGGAGTCCGCAAAAAAGGCTGAGGCAATGGCCGCAAAGATAAAGAAGCCAACTAAGGCAGATTATAAAAACGTGCCTAAAAATATGTGTCGGGCAGACCACTACTCACTTTTGAGAAACTAAGGAAGGTCCCGGCTAATATTAAAAGGTTGCATGATTGGTACATGCGGGCATCTTCAGTTGGCATCGACACCATCAGTGTTAATATACCAGCCCATGCTTTTATTGGTTCAAATCAAAAAGCCGTTGTTGCATTCGAGGACATGTGGTTAATGATGAACCTTCAGAGACTCGACATGCAACTTGTAACCATATTTGCATTGTAAGTGTCACTCATACTCCACATATATGTGTTATTATTAGTGAGTTGTATAAATTTTCAATATCTGACATGCACGTGTGCGTTGCAGAATGCAACATGATCAGCAGGAGATCCTTTATGGTACCAATCCCAATGCTAGTGCCAGTAAAAGGGTTGGGTATCTCAAACCAATAAAGATATGCGAGGATAACCATAGTTTTAGAATCAGAAAAGGCAACGAAGCATTACAGGGACTAACGGACGAAGAAATTGAGGTGCGTATCTAGTATCCGAAGAAGGATTTTGAAGCAAGATACGCCACCTACATAGGACACGCAATGCTTCAATTTCAAGATAGGAAATCCATAGTGGCCCCGTACAACTTTAAGTAAGTGTGATTTTGCATAAATAAAATTAATAATTTCAATACACATGTATCACAAGTTTGATTCGTACAGGGACCACTGGATATGCTTCTTCATTTATCCTAAGGTTGGAAAGGTGCTGGTGCTCGACTCCTTGCACACCGAGCCTTCGGCCTATTCAAAATTCCTCGGCCTCTTAGAGCTGTAAGCCTTTTCTATGCATGCATACTTATATCGATGAGAATTGTAGAATAACATGGTGATTCTATTTGAGATCACAGGGCATTTAGGTTTTATAAGCTACGAGGTGAAAAGTACGACACGTCCAAAAAAGGCGTGCCACTAGACATCCATTATAACTGGCCGGTAAGTATGTGAATTTATGAATACATATCATACATATACGTACATAGGACAATGTTGCAACTAAATAACCAATCTCCCGTTATGTAGTGCCACAAGCAACCACCCGGATCGATCCTATGTGGGTTCTACGTGTGCGAGTTCATGAGAATGAACGGACGATACATCACGAACCCTGGCAAGGTATTATTAGTAATAGTCACGTATGTATTTATGTCATTAAAGATGCATATGTGTTATTATTGAGTATAAATAGATGATGTTTATAAACTTCCTTTACAACAATTTCAACAAGGAAGCCCGGAGAACTTGACTAAAGGTGCATTGTATGGCATAGTTGAGGACCTGTGCACATTCATATTGAAAGAGGTCATTCCCGCAGAAGGGAAATATCACGATGCTTCCGGAACATTAGCTTTGCCAGAGTTTAGAATACTAAAAGAAATTAGTAGACTATCTCTTAGCCGAGATAGTTATTAGAGCTTAAGTGAAAACTTTGATGTATATAATGTGTGATGCATACATGGTTGTAAACAAGACTTTGATATATATTAATGTATGATAGAATTTAATTCCATGTTGCTTTTAATATCAATACTACATGTTTATCAATATCAATATATATATATATATATGTTTGTGTAAATATATATAAATTTCAGTACGAAAATTTAAAAAATGCGGGAAAACTTCCACTGGCGGCTAAATAAAAAAAACCGTCAGTGGAAATGCTTGCGGCTAAATAAAAAAAACCGTCAGTGGAAATAGCATTTCCACTGACGGTTTTCTTAATAAAACCGCCAGTGGAAATGGCGATTTCCACTGGCCCCTAGCACTGGCGGCACTGAAAAACGCCAGTGCAAACATTTCTAGAACCGCCACTATTTAGCCTTTGTGTACTAGTGCACAAGCCAAAAAAAATGAGGAGTGAGAAGATGATGGACTAGATTAAACACCCTGTAAGTATCTAAATTGACTATGATACGAATTAACTGCCACTGATAACTCCAATATCATTGTTGAGTTTAGCCATAAACCAACAGTAATGATTTCCACAGACCAGTGCCGATTCTCCTAAGCAATCAACATACATTGATGGACGGCCGATAGTAAAAGTCAAATGTGTATAGTAGTGTATCGGACGATCATGGATCTTTTCGCCATGTAATTGACCTCTCTCTTGTGAATGAGCTGAGCCATCTCAATCTTTGATTAACGTACACTAATACATTTAATTGGTCTAGTACATGTGTACATGCATACCTCACGAGATCACTACAGTCTCGTACACGCTATATATCGGAGTATGTGCTACTTTGCCAAGTTTATTATGATATATATATTATAGAGTACAGATGCGTGTAGTGCGCATGTCTCAACTTGACAGTAGGAAAATCTGAGGTAGGAAGATCCGCAAGCCAATTGACGTGTGTGTATGACTGTATGCGCACACAAATGACATGGGGACCTACATCCCTCTCGTTCTTACGTACTCGCTCTAACCCACAAAGAACACCACTCTCCCTTTACAAAAAAACAATTATTTTTAAGTCTAACTAGTTATATATAAAGAATATTTAAATTTACAACATATTATTATTATTAGATATATCATAGAATATTTGTCATGATAAATATATTTCAGTGATATAAATTTTTTAGTAACTTTTAGAAAACCTGCCAAATTTAAGAAAGTTTTTTTTCTATCTCGTAGCGTTCACTACCGGAAACACGTTATTTGCCGAGTGTAGCACTTGGCAAATGCTTTACCGAGTACGACCTGCCTTTTTATTTGTTTTTGCTATTTCATCCAAACAAACAAAAGATATATATCATTGACATCACATATATATCACAGAATCATCACATGTATCAGCAACACCACATATCTCACGAAGAGCTCAAAGCTCACAAGTTTTTCACAAACATCACTAATTAAGTTTAGACCAAGTATTACCAACATCAACATGTTTCAAAACATAAGTATCAGCGACACTCACAAACATAAGTGTCACAAGTTTTTACAAACATGAGTTTCAAATCACCACTAAGTTCAGAAGAACATAAGCAAGGTGGCCAACTGGATTGGTTTGGCTAATGGTTGGACGAACCATGAGGGTTGTTTGATGCCATCGATTGATTTTGCACAAAGAAGAGATTGCATGTGTGAGACCAGATGAATATATCTCATACACGACTAAAATTTTCATACTCACAGGAGTAGAAAACTAAGGAGGCTCAGCTGCAGGGAACAACAAAGGTGGTGGAGAAGAAACAGATGCGGCGCCAAGGCTCTGCATGTGCTAAAACCTCTATGCCATCTTTTGTTGATCCGTCAAGCGAGCCGCCTTCTCCACCCTCATCCTTGCCTTCACATAAAACCATGGAACTTTTACAGAGGTCGACTAGGTTTGTACATATCATACGTGACAACTTTCACGAAACACTATCAAATTTTATCACAGCCTCTACATATGATATCATGACATCTTGGCAAGTTTCATGATTTTCTGACTTTGTTTGTGTTTTATACAATTTTAAAACAATTGGATCGCAAGTTCGCGGTCATGTTTCGTGAACATGGTGTTCATGTCTGTTCCTGAAATAGGTCGTAACTTGTGCTCAATATCATGAATATCATTTTTGCATTCATTGTTTTCCATTTTTAGTGACTTGTAGTTTAAATCTGAATTATCCGAAAAAATTCAATTAAATGAACTAAATCTAATAGGTATAGCAAACACTTCGATAATTGTGCCAAAATTAAACATATAGGTTCAGATACTGTTTGAACACAATAGAAAACGTTTGAGGAAAAAGAAAAAACAAATAAACTTTACCAAGTGTCAAGAAAAGACACTCGGCAATAAAGTTCGTTGCTGAGTGTCTGAGGGTGACACTCAACAAAGACATGACTTTGTCGAGTGTCCTCTCTGGTGAAAGGGAAATGTGCCCTTGGGCCATTTCTAGTATATTTTGGTGATTAAGTGTCCAACACATATTAAGTGGGTTATTATATGTCAAATGATGAATGAAGTGCAAATCAACAAGAAGGTATGTTTCTAGACTTAGTTTATTTGTTTTGGGTACTAATGAAGTTACCTAAGTGATAGAAACAGGAAAAGAAAAAGATTGGAAGAGAGTGCCTGTGTGCAGCCATGACTCAGCACAGTCTGGCACACCGGACTGTCCGGTGGTGCACCGGACAGTGTCCGGTGCGCCAGGCTGGTCTCCGGTGAACTGGCCACTCTCGGGAAACTTTGGCGGCGTACGGCTATAATTCACCGGACTGTCCGGTGGTGCACCGGACTGTCTGGTGAGCCAACGGTCGCCAGCGCAACGATCGGCCGCGCAATCCGCGGGCGACGCGTGGCCCGCGCCAACGGTCGGCTGGGGGCACCGGACTGTCCGGTGCGCCAACCAGTCCGAAGTTGCAACGGTCGGCTGTACCAGGAATGGAAGGAAATCACGCACCGGACATGAACAGTGGCTGTCCGGTGGCACACCGGACTGTCCGGTGCGCCACCCGACAGAAGGCAAGATTAGCCTTCCAAGAATGCCTCCAACGGCTCCTAGCTACCTTGGGGCTATAAAAAGGACCCCTAGGCGAAAAGAGGAGACACCCAAGCATACTTTGAGCATTCTAAGTCTTCCACACTCCGTCTTCGCGCACTTGATCGACCGTGTTAGTGATTTGAGCTCCGTTCTTGTAGTGAACTAGTTGTGCTTCATTTTGAGCTCAAATCTTGGCTTGTGTGCGTGTGTATTGCTACGGATTTGTGTGTGTTGCTTCCCATCCTTACTCTTGTGCTTTCACTGTGATCTTTATTGTAAGGGCGAGAGACTCCAACTTGTGGAGATTCCTCGCGAACGGGAAAAGTGATAAGCAAAGAAAAGCCGTGGTATTCAAGTTGATCATTGGATCACTTGAAAGGGGTTGAGTGCAACCCTCGTCCATTGGGACGCCACAACGTGGAGGTAGGCAAGTGTTATACTTGCCGAACCACGGGATAAACTCACATGTCTTTTGTGATTGTTTTTCTGTGATACTTGTGTTCGCAAGAGCTCGCTACTTAGCCATACTAACACTTAACCAAGTTTTGTGGCTATTGGTTGTTGAATTTTACAGGATCACCTATTCACCCCCCTCTAGGTTCTCTCAATTGGTATCGGAGCCGTTCTCTTCACGAAAGGGACTAACCGCCCGAAGAGATGGATCCTAAGGGAAAGGGGATGGTGGTCAATGATAAGGAGAAGGAGTCCATCTTCAACGAGCCGAGGGACGACAAGCCCACTGACTCTGGCTCGAGTCATAAGAAGAAGGACGGGAAGAAGAAGAGGCGCATCAAGAAGATCGTCTACTACGACAGCGACGAGTCTTCTTCTTCCCCAAGAGACGATGACTACGACGGAAAAAAGAAACCGGTTAACTCAAATTTTTCATTTGATTATTCTCATATTCCTTATAATTCCAATGCCCATTTGCTATCTATTCCTCTTGGTAAACCTCCACACTTTGATGGAGAGGACTATGCTTTTTGGAGTCACAAAATGCGTAGTCACCTTTTCTCTCTCCATCCTAGTATTTGGGAGATAGTTGAGAATGGAATGCAATTTGATAGTACCGATAACCCTGTGTTTATCAATGGACAAATTCATAAGAATGCACAAGCTACCACTGTCTTGTTAGCATCATTGTGCAGGGACGAATACAACAAGGTGAGCGGCTTGGACAACGCCAAGCAAATATAGGACACCCTCAAGATATCGCATGAGGGGAATGACGCCACCATGATCACCAAAATGGAGTTGGTGGAAGGCGAGCTAGGAAGGTTTGCCATGATCAAGGGAGAGGAGCCGACGCAAACGTACAATAGGCTCAAGACCCTGGTCAACAAGATCAGGAGCTATGGAAGCACGAGATGGACGGACCACGATGTCGTTCGACTTATGCTCAGGTCCTTCATTGTTATTGACCCTCATCTTGTGAACCTCATTCGTGAAAATCCTAGGTACACCAAGATGACGCCCGAAGAGATTCTTGGAAAGTTTGTGAGCAGACGCATGATGGTGAAAGAGGCCCGATATGTGGACGACGCTCTAAACGGTCCACTCCCCGTCCACGAGCCTCAAACTATTGCCCTCAAGGCAACCAGCAGCAAGGAGATGCTACCAAGCAAGGTGGCACAAATTGAGGCGGCCGGTCTAAACGAAGATGAGATGGCTCTCATAATCAAGCGCTTCAAGACGACATTGAAAGGACGCAAGGAGTACCCCAACAAGAGTAAAGAAAGGGGAAAGCGCTCCTGCTTCAAATGTGGTAAGACAGGTCATTTTATAGCAAATTGTCCCGATAATACTAATGACCAGGAACAAGAAAAGAGCGGGAAGAGGGAGAAGAAGAAGGCCTCCAAGAAGGCGAAGGGCGAGGCGCACCTTGGCAAAGAATGGGATTCGGATTGCTCTTCCGACTCCGACAATGAAGGACTCGCCGCCTCGGCCTTCAACAAGTCATCTCTCTTCCCCAACAAGCGTCATACTTGCCTCATGGCAAAGGAGAAAAAGGTAAGCGCTCGAGAGACCTCTAAGTATACTACTTCAAGTGATGATGACTGTAGTGATGATGAAGTAGATTACACAAGCTTATTTAAAGGTTTAGATAGAACTAAAGTAGATAAAATCAATGAGTTGATTGATGCTTTAAATGAAAAGAATAGACTCTTAGAAAAGCAAGAGGATATTTTGTATGAAGAGCATGATAAGTTTGTTAGTGTACAAAAGTCTCTTGCTCTAGAAACTAAAAGGAATTAAATTCTATCTTCTGAGATATCTGCTTGCCATGAGTCTATTTCTATCTTGAAGACTTTGAGTGATGATTTAAATGCTAAATTAGAAGTAGCCAACAAATCTAGTTCATGTGTAGAACATGTTGTAATTTGTAATAAATGTAAGGACTTTGATGTTAATGCCTGTAATGAACATCTTATTGCTATTACAAAATTGAATGATGAAGTTGCAAGTCTTAATGCTCAACTTAAGACTTGCAAAAGTGACTTTGATAAGTTAAAATTTGCTAGGGATGCCTACACGGTTGGTAGACACCCTCAATTAAGGATGGACTTGGCTTTCAAAAGGAAGCCAAGAACTTAACAAGCCAAAGGGCTCCCATTCCCAACAAGGAGAAAGGGAAGGCCCTTATGGCTAGTAGTAATCAAAAGAATCATGCTTTCATGTATAATGATAGAAAATTTTCTAGAAGTGCATATCAAATCCTCATGTGGTGGTTCAAGACCTAAAAAGAAAGCCGTCAAAACCATGGTCCATGGAGCTGTTAATCACCATGGCATGGTGTATCTAGAAGTGCAGAAATGCCTGGATTTTCGAGGGTATCCCCCAACAACACAGTTATCTAAAGATATGTTCAGAACAGAGTTGCTTCTAATCACATATAGAACAAGAGACCAGTTAGCAGAAGACATTAGAATAATATGTTTTATTGTAGTACAAATAGTCTATGATTTTTTAATCTTCAAAAACTGATGAAAAAATGTTACATAATTGAGCTATAATGTATATGGGAGTTGGATAGAGGGAATGGTTAGAGACGTGCCGCATGTGAGGGAGTATCTTTAAGGAAAATGTAGTAAAATATAATATAAAGTACAAATAGAAAGATAAATATGGGGAAATGGTTGGAGATGGTCTTATAGTCAAACCTATCCTATTGTTCATCAACTTCATATATTTACATTTTCTAAATTTATTTTGGAATTTAATGAAATTATTCTTTTAGAAATTGGTGACATACCTATATTTCGTATTGTAAACTTTTAACACGCATATTTAGAAATTACACCTATTAATAATGAAATATGCTGGACAAAAGATAAATATATCACAAATTTCAATTGTTAGAGGACTTCTTGCAAGTTCCAACCATTATCCCAAATTGTAAGAGATTCTAGGCGGACTAACACCTTGTGTTGATAACCTCCGGATTATAATACCCTGTTTGGAATAGCTCCACCTCCAGAAAATTTGATGGAGTTGGTGGAGCAGGTTATTAGGTGCTCTAGAAAATCGTGAAGCTAGAGATGTAAGCCTTTAAAAGACATTTAGAAAAGTCATTTTATTTATCATTTAGATGAAAATTATTTTTAAAACTAATTAAATTGATATTATAAACTACAACTCCACACTGGAGCTGGAACCTGAAGCCATCCCAAACATCCCTTAAGAATCCAGACTATAAACAACATTATTATAATCTAGTTTATCGAATCAATTAGAGATTATTTTATCTAATTTCCACAATTCAAAGGTGATCTAATGTACCCTAACTCTGCAAAGCCATAATTATCATGGATTAATTGAATACATGCCACAAAACTTTTACAAAATTAGATGCCTAACTGACTCTAATATCATTCGTACACACCATTATGTCTACGAGTTACACTGTCTTTAGTAGCCTTTCTATCTCATTTGCTATTTTAAAGGATTAATTGAATGCATGCCACTCAACTTTTACAAAATTAGACGACTAACTGACTCTAGTTTCCAATTTTTAAAAAATTGAGTGGCATGTTTCCAACTGACTCTATTTTAAACTCCATTATGCAAATAATAATTTATAGTGCAAAACTGTGTTTAGGCATCATATGCACAATCTGCTTAGCACGGTATTAGGTGCTCATACTTTGCTATGGTTTTTATATGTCATATAGGTAGACCTTGTTTAAATGTGACAGTTGTTTAAACATGTTCCAAATCCTTACAATGATTTATGTTCTATTTGAATTGGTCATTATACCTGATCTCAACACATTTATCATGTAACCGACATAAATGTATTTCATATGTCGAGTAAGAAACCGCAATTTCAATCTAGTGTCATCCCTCATGAGGTGGCTCACACAACACCAAACTCGAGCTTTCACCGCCCCTTGCTCCTCCCTCTCTGCCTTGCTGCTACTAGAATAAGGTCCCAAAAGTTCCTAGCGGCCTGCAAGGATGGTGGCGGTGGGGTCCTCCTCGTGTGGTCCACCACGATTTATCTTGACCCAAGCATGGCTCAGTCTGTTGTCCACTAGGTCCATGTCGGCCCGACCCGATCATTGTGTCGTGCCTAGACTTTAGGTATGACATGGTGGGCCAGGTCTGACATGACCGGTTTATTTTTCCTAATTTTCATAAAATATCTATATTGTTGGGGGCCTTCTTTCTCCAAAGGTCCTCGAAACACTTACCCAATTATAGTTTTATATATCTACCTCATTGACAAGTTCATTAGTAGAAAGTGATACCTCAGAAGTAGTATCCTCATTGTCCTTGCCATCGTTGATCACCATGTTCTCACCAAGCATCATAGGCTAAGGCCTCTAGTAGTGTCGGCGAAGAAGCATAGCCTGTTTAGCTTGTCTCCAGCTTGCTTCCTGAACTCATCATTGCTCAAAGAGGAAGAAGTGCGGTTCGAGCAAGACTTGTTGTCAAGGTCAACACACATCGAAACGAGATCGTAGGAACAAGAATCACTAAATTCGAAGTTACGGATTTCAAGTTATGATTTTCCGAAGGTTTTATGTGTTTGGTACGAAATTAATTAAGTGATCAATTTTAATATAGGTTTCATGGTACAACAGAGGTACTAAGCGGTAAACAATATCAATACAAAATTGTAGAAACTGGAATGGGTTAAAAGGAGTTAAAATAAATTTTCTAGGAATTAAGCCAGTTCCTGGAATTAATTTTGTACTAAAAATTCTTTTCTAAATTAATTTCTCTGTTTACTAGATGTCTGGACTGCACACACTAATAACAGGAAGCTCATGTGGATTTCTGTAAGTTTTCGGGCCCCGGCGTAATTACTTTCCATTTAGGTGGGACATCGGGTTAATTTACTAAGTCTCCAGGGTCTTTTTTGTAAATCAAGACGACCCAAGGGGTAAGGTGTAATACTGGCCGCCATATCTGTTTTCAACGCCCTGGATTAGTTCTCCTCATCCCGTGAACCGGTATGCGCCCACAGCTGTTGGACTAGAGGTTGATGCCCGAGATCTAACCACGCCAGCGCCAAACTCCCAGCCCTCAGATAACATATATTCGGTCACGATTAGATCCCCCCACGTGTTCTTCCGCAAACGGATCACAACCACCTGTTTCCGATCCGACGCTAGGAAAGTCATCCTCAACCTCACGATAGCACTTGCCCGGACCCCCTGTTCACCCGACGGCAAACCCGCCAGCGGAAGGGCCAATCCGCTTCCTAGACTGTCGTCACAATGCCTGAGAGATGCTAATCGACCAGTAAGGTGCGGCGAATTGAATGGCGAAGTTATTACCTATGACGGTGTGGTCAATCGCCCACTCCACGAAGAGGCCCGCTTCAACGACGGAAGAGCAGCACCGGCGCAATCCCTGCGCCGCGAAGGCCACTAGAGTTCTCCCGGAGCACCAGCGCGACACAGCGAAGCCACCCGACCGACCGACCACAGATTTGGTTACCTCGTCGCGGTTGATTCCTTTGTTTTCCTCCCCAATACCCACGGCGGCGCTCAGATCACAGCACCCACAAACTATGGCCCCGGAACCATTAGGATCGTGGAATAGGGATTCGGGAAACGCGACGCGAGAGTCTTTATAGACAGGTAGTCGTGCGTGGAGTGCGGATCTTCCGACACACATGTGCTTAGACGCGATCGCAACCACCATGCGCCGATCTCGGGAGGAGACACATGATGAGGTGGTCCCACCGTCCTGTGAAACAAGCTGTGGCCGAGGTGTGCAAGCAAGCGGAACAGTCAGCGCGGGCCCAGCGGTCATCCATCGCACCACGGGAGGGGCTGGCTTCTAGGCACTGCCCATGCGGGCCTACCTGTCGGCGCCGCGGCGCACGCGCGTGCACGGGCCACGCGGGGCACGTTGGTGGGTCGGCCCAGGGAAATACGGCCCAAGCGCCAGTTTCCTTTTATTTCTTTTTCTTTTACAATTTCTGATTTGAAGTTCTTTTTAAATTCAAAATTCTAGTACTCAAATTCAAATTTGTTGTGATATGTATTCTCAGATCAAATATATAACTTCAACTACACAATTTTATATTTACTTATATCTCTGTTTTCTTTATTTTATATAACATTTTTCCTTCTTCCCTCCAACTTCAAATTGTTAATTATATCTCAATTTCAAATTTGGTTATTAATGTATTTCCATTAATATCTTTCTTATTATTATCAAATGCACACACAGATAAACTCCCAGCATGATGCATATATTATTTAGGTGTCATTAGCTAATTAATAACTTTAAATGTGGTTGTTCACATGTTATAACAAATAGAGGTTAAAACAAGTAAGGGAGATTCCTTTCTTATAATTTACAACTTGGGTATTACAACCTTGTTCAGTATTGAGTGGGGACATAAACTAAGCGGGAAATGTGGACTTTTCACATAATTTTTTTCAATGGGTTGGGAATCCAAGACGCTACTCCGTTGAGAATCATTGATCATAAACCCGAACAGTAAGTACACACAACAATCTTATGTTTGCAAAATGTTGGGCTCTTTTCTCCTATGCTAGTCATTGATATGATAATACTAATACATAGAATATTGGGAAACATCGACCTTTCATAATCATAATAAGCAATATCTCCTGGTAGCAGGACATTGGGATGGATCATGAATGTTGGCAGAGAGGGACGCAAAAGGAAAAAAAAGTTATTAATAATGCTGTGTGAATTCCCACCCCATTGAAAAAAAAAGTATGTGAAAAGAAGCTAGCTTTCTCCGAAAGGCGTAAAGAAAGAAAAGCACGAAATGTGGTATCAGGACATGCATACACGTACCAGTGAAGAACCATTTTTTTTCTGCGAGTTCTAAATTAATGGGTTATCAAAGTGCACAATAGAAATATGGATAAGAGTAGCCACTGGTAGTTGTAGACCTAGAAAGAAGTACATGCCACTAGTTGTTGGATCAGGGGCACGTACCGCAGGAGATCCGAGCCAGATAACCCCATGCAAGGTGGTTGGCAAGCGGATCGTCCTTGCTGTTGCTGCTGCACAAGTGCAGATACAAAAGGACACCACATCAGATGGGGATGCAAGTTGCAAAGTGCGGGCACAGCTATTTATTCCTGCCCTATTCACATAATTATATTTTTAGAGTTTTTTTTCTCTCTCTCTCTTAATGTGCTGATGAATCTAGTTTTTTAGCTCCTCTGTTTCTGCTACAGTACAGCCGAAAGCACTACCAGAGAGCCCGTAAGTCTATGCCGTATATAGCCATACAAAACATTGCTGTATAATAAAGACTATATCATTTATAGAGTGGAGTTTTAAATACAATATCTCGATGAATAAGCTGTTAGAGATATCATAATATGCCGCTTAGAAAGCATGCGGCCAGTTGCGTGACATTCTCTCTCTATAGTGTATCTTACTACTACGTTCTTGTTAAGAGTTAAGAGCAAGGTTAATAATATAGTCTATATAATGGGCTTTATGATGTTGTATGTCACATATAGTTAACTAAAAATCTAGTTATATAAAAGCAAGTATAATAGTTGGATGTAAGCCGGCTAAATAAAGGTGACATGAAAGAGAGAGGAGGAGAGAGTAGAAGTGGGCTACAGACTAACAACCAGCTTATACACGTGAACCAAAATTTTTTGGAGATAGACATGTAGACCATATATTAATTGTAAAGGGCTAACCATTATATATATCGGCTATAAGATTGGCTGCAAAAGTATTTAGACCGTGTCCAGCAGTCTATCCATATGATCACTTAAAACATTATTTTGAAATGTAGATTATACTGTTTGCGGAGTGTGGTTTAAATATGAGTATGAATATGAATAAACTGCTGAAGATGTACATTTAATAGTTGGTTCACTTTTTTCTCATAAAAATTGTCTTAAAGTTCGTGAACAGTTTGCTTTCAACTGACTACTCCCTCCGTTTTTTTAGTTGTCGCAGGATAGTTCAATTTTGCACTATCCAACGACAACTAAAACGAAACAGAGAGAGTACTAGTGAGTAACTCGCTTGTAATCTCTCTCTGTTTATCTTTCTTATCACTATAAATTCTATAAATTTGATGTGACGTCTCTTCTAATCTATCTACGTCATTTTAATTATTATACTTGCTCGATCAGATACATTTTCGAAGTCGCTCATGGCTCTAGAAAGATATGCTTCGATGTTTGATCTTTTCTTTTTGAGATCAACCTGGATTACTGTGCACATGTTTTGCTGCGCACCTGTACATAGCATTGATGCATGCATATATACCGAACGGATTCAATTTCTTTACAGAAAAGATTGTGGCAGTGTGACACACTAGTACAGTTTACTGCGTATTTTCATCTACTCGAGTAGTCAAGTGGTACAAGTAGTCGAGATCATCAACATATATAAATAAAGAGACAGTACAAACGTTATTGCATTTAGCATACATACAGATTGCATGCAGATGCAATATATATGTATATTATATTATGTTATGTTATATTATATTATGTTACATTTTATTACATTACATTATACTATACTATACTATATTATATTAAATTATCCATCCGTCTAAACTTTACAAAACTCACCCAACCAAATAACTCTCACGCCCAAAACCTACACTAAATTCATCAAACAAACTACACTCGGATTTAACACATCATCAAAACCAACGGCCTCTCCCTTACTCACTCAAATTAAATAGACAATATTATTTAGATCATCCCTCATCTCTCTCCCTCACTCGTGACTCCATCGTCCCCGGCCTCTCCCTCACCCGCATTCCTGTCATCCCCTCTCCTACCTGTGTCGATGTCGCCGCCATCAATCCCTCTCCCCCCCTCATCGTAGTGTTAGCACGAGCTATATACTATTGTGTGTATATATGATATTCTAGATATTATTCGAACGGAATCTACGGATGGGACTAGTTGTGTGCCTTATCAAAGCAAACACATGTGTGCTACACATGCAACATCTAGCGTAGATTCTAACTTCTACGGGCATGTACAACCCAATGAAATGAGGGTCTCTTGAGGGGTCTTTTAAGGGGATAAGTGAAATAAAATCAAGAGTTTCTACCCGACTCTCTATACATAGTGTCTTGACTGTATTTATTAACTAGAGGCTCAGGGTTGTATCATACAGTCTTTAGTTATCTCTTGAATTTGAAAATTGTTCTAAGGGCCCAGAGTTGTACATGCCCTAAGCCAATATGCTATTTATTAACTGAGTGTTGCGCCTTTTCTAGGATCAAGCCAAAGCACATGCATCCATATATACTCCCTTCACTCGATCCAAATTCGAGTAACCACTACCGAAAATGCGTTCTTTGCCGAGTGCTTAGAGGTTTGCGGAGTGCAAAATCTCGGACACTCGGCAAAGAATACTTTGTAGAGTGTCACTCTCAGCGAAAAACAACACTCGGCAAAGACGACCACCTTTATCAAGTACAAAACACTTGACATATAAAGACACTCGACAAAGGCGGATTTGTCGAGTATTCGACTCTCGGTGCCACTTAGCACTCAATGAAGCGCTGTCAGCATCCGTCTATAGCTAACGACCGTTAACTATGTTGAGTGACCAGATGAGAGAACCTAGAGGGGGGTGAATAGGTGATCCTGTAAAATTCAACAACTAATAGCCACAAAACTTGGTTAAGTGTTAGTATGGCTAAGTAGCGAGCTCTTGCGAACACAAGTATCACAGAAAAACAATCACAAAAGACACGCGAGTTCATCCCGTGGTTCGGCAAGTATAACACTTGCCTACCTCCACGTTGTGGCGTCCCAATGGACGAGGGTTGCACTCAACCCCTTTCAAGTGATCCAATGATCAACTTGAATACCACGTCTTTTCTTTGCTTATCACTTTTCCCGTTCGCGAGGAATCTCCACAAGTTGGAGTCTCTCGCCCTTACAATAAAGATCACGGTGAAAGCACAAGAGTAAGGATGGGAAGCAACACACACAAATCCGCAGCAATACACACGCACATAATCCAAGACTTGAGCTCAAAATGAAGCACAACTAGTTCACTACAAGAACGGAGCTCAAATCACTAACACGGTTGATCAAGTGCGCGGAGACGGAGTGTGGAAGACTTAGAATGCTCAAAGTATGCTTGGGTGTCTCCTCCATGCGCCTAGGGGTCCCTTTTATAGCCCCAAGGCAGCTAGGAGCCATTGGAGGCATTCTTGGAAGGCTAATCTTGCCTTCTGTCGGGTGGCGCACCGGACAGTCCGGTGTGCCACCGGACAGCCACTGTTCATGTACGGTGCGTGATTTCCTTCCATTCCTGACGCAGCCGACCGTTGCAACTTCGGATTGGTTGGCGCACCGGACACTGTCCGGTGCACACCGGACAGTCCGGTGCCCCCAGCCAACCGTTGGCGCGGGCCACGTGTCGCTCGCGGATTGTGTGGCCGATCGTTGCGCTGGCGATCGTTGGCTCACCAGACAGTCCGGTGCACCACCTGACAGTCGGGTGAATTATAGCCGTACGCCGCCAAAGTTTCCCGAGAGTTGCCAGTTCGCCGGAGACCAGCCTGGCGCACCGGACACTGTCCGGTGCACCACCGGATAGTCCGGTGTGCCAGACTGTGCTGAGTCTTGGCTGCACACAGGCACTCTCTTCCAATCTTTTCCTTTTCCTGTTTCTAGCACTTAGGTAACTTCATTAGTACCCAAAACAAATGAACTAAGTCTAGAAACATACCTTCTTGTTGATTTGCACTTCATTCATCATTTGGCATATAATAACCCACTTAATATGTGTTGGACACTTAATCACCAAAATATACTAGAAATGGCCCAAGGGCACATTTCCCTTTCAATCTCCCCCTTTTTGGTGATTTATGCCAACACATCAAAAAGCAACAAATAGAAGTGCAACATCAATGCCATTGAGAACAAAAATAGTCTTTGACAAGATTTGACATATTTGGATCGTTCTTTGCCACCACTTGGTTTGTTTTTGCAAATCAAATTCATTTTCCTATCTCTAAGTCAAACACACTTGTTTGGGCACAAAGAGAGATAATCCAAGAGTAAAAAATGATTAGGAGCCAAAAACTCCCCCTTTTTCCCATAATCAAACATTCTTCCCACAAGAGACCAAATTTTGACAAATCAAAAGTTCTAACTCTACTATTTTCAAAATTCTCAAGTGGTAGCTGATCCATTTGCTTTGGCCTTAATTTCTCCCCCCTTTGGCATTAAGCACCAAAACAGGATCATTATTGGCCCTTTAACCCCATTGCCTCACCAAGATTGTCAATTAAGAGCAAAAAGGCAATAAGAGCGTAGATATGAACTTGGAGTTAATACCGGAGTGCAGTGGAACTCTTTGCATGGTCCAAGTTCATATTTCCCTTTCAATTTACCTTTGAGGCTACATTAAGTAAACTCAACACAAATGTTAGTCTCAAAGGATCAAGTTGTAGCACTTCTCCCCCTAAATATGTGCATTACTCACACATGGACTTGTGAGGTCCGAGGATCCCTTGCACAACTTGAGCACCAGAAGTAAACAACAAATCTCATAAATGCATAAAGTAACTTGATCAAAGGCATAAAACACATGTATGCTATAGATCAATCCAAGTTACGCGAATCTAAGACATTTAGCTCACTACGCAGTCTGCAAAAGGTTTTCTCATCTAAAGGCTTGGTAAAGATATCGGCTAGCTGGTTCTCGGTGCTAATATAGAACACTTCGATATCTCCCTTTTGCTGGTGGTCTCTCAAAAAGTGATGTCGGATGTCTATGTGCTTAGTGCGGCTGTGTTCAACAGGATTATCCGCCATGCGGATTGCACTCTCATTGTCACATAGGAGTGGGACTTTGCTCAGATTGTAGCCAAAGTCCCGGAGGGTTTGCCTCATCCAAAGTACTTGCGCGCAACACTGTCCTACGGCAACATACTCGGCCTCAGCGATGGATAGGGCAACGGAGGTTTGTTTCTTAGAGCTCCAAGACACCAGGGACCTTCCTAGGAATTGGCATGTTCCTGATGTACTCTTCCTATCAACCTTGCATCCAGCATAATCGGAGTCTGAGTATCCAATCAAGTCAAAGGTAGACCCCTTTGGATACCAGATCCCGAAGTAAGGCGTAGCAACTAAATATCTAAGAATTCGCTTAATAGCCACAAGGTGACACTCCCTTGGATCGGATTGAAATCTAGCACACATGCATACGCTAAGCATAATATCCGGTCTACTAGCACATAAATAAAGCAAGAATCCTATCATAGACCGTATGCCTTTTGATCAACGGACTTACCTCCTTTGTTGAGGTCAACATGTCTATCGGTGCCCATTGGTGTCTTTGCGGGCTTGGCGTCCTCCATCCCAAACCGCTTGATCAAGTCTTGCGTGTACTTCATTTGGGAGATGAAGGTGCCATCCTTGAGTTGCTTCACTTGGAACCCAAGGAAGTAGTTCAACTCGCCCATCATCGACATCTCAAATTTCTGTGTCATCACCCTGCTAAACTCCTCACAAGACTTTTGGTTAGTAGAACCAAATATTATGTCATCGACATAAATTTGGCACACAAATAGGTCACCATCACAAGTCTTAGTGAAAAGAGTTGGATCGGCTTTCCCAACCTTGAAAGCATTAGCAATTAGAAAATCTCTAAGGCATTCATACCATACTCTTGGGGCTTGCTTAAGTCCATAGAGCACCTTAGAGAGCTTACACACATGGTCGGGATACCGTTCATCCTCAAAGCCAGGGGATTGCTCCACGTACACCTCCTCCTTGATTGGCCCATTGAGGAAAGCGCTCTTCACATCCATTTGGAATAACCTGAAAGAGTGGTGAGAGGCATAGGCTAATAGAATGCGAATAGACTCTAGTCTAGCCACAGGAGCAAAAGTCTCCTCGAAATACAGACCTGCGACTTGGGCATAACCTTTTGCCACAAGTCAAGCCTTGTTTCGTGTCACCACCCCGTGCTCGTCTTGCTTGTTGCGGAACACCCACTTGGTTCCCACAACGTTTTGCTTGGGACGTGGCATCAGGCTCCAAACTTCATTTCGCTTGAAGTTGTTGAGCTCTTCCTGCATGGCCAACACCCAGTCCGGATCTTGCAAGGCATCTTCTACCCTGAAAGGCTCAATAGAAGAGACAAACGAGTAATGCTCACAAAAGTTAGCTAGTCTTGAGCGAGTAGTTACTCCCTTGCTTATATCACCCAGAATCTGATTGACGGGATGATTTCTTTGAATCGTCGCTCGGACTTGAGTTGGAGGGGCCCATGGTGCTTCTCCCTCCATAACTTGATCTTCTTGTGCTCCCCCTTGATCACACGCCTCCTCTTGAGGAACCTATTCATAATCTTGAGTTGGGGGGGGGTGCACCATTGTTGAGGAAGAAGGTTGGTCTTGCTCTTGTTGTTCCTGTGGTCGCACATCTCCAATCGCCATGGTGCGTATTGCGGCCATCGGAACATCATCTTCATCTATATCATTAATATCAACTTGCTCTCTTGGAGAGCCATTAGTCTCATCAAATACAATGTCGCTAGAGACTTCAACCAAACCCGATGATTTGTTGAAGACTCTATACGCCTTTGCATTTGAGTCGTAACCTAGTAAAAACCCTTCTACAACTTTGGGAGCAAATTTAGAATTTCTACCTTTCTTTACTAGAATGTAACACTTACTCCCAAATACACGAAAGTATGAAACATTGGGTTTGTTACCGGTTAGAAGTTCATACGATGTCTTCTTGAGGAGGCGATGAAGGTAGACCCGGTTTATGGCGTGGCAAGCTGTGTTCACAGCTTCCGACCAAAACCGCTCGGGCGTTTTAAATTCTCCAAGCATCGTCCTCGCCATGTATATAAGCATCCTGTTCTTCCTCTCTACTACACCGTTTTGCTGTGGTGTGTAGGGAGCAGAGAACTCGTGCTTGATTCCTTCCTCCTCAAGGTACTTCTCCACTTGTAAGTTCTTGAACTTGGACCCATTGTCGCTTCTTATCTTTTTCACCTTGAGCTCAAATTCATTTTGAGCTCTCCTTAGAAAGCGCTTTAGGGTCCCTTGGGTTTCTGATTTATCCTGCAAAAAGAATACCCAAGTGAAGCAGGAAAAATCATCAACAATAACAAGACCATACTTACTTCCCCCGATGCTGAGGTAGGCAACGGGTCCGAAGAGGTCCATATGAAGTAGCTCCAGAGGTCTTGACGTGGTCATCACATTCTTGCTGTGATGAGTACTTCCCACCTGTTTACTTGCTTGACACACTGCACAAGGTCTATCTTTTTCGAAACATACATTGGTTAGACCTAACACATGTTCTCCCTTTAGAAGTTTGTGAAGGTTCTTCATCCCAACATGTGCTAGACGGCGATGCCACAGCCAGCCCATGCTAGTCTTAGCAATTAAGCATGCATCTAGACCGGCCTCCTCTTTCGAAAAATCAACTAGGTAGAGTTTGTCGTCTAGTACACCCTTAAAAGCTAATGAACCATCACTCCTAAAGACAGACACATCTACATTGGTAAATAGACGATTATATCCCATATTACATAGTTGACTGACAGATAATAAATTGTACCCGAGCAATTCAACTAAAAACACATTTGATATGGAATGCTCGGATGAAATGGCTATCTTTCCTAGTCCTTTAACCTTGCCTTGATTCCCATCTCCAAAGATGATCGAATCTTGGGAATCTTTGTTCTTGACGTAGGAAGTGAACATCTTCTTCTCCTCCGTCATGTGGTTTGTGCATCCGCTGTCGATAATCCAGCTTAAGCCCCCGGATGCATAAACCTGCAAGGCAAATTAGGCTTGGGTTTTAGGTACCCAACTCTTGTTGGGTCCTACAAGGTTAGTTACAATAGTCTTTGGGACCCAAATGCAAGTCTTGTCTCCTTTGCATTTGGACCCCATCTTTCTAGCAACCACTTTTTCATTTTTACATGAGAGTACATACGTAATGTTAGCGAACTCCCCTTTTTCAACCAAAAGATTTCCCAGGTACTCCATTTAGCAGGACCGAGAATGATCTAGAGTTCATTATCATTGATTTCCAATTGAGCCATCTCAGGACAAAACCCGTATGTTTCAAAATGTCCATGATGGTGTTGTGCTCTAGCTTGTTAAAAGCCTTCTCAAAGTCTAGCTTCAAAATCACTAGGTGCTTTTTTGATTGTTTACATAAAATATGTATTTGAAGGCCCAGGTCAGGCAATCCTGAATGGTGCGGTCCTTGATGAATCCATACTAGTTTCTGTGTATGAGTTTAGTGATGACTTTCTGCAGCCTGTTTGCTAGAAGCTTAGTTAAAAGTTTGACACTGGAATTGAAAAGCAAGATAGGGCGAAAGTCAATGACTATCATGGAAGAGGATTCTTGGGGAGCAAGACTATGTGAGATTTGTTTATACTTTGCATGCAAATATTCCCAACATAGAACCCACGACATAAGGCATAGAAGTCAATTCATATGATTGGCCAACATTTTTTCAGAAAATCAATGTTGAACCCATCTAGACCAAGGGATTTGCCATTTGGAAGACCACTGACTATAGAGTTGACTTCCTCTTCTGTGAAGGGGATTTCTAAGCTGCTCAAATCCAATGGTGCTTCAATGATGTTTTGTAGATTAAATACCATCCTGCTATGGGTTGTGGAACCAAGCCTTTCTTTGAAGGCATCATACAAAACCTTAGCTTTTCTGTTATGGTCTAGAGCCACATTTCCAACCTCGTCGTGCAATGTTGCAATAGAATTATGCTTGTGTCTAATTGTGGCGTTGACATGAAATAATTTCGTGCTTGCATCCCCCAGAGTGCCCCGCTTGATATTCCCTCTTTGTTTCTAATATGCTTTTGCTGTTCCAGAAGAGCCTGCAAATTTTGTATCAAGATGTTGTGAAAATTCCATTCTTGCAAGGTGAGATCTCTCATTTCTTCGACTATGTCCAAGAATTGTATAATAAGCTTAATATTTTCAATAGATGAGGAGATGATGGGAAGGTTTCTGTGCCACTGTTTAAAACTTTTATGTCCCTTTCGAATTTTGCCATTAGTTTGTTGGTAGGATCCAGTTGATACAAAGATTGAGACCACACCTCTTGGAAGACTGAATAAAAACTCTCGTGCTGAAGCCAATAATTTTCAAATATGAAAGTCTTTGGCATAGGAACATGAGTTGTTACTTGAACTACTGAAACGGAAATGTGCCCTTGGGCCATTTTTATAATTGTTTTGGTGATTAGATGCACAACACATTGTTTTAAGTTTATAAGTGCCAAGATGCTAATCAAGGAATAAGGTATGTCTCCAGACTTAGTAAAGTGTTTTTGGGTACTAACATGTTTATCTAAGTGCTAGAGACATGGCCAATAAAAGAGAAAAGGGTTTGAAGAAGAAGTGGCTGTGATCAGCCAAACCAGCACCAGCCTGGCACACCAGACTGTCCGGTGCCCAGGCTGGCTCGGCGGCGAACTGGCTGCTCTCGGAATTTGGCGGGGGCGATGTGGCTATAAATCACTGGACTGTCCGGTGAGCCAAAGGTGCCCGCGGCAAACAGTCATCTACGCGATCAACGGGCGACACATGGCCGAGCCAACGATCGGATGGTCACACCGGACTGTCCGGTGTGCATCGACAGTGTCTGGCGCGCCAACGAGCCCGGAGGACCAACGGTCGGCTGCGCTCGATATGGAAGGAAATCGAGCACCGAACAGGATCTGTTCATGTCCGGTGGTGCACCACTCGACAGAAGGCAAAATTTGCCTTCCAAGTTGATCTCCAACGGCTCCTAGCTGCCTTGGGGCTATAAAAGGGACCCCTAGGCGCATGGAGTAGACACCCAAGTATTCACTAAACATCCTAAGACTCCTAGACTCCACAATCACGCAATCGGTTCATAGTGTTAGAGATTTGAGCATCGTTCGAGTTGTAAACTCCCTGCGCTGTGATCTCGTGCTCACGTCTTGGCTTTTGTGCGTGTGTTTGCTGCGATTTGAGTCTTGTGTGTGTTGCTTTCCCTCCCTTTGTGTGATCAACATTGTAAGGGCGAGAGGCTCCAACTTGTGAAGATTCATCGCAAACGGGAAGAGAACTCTAAAAACAAAAGACAGTGGTATTCAAGTTGATCATTGGATCACTTGAAAGGGGTTGAGTGCAACCCTCGTCCATTGGGACGCCACAAAGTGGAAGTAGGCAAGTGTTACTTGGCCGAACCACGGGATAAAAACAAAGTGTCTCTTGTGTTGCTTTTCTGTGTGACTGATTCCATCTCAAGAACTCGCTTTATAACCAATTGGTTTAATCTAGCTAACATATTATAAACCAAGTTTGTGTTATTAGTATTGAATTTTGCAGGATCACCTATTCACCCCACCCCCTCTAGGTGCTCTCAACTACTATGAGACATGAGCTGACACAACTCTGGAAAGGGAACTAGCTTTTCTACCTAGAAACTGAACTATCCATTCCTGAAAAACAAAACACCTATCTAGTTTCTCCAACAAGGGGTGTTGTAGCTTATTTGACCAAGTGTATGATTGCACGTGCAATGGTATTTCCTGAACACCCAAATGACTAATTGCTAAGTTGAAATCAAGCATGTTATGGACATTGCCACCAGGTCTGCTACGATTTTCTTGATGTCGTATTAGATTGAAGTCACCTAGAAAAATCCAAGTCTCATTTGGAGGAATTTGGATGTTCGAAAACCAGCTTAAGAACTATGTTCTTCCATTGTTTGAGCAAGGAGCATATATGTTGCATAGAGTCCAATTTTGATTTGTGAGCTTAGAACAAAACTTAATGGAGTACGCCAAGTCATTATCAGATATTAATTCACCCAAAAATTTTGTACCTTGTCAGATAGTAATTATGCCTCCCGAAGATGTAATGGACGGGTGATAACAAAATTTGTCAAAGTATGTAGGGCAGAATTTTAGATATATGCGTCATCAAAATGCTCGCACTTCGTTTCTTGGAAGCAGATGATGTCACACTTTGTTTCAGTGATTCTTCTCCTTGTAGAATTCCATTTCTTAGGAGCATTGATCCCTCTAATATTATGAATCAGGATTTTCCAATCTCTATTGTTTTGTGCCATTGGTAATGAAGCATGTGACAACTACATAGTAGAAGCCATACAAATGCCAAAATAAGCCATTAAGAAAAGCCAAAATAAGCGACACAACCATTATTTTGACGTCACTACTACAATAAACCTCTATACAGGCGGTCCAGTTAGCCTCTACACAGGCGGTTCCAGGAACCGCTTGTGGTGCACCGCCTGTGATGTAAAATAACATCACAGGCGGTCAATCAAAAACCGCTTGTGATAGACACACATCACAGGTGGTTCTATCTAAAGGAACCGCCTGTGATAGACACACATCACAGGCGGTTTCTAATCCTAGCCGCTTGTGTTAGACACACATCACATGCGGTTTCTAATCCTAGCCGCTTGTGTTAGACACATACCACATGCGGTTTTAAATATAGGTCCGACTGTATTTCAATATACAGATTCCAGATTCATATGCAGATTCTAGATTCATATACAGAATTAATAACAGAATCTAGATTCATAACAAATCAATATACAGAATGATACACATATCAAGTTCCATACACAGATTCATACACAGATTCCAGAAATATACATATCAATTTCCACATATCAAGTTCCACATACAACTCAACAACTCAACATCTCAAGTTCCATATACAACTGAACATCTCAAGTTCCAAACTAAAGATCTAAACACTGTGTGATATCGTGTACAAACTTAGTTCTGGGAAGTGTTGCAAATTTCCATTTGTATTGTAGATTAGCCCTTGTTGATGAAGAACTTCACGGCGCATAAAGTAAAGCAAGTCTTTTACAACCTTAGCCACGCCGACGGAAATCATATCTCTTTCTAACCATTCAGCATTGATCTTGGATTTAGGAACCTGCAATGAAAGCAAAAAGCAAGCAGTGCTAAGAGTAATGTGATGAGCAACAATATAACATAAAAATTGCAACATAGACAATGATAGCGAACTTACATCCTCACGATTGACCATGTAATGGAAGGTGACACGACACCATTCGCATACATAATAACCGCACAGGACAGTACCCGGAGGATGTTTGTCACCATATGGAAATAATGATATTGACAAATTAGGCTTGTCCTCTGGATGTTCGCCGCCAAGATCTTTCCAATAAAAACGGTATGCACTGCATATAAGAATAGCATTGTGAGATTAAGAATACATTTGTTAAGTTGTAATAAGTACAAGTGTGCAATAATAATCATACTTCTCTAAAATCTTCAAGAAGTCATTATACGCATCCTTTTTCTTTCTTAGTGAGTCGAAGACCACGACTTTACCATGCTTTGGAAAGATCATGATACAAATGTAGTGGTCACTATATAGACATAGACGAAAACACATGTTAAGATCACGATTGCCATAATTTGTAGTTCAAAACCATGTCGAGAACTTACTTAAAGTGGTGCGGAGCTATTATTAAGTTCTTGCCATGTTGTACATGATTATACATGGCTCGTCCAATGTATGTCGCCATTACCTTCATTTTCTTTCTCTGATTCTGTTTGACGGCTTTCTCAAATTCATCATCATCCAAGTCTTTGTATTCTTCTCCATGTCTTCGAACAACTTCTTTGTAGCGAGCTTGGGATATCATCAACGGGTCAAGAAACCCTGTCTTAAGTTGTTTCTTCTTATCATCCATGTATTGCATCCTACGTGTAAAAAGTGTTAATCGTTAGACTCTCGTTTATGTGTGCGTGTACAAAACTAACAAATATGAAAGTTTAGAGGTACTTACAAGCAAAAGAGGGTTAAGTAGTTGGTTTCCATCCTTTGTCGATGGTAGAACGACCACAAATCGTCAAAGAATAAATGCCGCACAGGATCTATATTATCTTTGCTCCAAAATGCATCTTCTGGCACAACAAATGTGAACTCCTCGAGTTTGTATTTGTTGCTAGCCACCATGTACCACTCATGCATTCTAATCTCCGGAGTCGACAACTTAGAAAGTTGCACGTCGTCAAGAACGGCCTCCCATTCACAAATTTAGGAGGAACATCCTCCTTCTTGTATATCGGGATATTGGTTTTAAGACGTAATGATTCTCGAGTATGAATCATTCCATCTTCTTCCCATACTTCGAAATTGTCTATTTGGGACCGTGTGCGTACTCCACAAGATGTTGATTCCGCTTTTGATTGATCTGTCATAACTCTCTTCAATTTTTGCAGGTAGCATGTCACTGCTTCTGACGGTTTCTTGACATTGTCAGTGGCGATTCGCTGATGAATTTTCTTTGAAGTAGTTGGCCCTTCAACATTGGTGTCAACCTTTGCTTCCTTTTTGATGTTTGCGTCGACATTCTTAGGAACAATTTTGTCTACGTCCCCCTCGTCGAGTTCCTTCACAAGAAGTGATATGATTGTTTCAACGGTTTTTGTGGAGGTCGGTGCTATATTTTCCTGCACCATGGGGTATGGAATGATCGAACTATCTTTCTGTTGCATTGGTGTTGAATTTGGCGTTGGTGACTTATGACGCGATAGACGGCTTAAGATCGGCTCATCACCCAACTTGATGTCGCGTCGATGCTAAAGGACCAACTCGTTCATTGCCTCCTGCAAAGTTATGATCCCCTCAACTAGAAAGTCTATCTCCCAATCTTCACAACCACTATCTGTGATCTCTAGAACTTGGACCACAGCATAGTGTGGTAGGATAGGATTATCCTTGTAGTTAACAAGTCCTGGTTTTACCAAACCAGTAGCAGCTTGTTTTGTTTTTGTCCCAGATCGATTGATTGGAATATGAAGAAAGCAAGGCTTGTCCTCAACAATATCGTCTATAGGGTACTTGGTGCCCGATACAAAGTCTTGCATAGATCCTACGCTGCTAGGGACTAGAGGTGGACTCATGTGGCATGTCTTGAGTTCACATGATATGCATTATGTTTTCTTCATTTTCTTCATCACGTCATTAATAGCCTTTTGTACCCTTTCGTCAATAGTCTCTTCAAGGGTCCTTTTCGACTTCTCGTGTTTCCTATATGACGCTGCATACTCTGGAAACGCCTCTCTCCAGAAAATCTTAGAAGAGATTCCCCGAGCCCGTCCAGTGTGTTCAGGATTGCCTAGTGCTGCAGTTAGTATGTCATTCTCCCTCCGAGGCTTAAATTCGCCCTTCTTTCTCTTTTCTGCATATTCTTGAATTTTTGTCGAAACTTCGCCTACCAATTCTGGATGCAAAAGTTTGCCGTCCTCAGTCAAACCTGCTCGACCTAAGATCCAACGAATAGCTCGCTCATCGATATCTTTTAATATTGGGTCCAAAGTGTCGTTAGCTATAGCTTCCTCGATTATCCTGTTCCACTGCACAACTTTATGGTGATATCCGTTTGACCCCAGGCGATGGGGGTGTTTGTTCATCTTCGCTCTTTGAGAATTAGTAGCGTTCTCTCAGCTAGAGGGGCCAAAGTGGTCTGCAGTACCTTAATAATGGACTGAAAGCCGGGCAAGTATAGGAGGAAAAGGATTGTCATCACTAGAACTATCCTCCTCCCCGCTCCCTTCACCAGAGCTGCTCGTTGTCTGCCATTCAAGTTTGGCCGCGTCTTCATTAACTCTGTTAGACGCACCGGTGCAGAACACATCCATCCTAGTAGGTACCTAGTGCATAGCTGGTTCCATCAATACGGGGGTCGATCGAGGATATACATATATCCTAGAGCATTGTTTTCAGATTGTCCGACTAATCACGATTAGTCGCGATTAGTCGGGCTGGTCGGTACTCAGTGCTCGATAAGGGGGTTCCATGATGTACTTCCATATGTATGTGGCCTTATCCAAAATGCCAAAGAAATAATATCATTTGGATTTGACCTTGACATCATTTGTATCCTTTCAAGAGCCACCTTGCCTCATGGGGTCCCGTGAAGTACCCCATGAGTGCCAAGAGAACATGTTTTTGTGTTCTAGTAGCTTAAGTGTTTTGGGGCCCTAGTGTCTCAAGAGTTGAGTCCTTTTGGTCCATGGGCCCTAATACAAAACCCCTAGGGGTGGGTACATAGGCTAAGTTAAGGTAGTGTTCTAGGGTATGAGGGCCATAAGCACATTTTCCCCAATGATTATCAAACAAAGATAGGTAGTCAAAAACACTAAAAATAGACTTGTTGCCCCAATCACTATGGAGATTTTCTACCAAGAAGGGGTCTTAGTGTCCCATACACATCTAGTAGTTGCATCAACTATCCATGACAAGATCAAACAACTAACATCGATGGAGGGACACAAAATTCTTCATTCGAAGGATACTAACACCTAAAGTATCATGGTTCACAAAATTCTGCATACACATGTGTATCGGGTTGGGTTAATTTCTGTTCTACGTGCATGAGTGTTTACTTTGGCAAATTAACTTAATTTTGTTTCTTGTACTACTTTGCAACTTTGTTTCTATCAACAACACAATTTCTAGAGCAGTACAGCTTAGGCATGATAACTGGTACATACTCAGTGGGAGTGTACCCCCTCCCACCAATATCCTCTTAACATAGTAGTGGTGATAGTGATCTTGACACTGGTCAAAAGCAAGGTCATTGCACGCACATGAGCTTTACCACTACTAAAATGATTTCCAATGTGGCAGAACCGCCCGAATTATTCCAGCTTAAGTGCCTAAGTCACGCCTCAGGGGCCGTAACACACTTAAATCGGAATAACCCGTCAGTCCCTCAGATCTAGTCTGATGAAGCCACTTAACCAGGATCAAATCCCACAATCTCACTCGAAGGTGAGTCACAGAAGAAACACAATAAAACAGGAAACCTCAAATTAAGTACTGAGTTATTACATAAATCGGAGTTTTTGAGTAGCGAATAAAGTTCATAAATTAAAGTGCAGCGGATAATCGATGTCGTCGGTAATGAGGAAATGGGCAAGGCCTAGCCCACTACTCCTCATGCTCCTCTCCTGCCGGAGCAACATCCCACTCGACCGTCCAACCCGGTGGCAGGGTGGTAGGCCAAGTCACACCATCAACTACATCCTGCATGGTACCTGCAAAAATGGTGCCACAAGCAAGGCTGAGTATACTAATACTCAGCTAGACTTAACCGGTGTGAGGAGTCTACTCCTCTACCTCTAGACTATGCAGCTGTTTGGCTGAGGGGTTTGGTTTGCCAAAAGCACTAGCTGTTTCTAAATCACTTTTAGCTTTTCAAATTCTACCATCATTAACTTAGCTAGATTTGCTCCTTCTAAGCATACATGGTAACAATCAATTAGTTCAATCAACAAGTTATCTCATATAATCCACATTTCACTTCTTACTCGATGTAGTACAAGGAATCAAGCAGTCTCATTAGCTGCGAGAAGCAGACGATTCGAATCGAGTTTTTAAACCTTGCAAGGTAAACCTAAACACACGGCATGTCAGGGTACTCCGACCCCACACATGACAACCGTCCCCATCGATTCCCCGTTCGCGTCCAGGCCTCACCGCCTTGGCATACAATGCTCCACTGACCCCGACTGCCGTCGTGCAGTGGCCGCACTTGTACCCACCATAGCTAGCATGGGAGACCCTGTCTCAGGTCGCATGAGGGATAAAGTCCGCGCCCGGCTTCACTCAGGTACTAGGTTTACCGGTTACCATTTTTCCCGGCATGTGCTTAGTACGTTCAAAAGCTTGACTCAGGTATCCACACATTAATCCTTAATTCATTTTTCCCGTTTCATGGACATGGCATCCTCCCTGGACCCAAGTCCACGGACTAACATATACCCCATTATCAAGATGAATACAATCAATTCCTGACCTCGCGCGAGTGCTAGAAAAATCACTCGGCTTCTACCGAGATCCTGATTAGCAAGCAGCTACTCGACCTAGCATACTAGTATTCATCTCAAAAAGGAATCCTAAGTTCATGCAACTAGAGGTTTCAAGCAACTCCTACACTTAAGTGCACATTGCAATCCTACAAGCATTAAGTGTAGTAAAGTAGCATATAATAACATGGTTATGCATAAAACCGGGGCTTGCCTTCAATTGCTGGGGCTGCGGGGAGATCCTCAATAGCAGCCTCTGAAGCCTGCTCCTGGTCCTCCTCTTGGATAGGTCCTTGCTCGGGGATGAGCACGTACTCTCCGTCGGCAAGATTACAATCTAATGAATGCAATGCGTAAGATATATGCATGATATGATATGTGCTTTAGAATTTATAACTTTAAAGATGTATGATCTTTTGAGTTAAAACCAGTTAACTTTACTTATGTAAAACCCTTTAGTGGTATACTTGGTAAATTGGGTTAGTCTTATTGGGATGAGGTTTATTTCTTCTGCTCTTTTCTTTTATTCTCTTTAATGTTTTGGAGTAGGTTTGAACTACAAGTTGCTCTTATAAAATTCCAACAATTCTGCAAAAATTACAGTGGCTTGTTACTGGTGTATGATTCTCTGTCTCAAAATTTGGGGTTCAGAAAGTGAAGGGTTTTCTCTGGACAAAATTACCAAATTTTAGGGCAGAAGGGGTACTTTGAACTACAACTATTATTTAATAGTGGGTAATTCTCAAAAACTTATTTTTGCTGGCTTTTAGGTGTTATAACATGACTTGATACAAATTTTTAGTCTTTAATACCCTTTAATTCTTTCCCTAAGATTTTCTTAAGGTTTCTAGCCAAAGGGGTGCTTTCTACTACCACTATGCTTGAAAAACATCAAACAACAGAGTTCTTATTTTTCTTAGCTAGTATTTTGTGCAAGAGCAATCATTCTGGAGTTTGGCTTCCTTTTGCCTAAGGGAAGGGGTGGTTTGCATTATTTGAGCTAAATGGCCTTTCTCACAACTTATTAGCAAAAGGCATGGGTTCACTTCTTTTTCATGGGTTTGTATTTTTCTCTGGTGGTTTATCTCATCATGGACTTGGCAAAATTTTGGTTGCCCATTATCACATTATTTGGGGTTGCTCATGATTTAGTGGGAAAATGCCTTATTATCATTCTGTATTTATTTTCCCTACTTAAAAAGTTAGGCTGGGGTGCTCTGTATTTTTGTAGTGGGGCTCTGGTGGTTATAAGTTCACTGGATTTTTGTTAACCACTTTGGTTATAGTTTTGCAATTCTAATAATTGATTTTCAGTCTACATAATGCTAATTAAAGCATCTTAATTAGAAACTGGTCCAAATTAATGGTCTCTGCATTTTTCCTAGGTTCTCTGTTGCATAAGTAATCTAGGAAAAATATTACTAATCACTGTTCATTAATCTCTAAGGCCTTTCTGATTTTCCCTAAGTTTTGGACAAAATGGCTTTAAATGAATAACTACATCATAATCTCTAATGCTGGGGCTCCTACTATTTTTAAACAGTGTCTAATTAAGGTATAAGCATCTACAAATTTTCTTAAGCTCAGCACAAAAGAAAAACTAATTTTCCTTAATTACACAAGGTTTAGGGGGTTTCTGTTTTTAATTTTAAACTCTAAAATTTAGAACAGAAAGCATATGGTTCACTATTTTTAAATGATAGGTCATAAAATTCCAGAGCTAGCAAAATTGGTTTGACAGCTTTTCATTAAGATTTCATCAAGTTATGGATTTTCTAAGTTCTCTGGTTATTTTAAAAAGAAATAACAAAATTGATTAAATGGAAATCCACTTTGCACTGGGGTCCCTGGCGGTTTTCTAAGTTTTCCTCGCAATTCAGTCCTTAGGTTACTATTCACATGAGTCGCTGACATTACGAAAAACCCCTCGGGTTCTACAGAACCTAACCCGAGGTCCTTCTTCTACCTCAAACAGTAGCCGCGGCGAAGAAAAGGGCGGAGGGGCTTACCGGCGGCGAGACTGTTCCGGTGAAGTGGCCGAGGGTGAAGGGGAGGTCGCGGGGATCACAACGGTGTGCGGAACACCGTCGGAGGTGGCCGGAGTCGGTCGGTCCACGCGCGCAGGCGGGGATGCTCGTCGGCGGCGAGGAGACCGGCCTGGTCGCGGCAAGATAGTTCAATCAAATAGGTCAGGGAGGTCCACGGGATGCGAGAGAAGACATGAGCGAAAGGAATCGGGCGGAGACTCACTGGATAGCTCGGTCCACGCGCGGCGGCGGAAGACCGAAGTCCGGTGAGGTTGATCTCGGGCCTCCGGTGAAGTCCGGTCGGGTCCGAGGGCTTGGCAAGCTTCACGGGCTACTGGCGGAGCTAGCCGAAGCACTGGTTGGGCTGGAGGGTGGCTGGAGTGGGCTGGCCACGGCGGCCGAAGCTCTGGCGGCAATGGCGGGCGGAAATGAGCTCGCCGGAGCTAAGGAACGGTGGCTGGCCGGTGAGGGTGAGTGCGGGGCGAAGAGAGGTGCGCCCGGGGAGGCTTTATAGGCGCGGGCGGGCACGGCCGAGGGCGTGGGCGCGCGGCGGACTTGACCGGACGCCGGGGCGAGCGCGCGCGCGGGTTGGGCGAGCTCTGGCGTGCCGACCAGGGTCGAACACGTGTGCCCGTGCGTTCTGCCCAAGCTCTGGCGCGTGTGGTCGCTCATCCGAGCCTGCTCTCGCCTTGGTCAGTGCACAAAACCTCTTCTCCTCCCTACAAGCTACCATTCTTGTGTGGAGGTCATAGGATTTTGCCTACTGGTTGCAGATATATGGAGCCAGGAAATCTGGTCTGTCTCCCTGCCCAAACCCGAGGCAAATCCCAAGTTTTGTCGTGTCTAGGGCTCGCGTCCCGATGCCATCTTCTGGCACACGACAGAGGGGTTAGTTAGACACAATTTTGTCAATGGGGCCATTAGGATTCGAGTTAGGGATCAAGGTGAACATCCCTGATCTTTGGCTCAAGGTCTGAATTTCAGAATTCTGAAATTCAGAATTCCCAATGAGTCCCAACAAAAGAAGCTTGATTTGGGGGTTTTCTTGAATTATTTTGGCTAAGCTTTCTCAATCTATCTTGTTGCCTATCAAATATACTTTAACTTATATAATTGGCTCAACTCAAAATTTTAAACTTTTCATTCCCTTTTGCTTATTTTCTTGAATTTTGTTTATGGGGTTCACTTAGGGTTCTTAATTAGGGTTGCACATTCTTATCCTTTAAGAGACTCAATTGTCTTGATCATGACACTTTTAAGCATATACTTGGTGAATTCTTTCTTACTTAAGTTATTTTGATGCTCATGCTTACTTTGGTTCACATAAAATAATGGTCCTTGGTTTGGCTTTTTTTTAAGAGAAACCCTAGGTGACACTGGGGTGTCACAGCCTTCCCCCCTTAAGGAAATCTCGTCCCGAGATTCGGGCCAGAGTCCTTTCGAGGTGAAGCGAAGGGTGAGACTGATAGGAAAAGGGTGGGGATTGTTATTATTAGGGCAAAACTGCTCTTCGAATGTCATTCTCTTTGCAACTTCAGAAGGAAGTCCTTTTAAGTTTTACTTTATAGTTACTTCATTCTGAATTAAGATCATATTTTTGGAAATTAGATTCGAAAGGCAGGAGGAGGGGTTGGGGGTGATTACATACCAGCTTCCTTAGGTAGGCAATCGGGGAAGTTGGATCTTAAGAATTCCTCGGTTTCCCAAGTAGCTTCCTCCTCTGAGTGATTACTCCACTGGACCTTGAACATCTTGATTGATTTAGCCCGAGTTGATCTCTCCTTGCAGTCCAGAATCTTGGAGGGGTACTCTTGGTACGAGAGATCTGGCTCTATCTCCAATTCTGGCTCTGCTATGATCTCAGTCGGCAATCGAACACACTTCTTCAGCTGAGATACATGGAATACGCTGTGAATGGCAGACATCTTTGATGGTAACTTCAACTTGTATGCCACGGGTCCACATGCTTCTATGATCTCATAAGGTCCAATGTAACGAGGGGCTAGCTTGCCTTTGATCCCAAACCTCTGCACTCCCTTGGTGGGTGATACCTTGAGGTATACAAAACTTCCCACCTCGAACTGGAGAGGTTTCCTTCTTCTATCATGATAGCTCTTCTGCCTGGCCTGAGCAGCTTCTAGATTCTTCCTGATTGACTTGACCCTCCTTTCGGCTTCAGTCACCAAATCAGGTCCAAAAACTTCTCTTTCACCAGGCTGAGACCAATTGAGTGGTGTCCTGCACCTTCTTCCATAGAGAGCTTCAAAAGGTGCCATCTTTAGGCTGGATTGGTAACTATTGTTATAAGCAAACTCTGCCAAGGAGAGGTGCTTATCCCAGTTCTTGCCACAATCGATCGCACAAGCTCTCAGCATATCCTCCAGAATCTGGTTTACCCTTTCCGTCTGACCATCAGTCTGTGGGTGGTAAGCTGAACTCCTGATTAGCTTAGTTCCCAAAGACTCTTGCAATTGTTCCCAAAATCTGGCAACAAATTGGGCTCCTCGGTCAGAAACAATGGTCCGAGGTAATCCATGCAAACACACGATCCGGTCGATATACAATTCTGCATACTTCTGAGCCTTATCAGTGGTGTGCACAGGAAGAAAATGTGCCACTTTCGTCAATCGGTCCACAATAACCCAAATCGAATCATGATGACGAGAGGTGTTGGGTAGACCCACAATGAAATCCATGCTGATGTCGTCCCACTTCCACGAAGGTACGGACAGTGGTTGCAAAGCTCCAGCGGACTTCAAGTGGCTTGCCTTTATCCTCTGACAGGTGTCACACTCTGATACATACTGGGCTATCTCCCTCTTCATTCTGGTCCACCAGTACAAAAGCTTCAAATCATGGTACATCTTGGTGCTTCCCGGATGCATAGAGAATTTGGAGAGATGAGCCTCATCCAAAATTTTCTTCTTGAGATCCTGGTCCTTAGGAATTACCAATCTGCTTTTGAACCATAACACACCCTTCTCATCCTGGCGGAAACAATTATACTTCTCAACCTTCTGATGGAGATTCTTCTTGATAATTTGTACTCCCTTGTCACTGAGCTGGGCCATGATAATCTGGTCTTGCAAAGCTGGCTCAACAGCAATGTGAGACAAAGAACCAGAAGGAATCACTTCAATCTGCATCTTGCTCAACTCATCACACAAGGTGTTAACATGAGAATCCATCAGAATACAGTTGCATTGCAACTTCCGACTCAAGGCATCTGCTACCACATTAGCTTTCCCTGGGTGATAATGTACCTCCAGGTCGTAATCCTTGATCAGCTCTAGCCATCTTCTCTGCCTCATGTTGAGATCAGCCTGAGTAAAAATGTACTTAAGGCTCTTATGATCAGTGAAGATGTTGCAGTGGGTTCCCATTAGATAGTGCCTCCACATCTTCAATGCATGAACCACTGCTGCTAACTCAAGGTCATGAGTAGGATAATTCTGCTCATGAGGCCTGAGTGCTCTTGAGGCATAAGCAATGACTCGGTTGTCTTGCATCAAGACACAACCTAGCCCGGTGCCAGAGGCATCACAATATACATCAAAAGGCTTGCTGCTGTCGGGTTGCACCAATACTGGTGCTGTGGTCAGATGCTGCCTTAATGCATGGAAGGCATCTTCGCGCTTCTGACTCCACACAAATTTGACTTCTTTCTTCAGCAACTCAGTAATAGGCTTCGCAATTCGAGAGAAGTCCGGAATAAATCTTCGGTAATAACCAGCCAATCCCAGAAAACTCCGAATCTGGCGAACAGTCGTTGGTGGCCTCCAGTTCATCACCTCTTGCACTTTATCAGGATCAACAGCTATTCCAGCCTGAGAGATAGTGTGACCCAAGAATTTGATTTCCTTTAGCCAAAAATCACATTTGGATAACTTGGCATAAAGGTGGTGATCTCGCAGACGTTGAAGTACTACATGCAAATGCCCGGCATGTTCTTCCTCGTTCCTTGAGTACACCAGAATATCATCGATGAAAACCACCACGAACTTGTCCAATTCTGGCATGAAAACAGAATTCATCAGATACATGAAATATGCTGGTGCATTCGTCAGCCCGAATGACATCACCAAGAATTCATATAGCCCATATCTGGTTGAGAATGCCGTCTTCGGAATATCACTTGCTCGTATTTTGATCTGATGGTAGCCAGAGCGAAGGTCTATCTTGGAAAACACCTTGGCCCCGACCAACTGGTCAAAGAGAACATCAATACGAGGCAAAGGATACTTGTTCTTGATAGTTACCGCATTAAGAGGGCGGTAATCTATACACAGCCTCAAGCTTTCATCCTTCTTCTTCACAAACAGTGCTGGACAGCCCCAAGGCGAAGTGCTTGGGCGAATAAATCCCTTATCCAGCAACTCTTGCAACTGCTTCTTCAACTCTGCCAACTCAGCGGGTGGCATTCGGTAGGGCCTCTTGGAAATTGGGGCCGTTCCCGGTTGCAACTCGATGGCGAACTCAATATCCCGGTCCGGTGGCATTCCTGGCAATTCATCAGGAAAGACATCTGCATACTCACAGACCACTGGGATCTTCTTCAGGGGTAATTCCGTCATAGAGAAAGCACATGACTGAGAAGAACCCTGACTAGGCAGAATCAAGGTGAAATTCCCGCAGAAGGGAGAATTAACTTCCACGGTACGACTGGCTATGTCGAGCACAACTTGGTGCAAGGTCATCCAATTTGCTCCTAGAATAATGTCCACATTTTCCAATCCCAACACAAGAAGAGTGGTTTTGATAATGTGGCTTCCCAGTTGAATAGGCACACTTTGGTTTAATTGATTAGTTGCAATTTTACCCCCAGGTGTGACTATCATGAATGACCCTTTTGAGTGAGAGAATGGCAGTTTGCAATTAGCACTGAACTTTTGGCTAATGAAACTATGAGATGCACTAGAATCAAACAGAATTAAAGCAGGTTGATTATAAACTGAAAAGGTACCGGTCATGATAGGAGCTCCTTCTGGCACTTCCTCTAGAGCAGTGAAGTTGAGCTTCCCTTGCCTGACTTGCACCTTCTGCTTTCTTCCCTTGTCTTGATTTGGTGCTGGCATCTGCCTCTGCTGGTTCCTGGGACAATTCTTGGCATAGTGGCCCACATTGCCACAAGTGAAACACTTGTTCCCATTGCCCTGGCGGAACTGCTGCTGCTGCGGAGGCTGATTGTTTCTTGGGGCGGGAGCTGGATAGCGGTGGGGTGCCGGCTGCTGCTGCTGCTGAGGTGGCCTGATCACCCATCTGCCTGCCTGCCGCTGAAAACCCCTGCTCTGATTGTGAGAAACAATCCGGAACCTCTGAGCCTGAGCGGATGGTGCTGCCATTGGTGCCTTTCTCTTCTTCTCTGCCCGGTGAGCAACAATGCAATCCTCCTGAGAGATGGCCATGTTGACCAACTCATTGAAGTTATCGGCCCGGACAGTGTTGAGTCGTTCCCGCAGCTTGGTATTGAGACCCCTGCGGAAGCGATCCCTCTTCTTTTCATCAGAATCAGCATGATACCCTGCATACTGGCATAAGTCGTTGAAGGCTTGCGCATACTGCAGTACCGTGCGGGTTCCTTGATTGAGGGCCAGGAATTCGTTCAACTTCCGATCAAGAATGCCAGCTGGAATGTGGTGCCCTCTGAAGGCAGTCTTGAATTCCTCCCAAGATACATCACGATCAGCGGGGAGCATAGCACGGAAGTGATCCCACCAAGTCCGAGCAGGGCCGCGAAGCTGCTGTGCGGCGAAGCGAGCCTTGGCCTCATCAGGGCAGTCTCCTGTGAGGAGGGGAAACTTGGACTCGACGACGCGAAGCCACACGTCGGCGTCCAACGGATCCTCTGCCTTGGTGAACAAGGGCGGCTGCGTGCTCAGAAACTCCTGGTATGTTGCCATAGCCGGAGGTCGCTGATGCTGGCCTCCACCATGATGCTGTTGGTGGGGCTGGCGCTGCAAGAGCTGTCGCAGAATTTCATTCTGCTGGGCCATCAGCTCCTGCACTGTGGGAGCTGGAGGAGGTGGCGGGGGAGCTTGCTCATTTTGCCCGCGATGCTGCCTCGCTGCCATCTGAAAACAGAGATTGTCACCATTGTTATCCCAATTCATATTTCCGAACGACAAGATATCATCTCATATGGAAGGAAAATGCCATAATCATAATATTAGGTTCGAATGAAGATAACATGGTGACAAGGATCCCACAGATATCAAAAGTTTACAGGGTTACATTAATCAGGGGAAGGTACCCACAAGCCTAGTCCAAAATGTGATACCACTAAGCTCGCATAGGTTTCTATCCGCCTAAAAATGCCAAAGCGACTGCTTAACCCTGAGCGGTGGAAGCGACACTGGATACGGGTGAAGGAGGTATCGCGGAGGTAGTCCCATTGGCACCAGGGGCTGGTCCTAGCTCCTCGGGAGCCTCTTCTCCCTCGCTTCCTGCTTCATTGGCCTCCATCTCCAGGTGGTGCATGTCCAGGTGGTCATTTGCTTCCTCGAGTTCCCTCTGCACGTCGTGAAGCCGGTTCTCCAAGACATCAATAGTGTTATCTCGGATCTCCACTTGCTGCTCCAGGGTGGTAATACGCTGGTTCAGCCTCTCCACCTGCAGATCCTTTTCCACCAACTCTGTGGATAGGTCGACCACAAAATCTTCCCGACTGTCGAGGGTGAGCTTGGCAGCCTGAGCGGTGTTGGCAAGAAGTGTCATAGCATCGCTCTGAAGGGCCTGAAGGCGGTACAGCGCACTCATGCACTGAACAGTGACCCTCCCAACCAAGTCAGGATACATTGCCCACACATCCTTCACATGGCTCACGCGGTTACACCACATGGGATCATCCTTCTTCTCAGCGGGGAAGAGTCCCAAGGGGTGCATCACCATCTCCAGGGGGTGGTAGCCACAAAAAGTCGTCAGAGTCTTCATGGCTGCTGCCTCAACGGTGTCGTCCGTCCTGAGTCCAATCGTCTCAGAGTCAAGAGAACGCCAACCCGGCTGAAGGGGATGAGCCTCCAAAGTTAGCCAGACCCGACAACGAGGTACCCGATGCTCCTCATACAACTGCACCGTGTACAAAGGGGGCGTAGGGTAACCGGCGGAATTAAGCACTTCCCACAAAATGGAAGGGAAGCCATCGCGAGAAAGGAAGTCAGAACTGAAACGAGAGTCTCCTCCACTGGCGGGGGTGGGTGAATTCATCTGCGGAAGGGAATCAAAGATAAAGATTATGGTGGAAGGAAAAAGAAAAAGAGAGCCGGATGGTTCGAAGAAAAGGGGTTAGCTCAAATTTTAATTCCTCCTTGTGTTTTATAATGCATGCATGCGGAAAGAAACGTTGCCTCTCAAAAGGAAAATAGGGTGCCTTTTTAGGGCATCCTAAAATATAAGTATTGGCCCACAGGGCCTAATTAGTTAGCCACCTATTTCTCCCTCTATGCCAAAGGCCTTTCGTCCTAGGTCTAGCGGTCTAGTCCTGACGATCCGTAGCAGCTTCTAGGCAGGTTTTAGATTTTGAAAATTGGTATTCTTGGTTTATTGCCCTTCTTTGTGGTGGAATTTGCTCCGATACCAGCTGTGGCAGAACCGCCCGAATTATTCCAGCTTAAGTGCCTAAGTCACGCCTCAGGGGCCGTAACACACTTAAATCGGAATAACCCGTCAGTCCCTCAGATCTAGTCTGATGAAGCCACTTAACCAGGATCAAATCCCACAATCTCACTCGAAGGTGAGTCACAGAAGAAACACAATAAAACAGGAAACCTCAAATTAAGTACTGAGTTATTACATAAATCGGAGTTTTTGAGTAGCGAATAAAGTTCATAAATTAAAGTGCAGCGGATAATCGATGTCGTCGGTAATGAGGAAATGGGCAAGGCCTAGCCCACTACTCCTCATGCTCCTCTCCTGCCGGAGCAACATCCCACTCGACCGTCCAACCCGGTGGCAGGGTGGTAGGCCAAGTCACACCATCAACTACATCCTGCATGGTACCTGCAAAAATGGTGCCACAAGCAAGGCTGAGTATACTAATACTCAGCTAGACTTAACCGGTGTGAGGAGTCTACTCCTCTACCTCTAGACTATGCAGCTGTTTGGCTGAGGGGTTTGGTTTGCCAAAAGCACTAGCTGTTTCTAAATCACTTTTAGCTTTTCAAATTCTACCATCATTAACTTAGCTAGATTTGCTCCTTCTAAGCATACATGGTAACAATCAATTAGTTCAATCAACAAGTTATCTCATATAATCCACATTTCACTTCTTACTCGATGCAGTACAAGGAATCAAGCAGTCTCATTAGCTGCGAGAAGCAGACGATTCGAATCGAGTTTTTAAACCTTGCAAGGTAAACCTAAACACACGGCATGTCAGGGTACTCCAACCCCACACATGACAACCGTCCCCATCGATTCCCCGTTCGCGTCCAGGCCTCACCGCCTTGGCATACAATGCTCCACTGACCCCGACTGCCGTCGTGCAGTGGCCGCACTTGTACCCACCATAGCTAGCATGGGAGACCCTGTCTCAGGTCGCATGAGGGATAAAGTCCGTGCCCGGCTTCACTCAGGTACTAGGTTTACCGGTTACCATTTTTCCCGGCATGTGCTTAGTACGTTCAAAAGCTTGACTCAGGTATCCACACATTAATCCTTAATTCATTTTTCCCGTTTCATGGACATGGCATCCTCCCTGGACCCAAGTCCACGGACTAACATATACCCCATTATCAAGATGAATACAATCAATTCCTGACCTCGCGCGAGTGCTAGAAAAATCACTCGGCTTCTACCGAGATCCTGATTAGCAAGCAGCTACTTGACCTAGCATACTAGTATTCATCTCAAAAAGGAATCCTAAGTTCATGCAACTAGAGGTTTCAAGCAACTCCTACACTTAAGTGCACATTGCAATCCTACAAGCATTAAGTGTAGTAAAGTAGCATATAATAACATGGTTATGCATAAAACCGGGGCTTGCCTTCAATTGCTGGGGCTGCGGGGAGATCCTCAATAGCAGCCTCTGAAGCCTGCTCCTGGTCCTCCTCTTGGATAGGTCCTTGCTCGGGGATGAGCACGTACTCTCCGTCGGCAAGATTACAATCTAATGAATGCAATGCGTAAGATATATGCATGATATGATATGTGCTTTAGAATTTATAACTTTAAAGATGTATGATCTTTTGAGTTAAAACCAGTTAACTTTACTTATGTAAAACCCTTTAGTGGTATACTTGGTAAATTGGGTTAGTCTTATTGGGATGAGGTTTATTTCTTCTTCTCTTTTCTTTTATTCTCTTTAATGTTTTGGAGTAGGTTTGAACTACAAGTTGCTCTTATATTATTCCAAAAATTCTGCAAAAATTACAGTGGCTTGTTACTGGTGTATGATTCTCTGTCTCAAAATTTGGGGTTCAGAAAGTGAAGGGTTTTCTCTGGACAAAATTACCAAATTTTAGGGCAGAAGGGGTACTTTGAACTACAACTATTATTTAATAGTGGGTAATTCTCAAAAACTTATTTTTGCTGGCTTTTAGGTGTTATAACATGACTTGATACAAATTTTTAGTCTTTAATACCCTTTAATTCTTTCCCTAAGATTTTCTTAAGGTTTCTAGCCAAAGGGGTGCTTTCTACTACCACTATGCTTGAAAAACATCAAACAACAGAGTTCTTATTTTTTTTTAGCTAGTATTTTGTGCAAGAGCAATCATTCTGGAGTTTGGCTTCCTTTTGCCTAAGGGAAGGGGTGGTTTGCATTATTTGAGCTAAATGGCCTTTCTCACAACTTATTAGCAAAAGGCATGGGTTCACTTCTTTTTCATGGGTTTGTATTTTTCTCTGGTGGTTTATCTCATCATGGACTTGGCAAAATTTTGGTTGCCCATTATCACATTATTTGGGGTTGCTCATGATTTAGTGGGAAAATGCCTTATTATCATTCTGTATTTATTTTCCCTACTTAAAAAGTTAGGCTGGGGTGCTCTGTATTTTTGTAGTGGGGCTCTGGTGGTTATAAGTTCACTGGATTTTTGTTAACCACTTTGGTTATAGTTTTGCAATTCTAATAATTGATTTTCAGTCTACATAATGCTAATTAAAGCATCTTAATTAGAAACTGGTCCAAATTAATGGTCTCTGCATTTTTCCTAGGTTCTCTGTTGCATAAGTAATCTAGGAAAAATATTACTAATCACTGTTCATTAATCTCTAAGGCCATTCTGATTTTCCCTAAGTTTTGGACAAAATGGCTTTAAATGAATAACTACATCATAATCTCTAATGCTGGGGCTCCTACTATTTTTAAACAGTGTCTAATTAAGGTATAAGCATCTACAAATTTTCTTAAGCTCAGCACAAAAGAAAAACTAATTTTCCTTAATTACACAAGGTTTAGGGGGTTTCTGTTTTTAATTTTAAACTCTAAAATTTAGAACAGAAAGCATATGGTTCACTATTTTTAAATGATAGGTCATAAAATTCCAGAGCTAGCAAAATTGGTTTGACAGCTTTTCATTAAGATTTCATCAAGTTATGGATTTTCTAAGTTCTCTGGTTATTTTAAAAAGAAATAACAAAATTGATTAAATGGAAATCCACTTTGCACTGGGGTCCCTGGCGGTTTTCTAAGTTTTCCTCGCAATTCAGTCCTTAGGTTACTATTCACATGAGTCGCTGACATTACGAAAAATCCCTCGGGTTCTACAGAACCTAACCCGAGGTCCTTCTTCTACCTCAAACAGTAGCCGCGGCGAAGAAAAGGGCGGAGGGGCTTACCGGCGGCGAGACTGTTCCGGTGAAGTGGCCGAGGGTGAAGGGGAGGTCGCGGGGATCACAATGGTGTGCGGAACACCGTCGGAGGTGGCCGGAGTCGGTCGGTCCACGCGCGCAGGCGGGGATGCTCGTCGGCGGCGAGGAGACCGGCCTGGTCGCGGCGAGATAGTTCAATCAAATAGGTCAGGGAGGTCCACGGGATGCCAGAGAAGACATGAGCGAAAGGAATCGGGCGGAGACTCACTGGATAGCTCGGTCCACGCGCGGCGGCGGAAGACCGAAGTCCGGTGAGGTTGATCTCGGGCCTCCGGTGAAGTCCGGTCGGGTCCGAGGGCTTGGCAAGCTTCACGGGATACTGGCGGAGCTAGCCGAAGCACTGGTTGGGCTAGAGGGTGGCTGGAGTGGGCTGGCCACGGCGGCCGAAGCTCTGGCGGCAATGGCGGGCGGAAATGAGCTCGCCGGAGCTAAGGAACGGTGGCTGGCCGGTGAGGGTGAGTGCGGGGCGAAGAGAGGTGCGCCCGGGGAGGCTTTATAGGCGCGGGCGGGCACGGCCGAGGGCGTGGGCGCGCGGCGGACTTGACTGGACGCCGGGGCGAGCGCGCGCGCGGGTTGGGCGAGCTCTGGCGTGCCGACCAGGGTCGAACACGTGTGCCCGTGCGTTCTGCCCAAGCTCTGGCACGTGTGGTCGCTCATCCGAGCCTGCTCTCGCCTTGGTCAGTGCACAAAACCTCTTCTCCTCCCTACAAGCTACCATTCTTGTGTGGAGGTCATAGGATTTTGCCTACTGGTTGCAGAGATATGGAGCCAGGAAATCTGGTCTGTCTCCCTGCCCAAACCCGAGGCAAATCCCAAGTTTTGTCGTGTCTAGGGCTCGCGTCCCGATGCCATCTTCTGGCACACGACAGAGGGGTTAGTTAGACACAATTTTGTCAATGGGGCCATTAGGATTCGAGTTAGGGATCAAGGTGAACATCCCTGATCTTTGGCTCAAGGTCTGAATTTCAGAATTCTGAAATTCAGAATTCCCAATGAGTCCCAACAAAAGAAGCTTGATTTGGGGGTTTTCTTGAATTATTTTGGCTAAGCTTTCTCAATCTATCTTGTTGCCTATCAAATATACTTTAACTTATATAATTGGCTCAACTCAAAATTTTAAACTTTTCATTCCCTTTTGCTTATTTTCTTGAATTTTGTTTATGGGGTTCACTTAGGGTTCTTAATTAGGGTTGCACATTCTTATCCTTTAAGAGACTCAATTGTCTTGATCATGACACTTTTAAGCATATACTTGGTGAATTCTTTCTTACTTAAGTTATTTTGATGCTCATGCTTACTTTGGTTCACATAAAATAATGGTCCTTGGTTTGGCTTTTTTTTAAGAGAAACCCTAGGTGACACTGGGGTGTCACATCCAAAGACGGTCGAAATTGGGCATCATAATCGCGTGTGTAAATGTATATGGTTCGATCCATATAGGATTGGCAGACATTAGGAACTAAATTATGTCTGGACTTCTACATCGTAGAGGAAGGGTTGAATCAATTTGTGGGTCACACCGGAAAAGAGTTGTGGATAGAATTTATATACATTTGTGAGCAAAAAATAAGTGTTGGCTACCATTGATGTATAGATTGTTCGTACACTAGATATGGCTAGATCACTCGGGACGCCACAAGCTGAAGAACAGAAAGAGTGTCCACACGATTTCATGGTGAAGAACGGTGATTTTATGAGCAAACTAGCAAAGAATAATCAGTCACATATACGTGATGAAGACCGGTTAGTTTTCGAGCAAACTAGCAAATGAGTCATCCAAGCGGCGTTGGTTAGTTTTCGAGCACGAATCTGGCGGCGTGTCGGGGACGGCGGCGTTGGGCTCGGGGGACGGCGTGACTGGCGTCCAGCTCGGAGACGGGGACGGGGACGGTGGTGCTTGGGCTCGGGGATGGCGTGGCGGGCGCTCACAGCTCGGAGACATGGACGGGGACGGCGGCGCAGTATCAGCCTGGCAGTGTGTCGGGCTCCGGGAGAGTTAGGGTTCCTGCTGGAACCAGCGAGCCCTTTTGATGTTATAAAAAAGCACTTGTGATGTTATATATCACAAGCGGTTTTTCTAAAAATCCGCCTGTGATGTGTATACAGTATAAAAGGACTAGCCCACGAGTTCTAGAACCCTATCTCCCAGAAACAGTCACAGCACTGTAGCGGCGGCAGATTTTTTAGATCTACGGGGAGAAGGTTTTGTTTTTGAGTTTATTGATTGATTTCAAGAGTTTATGCATATATATGATCCCCGTTTGTTTTCTTTCTCATTTTGATACGATTTTTGCCTCAATTTTGTAATATAGACCGGAATTGAAGAAAAACTCAGGAATTCCAAGATTTGGACTTGTAGTTGATCTAATTTAAAGATTCTTCATAAAGAGTTGTCTCACCTCAAGGTACCTATATTGCTGCAATCTTGTTTCATTTTCATGCACATTAATTCGTTCATGATTTAGGGATTAAATTCAATTAATTAGGAATATTTTAAATATTTTTTTTGTAGTTCATGTGCTAGGTACCTCTCGATATGATCTTGTTTCGATTTCATGTACATTTATTTTTTCATGTTTTAGGGATGAATTCAATTAATTAATGATTTTGTTGACGTTAATCAATATAGGGATAGGTAATGGACCGATGTTGGATGTACAATATGCCAAGACCACATCCGTCGTACATTCGAAATTTGAGAAGCTTTATTGAAGCGGCCAACAAGCACGCAAATTTGCGAAAGAGTAAGGAGATATTATGTTCGTGCATCGATTGTGATAATAAGATAGCTTGGAGAGATACAGGAGTAATCCAATCACATCTGCTAAAAAGTGGGTTTAAAAACAATTACACGATATGGTCAGAACATGGTGAGTTGGATCCGTGTGAGGTGCCTGGTAATGACGAGAGTAGGGCTAGGCAAAAAACCCGTAACCCGAAACCCGAACCCGGAATACCCGAACCCGACCCCAAAATACCCGAAACCCGAATTTTATTCGGGAATTTTGGGTAGCAACTTGCAAAACCCGAATTTTGTTCGGGTAATTTGGGTATCACAATCGGGTACCCGAAATACCCGAATTACCCGAACTTTCATGTGTCATGTGCTCATGTCATGCTTAATTATTAATTTGTACATTTATAATTATGTGTATGTGTGCATAACTTGTGATTGTAGATTACTTGTGTTTTATATGTCCATGTATATCATTATTCAAACTATATTTTTATACTAATTTAATAGGGTGTATGTGTTTTTATGAAGCCGACACAATAGTTCGGGTAGTTCGGGAATACCCGAACCCGAAATTTCGGGTACCCGAATTTTCGGGTATTGCAAAACCCGTTGTAATTTCGGGTATCGATTCTCAAAACCCGAAATTTTAAAAACCCGAATTACCCGACCCGAAATTTTCGGGTAACCCGAACGCCCACCCCTAGACGAGAGAGTTGTCGGAATTTTAGATAAAGTTGATAGTAAAGTGGATTATGTGGATGCCAATCAAGATTTTGAAGAATTTGATTGCGAAGAGATGTTGCGCCATATGGAACCAGAAATCTTGAGTTCTGTGGGATCGCAGAAAGGGCTATCTAAAATGGAGGGACTGGAAAGTGCCTCAAAAGAACCTTTATATGATGAATCAAAGGGTTGTGACAAAGAGTTTACTACACTGCGTACAATTCTAGAACTTCTTAAGTTGAAGGCTAGCGCTGGATGATCTGATACTAGCTTCACAGATCTTTTGAATTTTCTGTCCCAATTACTACCAAAACCCAACAAACTACCAACAAGCACTTATAAAGCGAATAAGCTTATATCTCCCATAGCTCTGGGTGTGCAAAAAATTCATGCATGTCCGAACCATTGTATTCTGTATCGTGGCAATTTTGAGAACGCAGCAAGATGCCCAGTTTGCAATGTCAGTCGATACAAGAAGAGCTACAATCAAGATTGTGTAAAAAAATTCCCGAAGAAAAATAAAAACAAGAAATCCACTATTGGACCTGAAAGTGACGATGACACTTTTGATGACATGGATGGGAAAAAGAAGTCATAGATCCCAGCTTTGGTGATGTGGCATCTTCCAGTAATTGATCGCTTGAAACGTTTGTTCTCAAATCCTAGGGAGGCTGAGCTTATGCGTTGGCATGCTGAAAATCGCAAGCAGAATAACAAACAGATTCGACACCCTGCTGATGCATCACAATGGAAAAATTTCGATCTTATGTATCCTGAGTTTGCCAAAGAAACTAGAAATGTAAGATTTGCTTTGGGTACAGACGAAATGAATCCATTTAGTGAAAAAAGAAGTGTACATAGCACCTGGCCCGTGACTTTAACGATGTACAACCTTCCGTCATGGCTGTGTCACAAAAGAAAGTACATTATGTTGACTATTCTTATTCAAGGTCCAAAATCAGCTGGTGTTGATATTTATGTGTTCCTAGAACCTCTTATGGAAGATATGACAAAGCTCTGGAATGAAGGAGTTCGAATATGGGATGAGTATTGCCATGAGTATTTCAAGTTAAGAGCAATTATATTTGTTACCATCTATTATGGATCGGCTGACTCCGACCAGGTCTAGGGCGGACCAGGCGAAGACATCTTTATTCTTGGCCAGGCAGCAGAGAAGCTTCTCTTCTTCATGTGACGTAAGGTCTTCGCTGATAGTGACTGTCTGCTTGGGCGTGGCCTGATCAAGGGGAACAGTCTTGGTTCCGTCTTGGCTCTGCAACTGTGCCTTCTCGTGCTGCTTGTCGGTTGGGCTGGCGAGCGCGGGGACCTCGCGCTGGGTCGTGAGACAGTGTACGTTCCTCTGACCAGGCACGAAGTCCCGCTCTATGTTGCGCGCCGTCTGCTGGTTGCCGTAGATCGTGATAGCGCCTAGCGGACCTGGTATCTTCATACATAGGTACAGTCCGTGGATGGCAGCTTCGAACTTATTGATGGAGCCCCGGCCCATGATGGCGTTGTACGGATATACCATGTCGACAATGTCGAAGGTTACTTGCTCACTTCGGGCATTGGGTGCTACACCGAAGGAGAGGGGAAGCTCTATTTTGCCAACGGGAAAGGTGCCCTTGCCGCCGAAGCCATACAACGGATTGTCCGAAGGCTTGAGCAGACTGTGGCTTATACCCATGCGGTCGAAGGCGTGGAGGAAGATGATGTCCGCCTGACTGCCGTTGTCGACTAGGACTTTGTGTAGGTCCCAGCCTGCCACGCTGCAATTGATGACCATAGCGTCGATGTGGGGGGCGCTGCGCAGGTCGACGTCTCGTGCATCGAAGGTTAGCGGTATGTGGGACCACTTCGTCTGCACGACTGGGCCGGTGACCACGACATGGTTGATGCTGCGGTAGTGGTCCCGCTTCTGCCGCTTGGTGTCGAAGTCAGTGCTGGACCCCCCTGTTATCATGTGAATGACTCCGCGATATGGTTGATCGGCGAAGTCTTCCTGCTTTGGGGCATGGGGGATGTTTTGGTGTTGCTGGTGTGGTGGTGGGGGTGGAGGAGGTACGATTTGTACTTCCTGATGGTGTTGGTAAGCGTGGTGCGGTGGATGCGGAGCGGGAGCGTGGATATATGGTGGGGGGGTGGCTGGTAATTATGCGCGACAATTCTGGGATTGTCGGCTGGCTGCGCCCGCGCCATTCTGTCTCTGGTAGCCTTCGTTTCGGGGCAGTCTTTGGTTTGGTGGGCGCAGTCTTCGCCGTGGAAAAGGCAGTAGAACCGGCGCGGCGGCTGCGCGCGCCCTCGGCCCCTGCCACGAGTTCCGTTTCCGTGGCCTTGGGGGGGATATTCCTGGCGACGAGGGGGGTCAGCAGCAGGCTGCTGGTTTGCGATGTTGTGCACTTGCTGTTGACTGCGGCCATCTCGACCGGAGTCTGGTTGCGGAGTCCTCGTCCATGTGCGGCTGGACTGCGGGCCGTCTTTGGGCTTCCGCTGTGACTCAACTTTGCGCTGGTGGAGCTCTTCGGATTTGGCATATTTTTCAAAGAGCTGATATAGCTCCTGAAGGTTCTTGGGTGGATCTCTGATACAGTGGCTGTAGAGGACGCCGGCCCGAAGGCCACTGATGGCGTAGTGGATAGCGATCTGATCATCGACGGAGGGCAGCTGTGACTTGAGCGTTAAGAATTTAAGGTAATACTCTCGCAGGGTCTCCTTTTCCAGCTGTTTGCAAAGCGAGAGCTCGGCCAAAGCGTCGGTGTCTGGGCGGTACCCTTGGAAGTTGAGAAGGAACTTGTCCCTGAGACTTCTCCACGAATCAATGGACATCGGAGGCAATCTGGTGAACCAGGTGAGTGCTGGGCCCTCTAGGGCGATGATGAAAGACTTCGCCATTGTGGCGTCGTCCCCTCCGGCGAATGCAACGGCGACTTGATAACTCATTATGTATTGCGCCGGATCGGTGCTGCCGTTGTACTTGGGATATGCCCCTGCTCGGAAGTTAGCTGGCCAAGGCGTCACTTGCAGGTGTGGCGCTAGGGGACTTCGCTCGTCGAGGTAGTTGACCCCTTGGAATGGCGCGCCGTGCTGGAAGGCGTAGTCATGTTGGGGGAAACGCGGGTTCTCCGGCTGCGCCCGGTGTTGCAGGGGTGGGCCATGCTGCAGGCCGAGGTGGCCTTCGCGCGTGTCCTCCGGTTGCGCGCGCTGCTGGAGGGGTGGCTCTTGCTGTAGACCGAGGTGGCCTTCGCGCTGCATCAGCGCGATCTCGCGCTCGAGGTCTTGGGCCTTCTGCTCCTCGTCGCGTATCATCTGCCGCACCTTGGCTAGTGCGGACACACGTTGGCGCTTGGCTTCCAGTATCTCTTTCTGCCTCTGGAGATTGCGGTTCTTGAGGCGCAGGGCGCGCAGCTGTAACTGCTCTTCTGTTGAGACGCCGAGGACCTCGCCGTCCTCGGTGAGATCCGTGCCCTCCACTGGGGCGAAGCCTGGGGGCGGCTGCGATTGTCCTTCGGGCCCGCAGGTGCGGAAGGTGTCGTCTTCGCAGGTGCGGGGAATGTTGTCTTCAGTGGGCTCTTGGTGGGTGGATTGGGTGAGGGCGAGGGCCTTGCCCTTTCTTGCGGCCAGCAGTGCTGCCTTCGCAGCCTCGTCAGCCTTCGGGTTAGCTCTCTTGGGTGCCATCGCGGGTGGTCTTATCGTAGCACGAACGGTGGGCGCCAAATGTTGGAACTTGCTCTCAGCAGCAAGTAAGCCAACAAGGGTGAACGGTGGTGACAACAGGGTTACGTGCACGGGGGCAATAGCTCTGTTGATCTAGCCTCTCACGGGCACTGTGCGGGGGTATTTATAGGTAGCTGAGTGCCCAGCGCCTTGTGTTAAGGACGCATGTGCCCTCAGACACCTAGTTTATCCCCAGAATATTCCCATAAAGCAGGGTTACAAGCTGTAATTACAAGAATGCCTTTACAAACTAGGCCCGTAACACAAAGGCGGCCACGCGGGGCCCGTTACAATGGGCCAGATCACACGTGGGCCTTAGAGCAGGACGAGGCCGTGCTGCGGGGAGACGTCGCTGCTGGCCTTCGTCTGGTGCTGAATGAAGCGAAGGGTGTCCCTGCCCGTTTTGTCTTTGACAGACCAGCGACTGCAGCGAAAGGCGACGAGCGAAGGGTGGCGTCTTTGCCTTCGCCCCAACACCATCCATGATTCTCCCGGTGGCGCCACACTATCAGGGCAAAAGACTAAAGGAAAGAATGGTTGTGTAGTGTGCGTCGATAGAACTGCTTCCTTGTACCTTAAATCATCCAAGAAGTTGGTGTTCATGGGACATAGACGGTTCTTGATGAAGCAGCATAAGTACCGAAAGATGAAAGAAGAATTTAACAATGAACTGGAAAGTGAAGGTGCACCAAAGCCTTATAGTAGGAAGCTTGTTTTTGAAATTGTAAAGAACATTCATGTTGTATTCGGAAAGGGAAAAAACAAAGGAGAAAAGAGAAAGAGAACTGACCCTTCAACTTACACAACTTTCAAGAAGCAATCAATTTTTTTCAAGTACCTCCCATACTGGAAGGATATGGAAATTTGCCACAACATTGATTTGATGCATGTAACAAAGAATGTTTTTGACAGCATCATTGGAACCTTGCTAGGCATACCGAGTAAGACAAAGGACGGACTTAAATCACGCAATGACCTAGTAGATCTTCAAATCAGATCGGAACTTCATCCAGTGGATAGTGGCAAAGGGAAGCCTTACCTCCCCCTAGCTAGCTACAACTTGTCAGTTGAGGAGAGAACAAAAATTTGCAAATGTTTCCGTGGGGTCAAAGTACCCACAAGTTTCTCATCCAATATCAGCAAACCAGTCAGGATGAAGGACTTGTCTCTATTTGGCTACAACTCTCATGACTGCCATGTGATGATGACGGTGTTCCTCCCAATTGCGGTAAGAGCCCTCGAAACAGAGCATGTCAAAGTTGTCATCACACGTTTGTGTTACTTTTTCAATGCGGTGTCACGAAAAGTAATAGCTTTAGAAGACTTGGACTATCTGAACGCATACATCATCGAGACTATGTGGAAGCTTGAAATGTGTTTTCCTCCATCATTTTTTGATATGCAAGTACACCTAATCATACATCTCGTGGATCAGATAAAAATATTAGGGCCACTATATTTACATCATATGTTTCAGTTGGAGCGATACCTGAAAGTATTAAAAGGTTATGTGCGAAATCGCGCTCACCCAGAGGGTTCAATCATGGAGGGATACACTACAGAAGAAGTGATTGAGAGTTGTATAGATTACATCACAGACGGAACAATGATAGGTGTGCATGTACCTCAACATGAGGGTAAACTATGTGGGAGAGGGAGAATGGGCAGGAAAACTTTTCGCGTTGATGATTACAAGCTAGTTCATTGTGCTCATGGTAGTGTACTACAACATCTCGCGATAGCAGAGCCTTACATAGAGGAACACCTGGATCAGCTTCATAAAGAAAATCAGAACCGCACAGAGGACTGGATCATGAGGGAGCACAAACATCGTTTCAGCGAATGGTTAATGGATAAAAACATCCCATTCGGAGACTCTTTGGAAGAGAAAACAATGAAGAATTTGGCTTCTGGGCCATCGTGTTTTGTGACATCATGGCAAGCATATGACATCAATGGGTACACATTCTACACTAAATCAAAAGACATGAAAAGTGTTGCACAAAATAGCGGTGTTCGTATCGATGCTTTTGACCTACAGGGACAGAAGACCACATATTTTGGATTCATAGAGGAAATATGGGAACTTGATTATGGCCCAAGCATGAAAATACCCTTATTTAAGTGCCAATGGGTACAACATCCCGTGGGGGTGATAGTGGATAACTACGGACTCACACTGGTAGACTTAAAGAAAGTAGGATATAAAGATGACCCGTGGGTTCTCGCTGAATGTGTTGCACAAGTGTTCTATGTACTCGATCTAGCAGATGAGAAGATGCATGTAGTTATTTCTGGAAAGCAAAAAATTGTTGGAGTTGAGAATGTGGGAGACGGAGATGAAAATACAATAAGTATGAAGAGATGTTCGTCTTTAACAGTCCAGAGAGAATCAAGCGTGTGGAAAAGAAAATTGATAAGAACTTAAAGCCATACATGCGGAAAAATGGTAGTTTATGAAAAATTGTATGAATCAAATTGTATTTGTTAGCATGTATGATCGACTATGCATTGTGGTTGCGAATTAATTTAAAATCTCTCTAGTTATCTATGTGTGCTATTAAAATTCATTTAAATTGTATTTGCATTTTTTTTGTTAAAAATTAAAATATTAATATGGTAATCAAATCATAATCGGTTCTAATTGAGAACCGCTTGTGATACGAGTAGTGCATCACAGGCGATTTTTTCATTACGGACCATTTGTGAAACAAATCGAGCACCACAAGCGGTTTGTATTTCGGACCGCTTGTGATACTAATACATCACAGTCGGTCCGAATAGCCTGGGACATCCTAGGCGGTTTTCTATCCGAACCGCCTGGGATGTAAAAAGCCTACCGCTTGTATAGAGCCAAATTGTACTAGTGCGTGGAATATCCCATCATTTAACATGTTACTTATAAACTTAGACACGCATAAAATCTTCGGCCGAGGCATTAAGATTATCTAAAATACGGCAACGCCCAACCCAGACAATAGTAACATAAAAAGGATCTAGCTAAACATTATCATGATGACGATTTAAACAGTAGACTAAGGGGCTGTTTAGTTCGTGGCTAAACCTGCCACACTTTGCCTAAGGTTAGTCGTTCGAATTGAAGAACTAACCTTAGGCAGAAAAGTTAGGCAAAGTGTGGCAAGTTAGTCATTAAACCAAACAGGCCCTAAATACTGCAAGCTTGCATAACAACAGCGGCAAGGGAGAGTTCAGAATCCCTACTTCTGTACTGGGCTCTTTGGCCCTCATGTCTGGCTTCTTTTCTTGCTCCCAGCTTTGCTTTTGGATTTTTTGTGGGAGGCATTCTATGATGGGCTAGCTTCATCACATTGCTGAGGACGTTGAATGACACCATCAGCTGCATTTGTTGCATTGAGCACCTCTGAAAGTGAGTAGGGCTAGACGAAATACTCGTGGGCTCTGTAACTCGCTCGACTCGGCTCGTTAGTAGTTCGGCTCGACTCGGCTCATTTTAATTTTATAGTGAGTCAAGCTAGCATTCTAGCTCGGTTCTCTAATGAGCCAGCTCGGGTTAGCTCGTGAGCTAGCTCGCGAGCCAAACGAGCTAAGCCACAACACAAGTTTGTCTAGTCGTTCGTGTCGTCTCATCTCTCGTAGTCTTGTTTTCTCGTAGTTATGATCTGTAACGTGGACATATGTGAATGTGTCATGTGCTTAAATATTTGCATTATTGCATGGCTACATACCGACATTGAATATTTAATATTTGATTATTGGTTATGGTTTCGTGAACTTCGTTTCTAGCATCATATGGTGTTAGTGTTGTGCAATAAAATGTTACATATTTGTGGAATGGATGATGAATTACTTTATAATGATGCTTATTGCTATCTTATAATAAGGTTTATAAATCAGTAAGTCAGTACATATTTGGTTATTTAATTTAATATTAAAAGTTAGAAGCGCTAGGACGATGTTATGATAATAATATTATAAAGGTTTTGGGTTTGTAGTGTTAAACACTTAAAATATGATTTTTCAGTTATATATATATTTATGTATATAGATCTTTGTATTTAGTTGTGTGACTCGCGAGCCTAACGAACTAGCTCGAGCTTTCTAACGAGCCGAGCTGAGCCAGCTGTTATTTAGCTCGTTACATTAACGAGCCATAACGAGCCGAGCTGGCTCGATATCCATCCCTAAAAGTGAGCACCCCTTCAAATATCGAGAAAATGAAGTAATTAAAGAACAAGGAAGATTAGAGCTCCTCTATAGAGCTATGCCTCTCTCCTGCCATGAGGGCATGAGGGCCATGACGGAAACGTTGCCACGGTTGTTTCCCTATAGTACACAGAATATGAAGTTGGGGGAGATATGGGGGAGAATGTTGGAGACAGCCTACAAACTACTCCCTTCATTTTTATTATTTCACGTTTTGTAGTTCAATTTTACACTATTTGACGTCGAATAAAAAAGGATGCATGTAGTATATATTATGAGGTTGAACTAATTTGTACCTTGAATAAAGAAAATTAGTGCCCCACTGGAAAAAAAACGGTCCACCTAATTTGTTGGAAGCGAAGTTCAAAACTCAAGAGAAAATGACCATAATGCATTAAATTTCCGATCAAACTTGCGAGAGACAGTTCTGAACAAGACGTTGAACTCGCGCCATTGATGCTTCTTAATTTAATAGCAGTGGCGGTTGCACTCCTCCCACGACGGTGGCCATAGTTTAGTCGCAGCAGTACAGGCTCCACTTGGGAGCGAGGACGAGGAGGCGGGTGCCGCTCCTGTGGCTTCGCCATGTGCTCTCGCCCCGCGTCCTCGGCTCCTCCCTCCTCGGTATCTACATGCCATTATGCCAAGATCTCCCACTCTCCGATCTGACCAGGGCCGGGCCACCGCAGCCATTTGCGTCTGCTCTTCCCGAATCCCTGTCTCGCTTTGCCCTCCGTTTCTCCAGCTATAAAGCCGGGGGGTCCTGTGGCGTGTGACCTTTTTATACCGGATGTGCAGCGCAGGGTCAACTTCGTCAGGTTTCTTGGCTCCAACAACCTTCCTGGGTCACTCTGTAAGTACACTGGGCTGGGGGAGTGAGAGTGCCTCATGTTCTTGATTGGCTGGATGTTCTTGGATAGGATGCTCATCCATCTTGGTTGCTGCTTTTGCTAACCCCGTACGTTCTGCCGATCTGTTCTGTTCGTCTTTGCTGAACATGAACTCTTAGTTCAGTCGAGTTGCCGTACAGTATTCCAGATCAAGTGTGGGGGCTCAGATCCACAAGACCACTACGTGTTCAAAATACCTGCAGTTACTTACTAACACATACTGTCGAATTCTTTGATATGATTCTAAAACTTGTATGGTATGATGAGCTCGAGTCTAGTTGACCCTCCCCAGCTGAAAGTATTTGAAGTTTGATTCATTGTCTATTTCTTTTCTGTGTTCACTGCATCGAGAGTTTAGTTCGTTGTTTTCTTTCTCCGTGTGACTCTGCTCTCTTCATTCGATTCACACTGTTGTTAATTATCAGCCAGTCAGTCAATCTCAAACTCTCCATGCGGTTTCAAAACATTTGATGGCAACTCCGCTCCTCTGAATTCGACTGCTACCCAGAAACTGTAAAGAGATGGGGTGTGGCCCATCAATCCCCGACAAGTACACGATAGGTGGGAAGGGGCGCAAGCGCCGGAGCGTCATACAGGAGGTTGCCGTGTTCGTGCCCACCATCCGCATCCCAGTGGCCTCTGACATAGCTCATCCGCTCAGGGGAATAGTTTCCAAGGATCTTGTCGACCGACTCTCCACACTCCGTGCCCATGTCGCCTCGCTGGCTGAAGAAATCTGTATGTTCATCTCTGATCTGTCGTTACTACTGCTCAGCTCTGCTCTGCTCGCCGCCTGAGCTTGGTTATTGTAAAAGGTTCTGATTTACTGTTTTGAAATTGGCGACCCTATGCTATGCGAAGATCACGCGGACGTATCAGCTGTTCAAGAACTGCAGCATGCGCTAGAGGAGTACTTGCCAGTTGTTCTTGGTTTAACAACGAAAGGTTCCAGCCTTTTCTTGTTCACTTCTGTGTAATCTCTTTGTTTTTTTTTTTTTGAGGAATCTCTTCTGTATAATCTTCATGGTTAATCACTCAAAGAATTACAATGTAAATCTGATTGGTCTGAACAGAGAGCCGTCTTGAATCGTCAGTACAGTTCAGATGGAAGACCTTAGACGACGACCAGGCGAGAGTCTGGCACCTTTGCTAGTGTTTTAGTTCCTGTTATTATTTGGGTGCCTCTACTGATTGGATTACAGGATGTTTTTTTTTCTTATTCAGGAGTGTTGTCTGGCGAGCGCGTGGTATGAGGTGCTCTCGGTGGTCCACATGATGGCCATGCTTGCGTTGTTTGAGGCTAACCTATTGCTCATCCCAAAGAGCAGCCAAGGTGGTGGTGAAAGGAAGGTAGCAGAAGGTCTGTCTGTTCATCTCTTTGAAGTAGACATCCATGATTATTTTGACACTCCTAGTAACTTCTGTACCTTCTCAATCCAAATAACAGTCAAGTAGTGATGACACTTTGTGATTGCTTCTGCAGACGCAAAGAAGGATGTCGTCGATTCATTGCTCAGGGCGTCGGGATGCTTAGACTACTCCGTGCATCGCATACTTGTTCAGATACCTGCGCAAGTCAAGTACGCACTCACCACCCAATGCATGCTAGCCAGGAGAAGTCATCACTTCTGAATGTCCCTTCAAGCAGGTGCTCATCATATGCCTTGTGTTTTCAACTGCAGGAAGGGTTTTCCCAGTTACTTGCAGGAGGGCATGCTTGAGGCCATCTCAATTCAGGCATTGGCTCAGGTAAGTTCACCTGTTACACTTGTGTCTTTTCTTTTTGGTATCATGGTGCGGCCGAATTTGTAACTAGCTTCTACTGCCCCCCAACTGCACAAGAACAGTGTGTGGAAATACAGCTTGGCTTGGCTTCTGAATGTGAGAAGGCAACGCTGTCAGTAAAGAGGAGGCTAGCTTGTGAGCAAGTCAGCTATTTTTCTCAGGTCGGTGTTGCACAACACAGTCCTATCAATCGACATTTTCTTCGGTTGTTTCGGCGTCTAACAATATTGCTACTTATTTATGCTCTCATGCTCAGGCTCACTATTGTCTGTCGGGATGCGATACGAGTGACTCGTACGGGAAGAAGCTTCTGCTGTTCCTCAAGTGGAAGTGGATGGAGGCCAAGGTTGTCTGAAGATACAGCATAGTCCCTTCAGAAAAACCCAAGACTGAATCTCTGACGTTGATTTTTCTCTGTGTTCCCCATCAGGCTGTAGCGTATTACTACCATGGTCTGGTGCTCGACAAGGGCGGCGAACCGGCAAACCATATCAGTGCAGTCTGCTGCCTCTCTGCAGCTGATGACCTGCTCTCAGACAGCAAAAGGGCTTGCTTGAGTTTTTGCTTGGCAAATCCTGTCACGAGGTCTGCTACTGATCCAACACAGCTAATCGGTTACATCAATCAAAACGCGTGCTGACGGGATCTTTTACCTATTCAACTGCACGTAGGGTGCCTCCTCCTTGGGGTGTCATGAAAAACATGCACAAAAAGATCCCAGATGTCGCTTACAAGAAGTTCCAAGCGCACGGGCATCTGTTTGAGCAAAACAAGAACAGGTAAATCAATTCTACATGTGAAATATGGCAAATTTTTAAGTGGGAGGGTTGTATTTAACGCTAATTGGTTTTGCCCCAAGAATAATATTCAGAACACGTTGAAATTTGAAACGGTAGTCTGCTTGAATTAGGCTCAAGAACATGAATGAACAACCTACACCGTTGATATTTACTGTTTGGCACTACTGGCGAGTTCATCACTTCCACTACTTTCCTGGTGCAGCGCACTCCAATCCGTTCCTGACCTACCAGAGTTTGCGCTGTCGCTGAGACCGGATGGATACGAGTTGCCAAGCACTGATTCGATCTGGGATAATGTTGATGGCCAACCTCAGATTCAAAGCCTCAAGGAGCATATGATAGATGACGAAGATGAAGTAGGCACAAAATGATAGTTCTCACTTCCAAATGCTTCTTTTCATTGTACCACCAAAAGTAGCAGAGCTCAAAAACGCTTAATCCAAAATGTTTTGGATTCAGCATATGGCTCAACTGAAAAAGGAATCGCGATCTCTGTATTATTGCAAGTATTACCATATGATATAGTAAAGTCTTATGTGTAATAGAATCATAAATAATAGTTGGTTTCTTGCTGTAATCGCCTTTAATTTTATTTTCCCAACTGGCAGAATAGAGCATCACAGAAAAAAAAAATACGGCACGCATTTCAGTAGAACAATAGTCTGCGTGTTTGGTTGGGTGGCTAAGTGGAGAATGTAGAAGAGTGAATTATTGTATTGATAATAGATGAGATACAATATATATAGAGACTCAACTCTAACTCTAATGGGCTGTCAGCCCAACAGTGGTGCTGGCCCACACACATAGTCTAACATCCCCCGCAGTCGCACGCCACACACGATGAGACTAGAGTAGAGGCCGAAGGTAGGAGCCGACGGGTTGAAATACCCCCGCAGGCGTAGCGTCGTGATGGTGCGAATGTTGCGGCTGGAGTAGAGACCGGTGTGTGCTCCAAGAAGACGATAGGCCCTAGATGCCGAGGTAGCCGAAGTCGAGGTGGTCGCGGTCGGGAGACACGCAACAAAAGCCTGATCTTCGGGAGGGGTCGACGTTCGAGCGTCAACGATCGGTAGGGCGACACAACAAAAGGGCATCGGCAGGCCGACCTTCCTGCTTCTTTGATCATCCGGGCGTCAACGAGCCCCGCTAGGGAGGCCGACAGCAGCGCACGCGTCTGCGTCGGTCATGGTGTCCGCGCCCGCGGCAGAATAGAAGGGGGAAACGGCTGATCCGGCCGGGAAGGCCACAGCAGCGACAGATCCAGCCGGGAAGATGCGATCCAGCCAAAGGGACGACAGATCGCGCCAGAAAGGTCGCAGCAAGGTGGATCCAGCCGGGAAGGCCGTGACAACGACGGATCCAGCGAAGGCGAAGAAGGGGGTGGGCGGCGGGGCGGGTCCAGCCGGGCAGGGGCCTACGCCGGACCTGGCAAGGGGTGTTGACGGCACCAGTGACCGGAGAAGCTCGAAGTGGGAGGCGCTGCTGGGGCATCAACACGAGCAATTAGGAGGTGGCTAGCGCGATGACAAGGGGCTGCACGGGTGAAGATGCTGACACAGGCGAGAGGAGCGTAGGGTATCCATGCCGGGGAAGAGGTGGCCGACACTGGTGAGGATGGTGGCGCGCGCAGGAAGGCCAGGGGGCGCTGCGCATGGGAGCGGCGGCGCGCAGGGCACGCAGGAAGGCCGCGGGGCGCTGCGCGTGGGGGTGCCCGGAGCGTCTTGAGCGGGAGCAGGCGCGGCGCGAGGAGGAAGATGACCGGGATGGAGATGAGCAGGGAGAGCAGGAACGACGACTGGAGAGAGAGAGAGGAGGAGGAGGGGGCGACTGCTGGGAGAAGGACACCGACGGCTGGTCAGTGGAGTAGACAAGGGCGGGCGGGGGCCTGGCGGCCACGACGCGCGCCGAGGAGGCAACCCGCGGGAGGTCCCGCGCGGAGCGGCGTAGCGCGCGCGGCTGACGCTAGGCGAGCCAGCACCACCCTGCGCAGTGCGGGCCTCGGCCTGGAGCACGGCGAGCGCGACCAGGGCGTCGCGGAGCTCGCAGAGGCAGCCGTGTGCGTCGGCGAGGCGGAGGGAGTTGTCCAACGGGGAACTAGAGGCCTGCTTGAGACTGGGGCCTGCTTCCCCTTGTCCGACCCGACGACCCTGGGGCGGCGGCGCGCAGGGGAGAAGGGCCAGACTGGCCGGAGGTGGAGGGGAAGGGGCGGCCGGGCGCGGGCTCGCTCACTGCGACACGCTGGCGACAGCGGAGGAGGGGAGAAGGGCCGGCAAGCTTGGAGCAGGTGGCACCAGCGGCTGGGGCAGAGCCGGTCTGGGGGTGCCGACGAGTAGAGGAGGGGCGGCCGTCAGTGAGCCAGGGGCGGCGGCGCGCTGGTGAAGACTGAGGAGGCCGAGCGCAGGGAGTTCGACGCCTGGGACATCACCACCTGGGCGAGCACGAGGGCGGGATGAGTGGCTTCGTGCCGGGCTTGACGACTGGTGGGAGCCTCGCAGGCGCAGCGCGGTAGCAGGTAAGCGCTTGGCGCTGGTGACGGCTGGAGGTGAGGTGGAGGGAGCATGACGAGGTGAGGGCAACCTACAGAGGGAGCTCGAGCTCGCTGGCTGAGGGGTGGAGGCAGCTGGGAGGAAGGAGGCCGCCCCCGGGAGGGACGGATGAGCCTCCCGGGGGGCGGCGGATGGTCCTAGGGGTGGCGGCGGCTGTGGGGTGGGTGGCGGCTGTGGTTGGAGGAAGGAAACCCTAATCTGATACCATGTAGAAGAGTGAACTGTTGTATTGATAATAGATGAGATACAATATATATAGAGACTCAACCCTAACCCTATGGGCCGGCAACCCAATAGTGGTGCCGGCCCACACACTCACACACACATAGTCTAACAGAGAAGCTGCAGCCGCGGATCCTTAAAGCATAGTTAGTTTGGTTGACATCTCTACTGAGCCAGGCTACACAGATGCAAGTAGGGGGCCTGAGCCAGGCCGGCTGGCGATGCCCAGCCTGAGCTTCTGCGCGCGGCCTGTTTAGTTTGTTTTTTAATTATATTTTCCAATTAAAAGATTTAATCACTGAACCGATTTCATATTTGTATTTTTGATATTTTTTCGGACAAAACTAGATCATATATGTTGTATAAAATTTGAAGATTTATTTGTGAATTCTTCTCTGGTACATGTTTTGATACAATCAACCAAATAATGTCTCATAGTAGCCAGACTGAATTAAACCAAGTAACCATTGAACTGTTGCATAGATTAAACCAGGCCACCTATAGCCTGTCTGACTAATGTGAGCCAGGATTGACAGGGAAGGGAACCAATCACACGGAGTGTGTATTAGCTGGGTCATTCATCATGTGCATGAATGTTAGAACTTGATCTGTAGTAGATAATCTGGGTGTTTTATGAATGGTGAGATTCGAACTTATAACCTCTCTTGCGCATAACCTTATCTACCACTACAGTACTACATCAATTGTGTTTATAACAAAGCGAGAGTAATTTAATTATTTGAGGCAACAAATAAATTCAATTGAAAATGTTGTCAACTATAAAGTTGCATAATTTTTCAAGATCTAAAACTTCTATTTCGATAGTTTCTACCTCTGAGGCTGTTTAAAAAAAATTAAATTTCAAATTTGAAAACTTCAAACAAATCTTACTATGATAAGATGATTTTAAATAAAAAATCAATTATAAAGTTTCATTACATTTCAAAACCTATAACTTTTATTTTGTTGCTTTTCCATCCGAGGTAGTTTGAAAAATTAAAATTTTAAAATTCAGACATAGTTTTGCATGACAAGTTGATTTCAAACCAAAATATTATCAATTGCAAAGTTTTATAACTTTTCAAGACCTACGACTTTCATGTTAGTGGTTTTCTCATTCGAGGTTGTTTTCAAAATTCAAATTTTACATTTTTTAAATTTAGACATAGTTTTCGTTGACAAGATGACTTCAAATGAAAAGTTGTCAACTATAAAATTATATAACTTCTCAAGATCTACAAAGTTTGTTTTGGTTGTTTAGTCATTTGTTCACCTTACATGATGGTTCTAACATTATTCACAAATCTTATACATCTCTATTGTAGTTTTCTAAACTACGAGATAGATATATGTTTTTTTACAAATTTACTTTTATTTTGTCATATAAAAAATGATCAAAATATAAATTATACATCTTGATAAGTTATACAAATTTATAGTTGAAAACTTTTTCATTTGAATTAATTTACTGATTTAAATGTGATTTTTAAATTATGTGTTGAAAAAATATACTCGACAAAAAAGCTCTTTGCCGAATGTTTAGTTTTATGCTTAGCACTCGGCAAAAAGTTTCTTTGTCGAGTGCTCGAAAGAAAATACTCGACAAATCATTTAGCACTCGAAAAGAACCAAATTCTGATAGTGATTAGTCTGTCTACGTTCACATTTATGATTCTAAAAAAAGTTTTCAATGGCAATTTAGCTATAGCTGTCACACTATCACAGAAAAAGCCGAAGACCATTACAAGGTGAGGTTTTACCGGGTCAGGACAAAACAAAATCTAGTCCGGGACTTCCTTTGTGCACATTCGCCACTCGAAAGAGTACAATATGTAAGCCGTTCCTGACTTTTCAGGGGCCCAGTGCGAAATCCGATATCGAGATCCATCCACACATATATATAATTATACATATATTATCAAATATTTGACATATTAAAATTATTATGCACTATTTTGAAGTTTACAAGATAACAAATGTAAAATATAGCAAAAAAACACATGTTATCTCATATTATTAAAAATATCTTTTAACATTTTGTGATACAAAGTCATCTCTTATATCATTGAGATCAATCTCATCTAACAACTTTTTTTGATATATAGAATCACCAAGCCATTTAACATCTCTTGAGTTATTGTTGATCAAAAATAGTTCACAAAAATATTTCAATTTTAAAAAGCTTCTCTCTGCCAAAGCAACCATCATATGTATAGTTTATAATACTCTCCCTATATCAAAATAGAATTTGTTTTGCTTCTTTAGTGGATTTATCATCATCAATATAAACATAAAAATCAAGAACTAAAACAAATACTATTTTGAAACGGATGGAGTATTCGATAAGTAATTGAGACAGTTTAAGAATATAAACGAGACTAGTCGATAACTCGATAACGCATCGCTCTTTACGTATTTATGTCTATAATAGATAAGTTTAATAGGAAAAAATACTACCGTACAGTGGCTACGGGGCCCTCTATTTTGGGGGGCCCGGTGCGGCGGCACCCTTGGCACCCCCACAGGGACGGCCCTATGTATCCGGTCCATGATGGAGTAGGCAAGTTTGACCGGACTAGCTAGAGCTGGGAAGATTCAAAACCAATCCCTTTATTTATTCTTACAAGTTACAGCTGTCTATATGCAATGCAAAGCGTCCCCTCAACATTTCAGTGTGTGCCAAGAAGTTCTCAGGCTCAAACTGAGCAATGGCAGCTCAGTTTGCAGCGGCAACAGCAGTCTTCCTGAGCTGCCTTCTTGCTCTTGCAGCACTTGCAAGCTGCAACACTGAAGGTAAACTGCATGTATATGATGTCGCAAGCATCGTTTCCATGTTGAGTCTTTTCCCGGAACACTGTGTATATATCATACAGTCTTTTTCTTTCTGAAACATGCATGTTTGTTGTTGTGGCTCCAAGGTGACATCCTGTACAAGCAAAGGGCGACATGGAAGGACCCAAACGATGTGCTCGTGAGCTGGGATCCGACTCTTGCCAATCCCTGCACCTGGGTCCATATCACTTGCAACAACGACAACAGTGTTATTCGTGTGTATGTTCCTCTCTCCTTTAATTTTATAGATAATGGAACAGAGAGTCCCAGACTCTACCATCCCAAGATAGTACCCAGCTTGTTCATTGATAAAAGGTGCATTGAAGCTCAACTCCGATGTACTCCGTCCGTTCTAAAATAGTAGTCGTTTCAGCTTTTAGTTCTTACGTCTATATTCAAATTAATAATGATGAATATAGACACATATACAAAACATATGCATCAAGAATTGTATAAACTCAGTAATTCTTTAAAACGACTACTATTTTGGGACGGAGGGAGTACGAGCGAACACAACAACTAAACTAGCTGTTTATTGCCTTTTTTTTGCAGAGATTTGGGGAACGCAGGCCTATCAGGCACTCTGATTCCAGATTTGGGAGGACTGCAGAACCTCCAGTACCTGTAAGAATTGCAGACTGCACTAAAAAACCCTAGCTTATTTCTCTGTCTGTTTTATGAACTGTTAAAATGTGGCGATCTACTTCAGGATGTTGTATGGGAACAATCTGACAGGGCCCATACCTGAATCTCTGGGCAATTTGACGAGCCTTGAGAGGCTGGAGCTTCAGAGGAATGCGCTGAGCGGTGCAATCCCATCCTCTCTCGGGAACATCAAAACATTGCAGTTCATGTATGTCATAGTCCTTAAATTTGGATTCAGAGATGAATTTTTGAAATGGTCAAGGAGTTCATAGTCGGTGTGTGTGGCTTCTGACATTTGACTCGTGTGTCCACGCACAGGAAGTTGAACGCGAATATGCTGACCGGCACGGTTCCATTGGAAGTCCTCTCTCTTGTCATTGCTGGGAATCTGACCGAGCTGTGAGTAATGCGTTAGTTTCAATACATCGTTGTCGCCTCTACATGGATACATAATCATATTTTACAAGATGACGTTCTCTATTCGCAACTGACAAAAGGGAAAAAAAAATGTATTCATTCAGAAATATTGCAAACAACGACTTGGCCGGCACAGTCAGATCATCTGGTTTGAGAGGTATGTAACCTGCAGCTTTAATTGGTTTACTTTTTATTTTCTTCTGTATACGCATATATAATATAAAAGTGAGGCTTACAAGAATTACATACTGGCATTATCACAGTGACTGCAATCATCCAGGACAAGCTGAAGACTACATGATGAGTCCCTGGGTGTGGACATTGGCTTTCTTCATGACAATGTTTGACAAAAAAAATAGTAAATAAATAAATCCAGTGACATGGATTGATCTAGACATCTTGTAGTATGATGATATGGCTGCTGGATAAATTCTATTCTTCTCCGATTTTTCCCTCGAGCAGCATTAGCTAATGAGAATATATGGGGCGTCACTGTGCTAGAGAAAAAAATTGTACCCAGTTTTCTTTTTTATGTAAGTTCTTACTTTACATAAATTTCTATAGATTATTGAAACATCATGACGTATGACATATTTATATTAATGATACCACTATAAACACTTCTTTTCAAAAAAAAATTGCTACTGTACATATAATCTATGGAAGAAAATCAACATCTTGAACAGTGCAAGGCTTTAGTTCGGATCATTTTTAAAATTCCTTTGGATTAAATAGTGACTGCTGGGGTTACAAATTCATAGGATATTCATAGTCTAGAATTTAATTCATGGCATATGATAGTCACGTAGTGGGGTGAGTAGGCGAAATCTGAAATTTACAAGCTTAACACAACTTAATCCCTAATTAGCGATTAGAACAAGATGAATAATTATCGGAGAAAAAAACCAAGTCCTTTTCTTGTAAATGTGTTGCTTTCAGATAATGCGGAATGAACTCAAAGAAACAAATAAATATATATGGAGAATAGAGCAAGAAGGCTTAGATAAAGAGATGAACAAAACAAGTTCAATCTTGCAAAGAGTTGCTTTCTAGAATGAGACTTTAACTTGAAGCAACACAAAATAATAACAATTAAGAATGGCACAAGATAACTACAGAAAGAGAGGAGACAAACAAACTAGAAGTAATAAGCACACGAGTCGCGAGTGATTTGTTTCCGAGGTTGGGTTCCACAAAGAACATACGTCCCCGTTGAGGAGTCCATAAAGTACGGGTCTCTTTCACCCCTTTTTCTCTCTCCAACGGTCAACAAGACCGGCGATTGTTCCTTCTTCTTTGTTGACAAAAGACCGAAGTCTCTGCAAGGCCAACCACAAAGATAAAGGGCCCTTGCTAGCTTTACAATGAATGAGTGTCAAAACTCCATGCTCAAATGATCACAAGAGGTAGCACACACTTTGTTATCAAGAATTCTCACAAGGCACTATTCGCTCAATTCACACGAACAACTCTTTCTTGATTGATCTCTCTTTTGTGGCGCTTGTGAGGCTTTTATGTATACGGAAGTGTTGCTCCAGTAAATAGGAGTGAATACACAACTCTTGTATTGAATGAATAAGAGTTCACTCCTTGAATGGGCTGGTCGGGGTGGGTTGTATAGCCCTCAACCACCTATATAGCTGTTATCGCGCATTTGGCAAAATTGTGCACTGGCGGACAGTCCACAACAAAAGCACGGACGGTCCACGACCCTCCAACGGTCAGATATGACATCTCAACGGTTATGTCTGACATTCCAACGGCCGGATCTGACATCTCAACGGTTATGTCTGACATTCCAACAACTAGATCAACGGTTGTCTTCCCTTGGTGATGTCATGCGGACGGTCTGACCTTGCTCCCAAATGGTCCGTGCCAACCTCTAAAAATCATTTTCTCAATTTTTCATCTTTGGGCTGAACCAGATCTTCACAAGCGAACGATCCGTAAACTATAGTCAGACGATCCGCGCAGGGGTCAGGACAGTCTTCAATTACGCTTCAGACGATCTGTACTTTAACTTGAATGAACCAACAAGTTCCTATATTTTTTTTATCATAGAACACCAGACGGTCCACTATTGGGGTCAAACAGTCCGTGCTTGGTAATTTAATAACTTGAGTTTTTGACTTAATCTTTGAAATATCTTCTCTAAGTTGTTTTGGCTGGAATTGAGAGAGTTCCTATGACTTAGACAAATATATCTAGCAACTTTCCAACTAGTCTATGTCATGGATTTTGGTCATTTTAATTTCTCTAACTTATATTCTTTCTTTTGTTCAAACTAGCTCCAAAATAGCGAATTGTTTATTCTGAGTTTTCCAATCTCTAGATGTATCGAATAGGTTCCTATGTGTATTTAGAACTTATCCAAAGAGTAAAACTATTGCTAGTTCATCTATTCCATGATTTACCCCTATTTGGTTGGATCTGAGCTGATTCTGACTTAGAAACTAAACTATTAAACTTATGTACCTTTGAATCAAGGACTAGGCAAACTAGTTAGCTCTGAATGGTTGTAATGGTCATCAAGCACTAAAATCAATATAAAAATGGTTTACGGCCATTTCTCTTTCAGCATCCCAGAAAACTCTCATGATATATATATATATATATATATATATATATATATATATATATATATATATGTGTGTGTGTGTGTGTGTGTGTGTGTCACCTAAGGTGAAGCTTCTCCTAACGTGCACTCAACCTCGCACCCACCAGCGCACCGCACCCCGTGTAACCCAATCGCCTTGAGACTTTACTCCCCAGTAATAAGTGAACGTTTCGTCAGTAACAAGTGAACATTTAGTCAGTTATTCATATTCGTTAGTAAGAAGTGCCCGATCCAACTCGTTCGTTATTCATATTCGTTAGTATTCGTTAGTGCCCGATCCAACTCGTCAGTTATTCATATTCTTTAGCAAGAAGTGAATGTTTCGTCAGTAATAACTGGACGTCTCGTCACTAATTTCCGAATGTTTCGTCAGTAATTTTTGAATGTTTGGTCGGTAATTAACGAACATTTATTCACTAATAAAGTGATAAATTACTGAATGGTTCATCAGTGATTGTTATTTTTACAGTAACAATTATTGTTCTTAATAATAGTTACCAAAATTGAGCAATGAATGGCTAAAACGTCACAACTTTAGTAATTACTAAACGTTTTCGTTAGTAATTACGGAATGTTCCACCATTAATTACCAAACATTTCTTCACTGCTGAAGTGATAAATTACTGAATGGTTCATTAGTACTTGTTATTTTTGCACTAACAATTGTTGTGCTTATTGATAATTTGTGAAATTGAGCGATGGATGACTGAAACAGCACAACATCAGTAATTACTAAATGTTTTGTCGGTAACTATTGAATCTTTTGTTAATAATTGTCGAATGTGTCTTCACTGTTGAAGTGATAAAATTAATGAAGGATTCATCAGTAATTGTTTTTTGCACTAACAATTATTGTGCTTGCTGATAATTACTAAAATTGAGCGATGAATGATTGAAAGAGCACAACTTCAGTAATTACTGAATGTTTCATTAGTAATTATCGAGCGTTTCTTCACTCTGAAGTTATAAATTATTGAAGGTTTCGTCAGTAATTGTTCTTTTTGCACTAACAATTATTGTGCTTGCTAATAATTACTGAAATTGAGCGTAAATGACTGAAAGAGCACAGATTAATGAAAGATGACGTGACGCGTGGGTGAACGCGATGGAGTCATGAGTGGGCACTTGCGAGTCATGGGTGGGCACTTGCGGGAGTTATGGGTGGGCGTGCGTGGGCTGGCTAGTTCGCTTGGTGGGCCGTTGGCTAGTTCGTTGGATTTTGGTGAAGCTTCACCCTAGATGACATATAGCATTGTGTGTATACACCTGGACCCAACGATCCAGCCACGATTGATCCCGGTCTAAATTGATCGAGACTGAGGAGGGAGCACACCATGACGACGCGGTTTGTGGAGCCAAACACTCATTGACGGGTCAATCTGTGAACCCGAAAATATATATAAACATAAAAATCGAGGCCCAAATTTAGTTTCCATTTCACAACCGCCCACACGCTCTCACTCTCGTTCTCTCCCGAACATGTGCTCCTTTCGCCGTAATCAACGACAACAATCTCTACCATCACGCGATGTCGAACTAGCGTTGTCCCTCTCGTTCCTATTAGTCACGAACTCGACCTCCAAATCGTGATTTGGTGTTGCGCAGCAACGTCGAGCAACATTTTCTAGTGGTTTTTGTTGTGGTTCCTACGTATGATTTCTCATCCCATCCGATTTTCTTGCACTCTGATTTAGCGGAACAGTGTTTTTTCAGCGGAATCGTGGCTGCAACATTGTGTTTTTTATGTTTCTTATTGTTGAATTTGTGTTTTAGCATGTTACAATAACTGAAGCGGCTAATAGTAATATTTGTATAATCAATCAGTAATAACTTTACAATCAGTTAGTAAGATTTGTACAATCAGGTAGTAATAATTTTACAACCAGTCAGTAAGATTTCTTAGTAACATTTTACATATGTAACATGTGTAAGATTTCTCAGTAATTTTTGCCATCAATTGTACAATCAGTCAGTAATAACTTGACAATCAGTCAGTAAGATTTCTTAGTAATATTTTTACGCATCTAATATGTGTAAGATTTATCAGTGTTTTTACCAGTAACATGTTGATTATAAAAAAACTTTTCCGGTGATTTAAAGTTCCCACCTGTTGAGCACCGTTTTGAGCTGGCGGACGGTCTGGCCCTGAGGCCGGACGGTCCACGGTCCGGACAGTCCGCGCCTGTGGGCCGAACGGTCCGCGCATGCGCAGAATAGATTAGGGTTCCGAGTTTTGTGCTATGTTTGTTAGCTATATTCGCGGAATTAGCTCGGAATCCGGTCGTGTAAAGGGTCCAGCCCCCCTCCTCTATAAAAAGAGAGGTCTACGGCCGATTTGTAATCATCAATCGAATCAATACAACTTCTATTTCGCATTTTATCCTAGGAGTAGTTCTAGTCTAGTTTAGGTTTAGCCTCTCGATCCCCAAATTCTTCGCCTCTCTTCGACTCTACGCCGATTAGAGGAGTCTAGGTCGGCCGGCCCGAGCCTAGACAACCCCTAGGATCTCTCCTCCCCGACGGGGTCCCTTCCGGGAGCGAGATCCAGGCCGCCGCCGGCGACTTCCGCCGCCCCTGCGCACGAGCGGACCGTCCGGCCCCAGGCCGCGGACCGTCCGCGCCTGACCAGAGGGCACCGCCGCCGGTTCTTCTTGAGTATTTGGCGCTCCGAAAAAGCGTCAACATACTTTTTGGCGACTCCGCTGAGGAAGATAAATACAGAGTCATCAAATCGGCCCTCAATGGCCGGTTCAAGGGATAGCTCTGATATTTCCCCAAGCAACATCATAGAGCCGACTTGGGACACATTGCCGGCTGACGAACAGCTCCAGTTCGAGGAGCACAAGGAGCAGATGATCCAGGAGGCAAAAGCGAGGTTCTTGGCCAACTTCAAAGTGGACAGGAACAACAAAGTCGTCCGACATCGGGCGACAGATCCGGCTTCACTGCGACCCACGCCAGACATCCCCAATGTAAGTAATACAAACGAGCTGCAATCTCTTAAGAATTATGTAGATGAACAGCGTGAACAAATGCAAAACATCATAGGGGATATGCAAAACGACTATAGGAGATTAGCGCGTGCATTTGACAAATCTAGCATTGCAAATTTTCCATCACACGAGGTAGAATTAGGGGGTAACACACGTAATACATCGGCTGTAGGTTGTCACGACCAGTCACAACCCCTTTATGGGATGCCGATGGACACGTACCCTGAGCAACCGCAAATCGGCAGCAAAACAGCCGATCTGCACATGTCCGGACCGTCCGCACGTGAGCGCGAACCGTCCGGGCCAGCCACGGCCGGGCCTATTTTTAATGAAGTACCCAGACACGCACCCGAGCCACCACATATGACACAGAACCCAAACTACCCCGTCGGACGGTCCGCATACAACGACAGACGGTCCGCATATAACCACGGACGGTCCGGGTACGTATCCGGACAGTCCGCGTATGAGTCTTTTGAGGAGGATTATTACCTGAATCCTCGCCCGTCCCAGCAACACTTCCCATCACACTATGCAATGCACCAGCCCATTAATTCAGGATCCAGAGCCCAGGAAAGCTTTCCAGCCCCACCTAGAAGGCCAGAAAGAAACGATTAAACCTATGAGCCATATAGGGCAAATGGAAATGCACCACATAACTCAAACCAATGGGAGGAAAGACAACATACTAACATACAACCAACCCCACCTATGTTTGACCAGAGAGCCGGTGGTCTTGCATCGGCTGCCATTGATATAGTGAGGGAAGAAATAGCCGGGGCGTTCCGAGATAAGCTCGGAGTAAGCATGGTCCCTAGGGGGCAATCATATCGGAAACCTTATGACAGCCGATTTGATCACCACCCGTACCCACAGGGAACTAGAATACCCGAATTCGCAAAATTTTCGGGTGATCAAGGGAAAAACACGCGCGAACATATATGCCAGTTCTTAGCACAATTGGGAGAATTGGCCGACACAGAGGCATTTCGCGTGTGTTTATTTTCATTATCTCTAACAGGAACCGTGTTCGCATGGTATGTCACTTTACCTCCTAATTCCATTTCATCATGGGGGGATCTAGAACAAAAATTTCATGATCATTTTTTCTCCGGTGACTATGAGTTGGATTTGGTAGATTTAGTGTCATTGCGACAGACAAAAGATGAATCGGTTAATGATTACATCCGGAGATTCCGAGATACAAGAAACTGATGCTTTCAAATTCATTTAGCAGAAAAACAGCTAGTAGGATTAGCCTTTAATGGTCTACAATATTATTTAAAAGAAAGATTAGAAGGCATCCAATTTTTTACACTAGCACAGTTACACCAGAGAGCTTTGGCTTGCGAAAGCCGGAGCAAAGAAACTGCTAAAACAATGCGTCACAACGTACATATAGTAGAATGCGACCAAAGTAGCTCAGATGACGAATCAGCAGAAGTGTATGCTGCTGAAATGGTTTGGCCAAAACAGGCCAAATCTTCGGCTTGTTCCTCCTTACAGCCGGTTCAAAAGAAACGGCAAGAGGAGGTCAAGTTTACGTTTAATGTTGGTAAGTGTGATAAAATATTTGACGAATTACTCAAAAACGGCAACATTAAAATAAATCACATTGTTCCATCCGCCGACGAGCTGAAACGTCGTGCGTACTGCAAGTGGCATAACTCATTTTCTCATGCCACTAATGATTGTAATGTATTTCGGCGACAGATTCAATCGGCCATTAACGAAGGACGATTGAAATTTCAGGAAATGCAGGTGGATACAGAGCCCTTTTCGATGAACATGATCGACTTCGAGGGCAAGAAAGTCCTGGTTCGGCCAAACACAGCCGATAAAGGCAAAGGCAAAGAAACAATCATCGGCAATGCTAAAAAGGCCGATGGGGATTGTAAAGTTTCTTGCAGGAAAGTGGTGGCCGAGAAGACTCCCGATGGAGGGGAGACCCTAAAGGTGACCATCACAGCCTCTAGCACTGGGGGGCAAACGCAGACAGGGAGACAGTTGCGGGAACCCGTGCTACGCATCGCGGACAGTCCGCCATCCAGACGCGGATGGTCCGACGCTTCTCCGGACGGTCCGGAGGACTCCAGCGGACGGTCCGGCCATGCTCAGGACTCGCAGCGACCACGTACCTTCAAACCACGACGACCAGAGATAGGTACGTGGAAAACAAATACATTTAAAGCAGCTGGTCGGCTGATCAAGCCTGGCCCGACTTTCGATCAATTGTTGTCTAAATACGTGAAAAAGAAGACCGGCCCCAGTGACCGGCCAGCAAAGCGACCCCGCTCACCCATTCATGAGCAACGTCAGGTCAGGCCGACTGGATCACCCCACCAATCGGAAGAAATGAAAGGTCATACTTTGCAATTGAGACCTAACATACTGACATGGACACCTCCACCCCTTATCCGTCTATGCCATATCCATACACATACCTACCTCCACCATATGTCCCAAATCAAATGTGGGGCATGCCACCATATCCATTTGGGATGCAACAGTACCCCGCCTGGGGGGCACCCCAAACATCTGTTTTTGACAGGTTGGCGCCACCAGTACAAGACCGATTGAGCACCGCTCAATCCGGCCACCAGGCACAGACCCAACAAGATTGCCGGACTACTCGGTCTCCAAGGCCGACCAATTCGGCAAGGGGGGCATATGCCTGCGGCAGCTGAAAGAACGACAAAAAAGGACATTATCAAAATAGGTACAACAGATGTCGTTATACAAAAAGAAAGTGAAGGGCCGATGATTTTTGGTGAATCGGCCAATACAACCAAAAAAGAAGATACGGCTACCATCAAAACAGTCGATCCAAAATACTCCATGCCTCGATGGTGCCCAGCGAGATTGACACGGTCCCAAAAGAGAAAATTACAGCGCCTAAGAGCAAAGGAGAGCCAGGAGAAGGAAGTGGAAAAGATATTCAATGACACACATCCACTATACCCGCCACCGCAAAAGAAATGGAGACCAAAGGCCGTTGAGGAAAAACAAACGACCACAGAAATAAAAAATCAAACAACACCTGTGCAGCACCCTGCAGGTATGGCAGATAGCAAGGCCAACAAGGCTGGAAAATCTACACCAGGCGCGGACCGTCCGGCCTCTGCGCGCGGACCGTCCGTCCTTCACCAGGAAACCTCTGGACAACCTGCACCAGGCGCTGACCGTCCGGCCCCCGTGCGCGGACCGTCCGCCGTTCACCAGGAAGCCTCCAATGACACGACAACATCAATGGAGGAGGACGACCTGCTGGGAGAAGACCTGGTCGACTACGAGGCTTCTCCAGAACGCCCAGGTATGGATGTAAATATTATTACATTTTCCGCCGATTGTACTATTATCGGTGACGATGAACCTGTTGTTGCCCAGTTTGATTTTGGTCCTAAAGAAGCCGCCTTTACTAAACCAAAGGAATCGGTAAATCATTTAAAGCCTCTCTTCGTGCGCGGCCACATTGATGGGATACCGATTGCTAAGATGTTGGTAGATGGAGGGGCGGCTGTAAATCTAATGCCTTATTCATTGTACAGAAAATTAGGTAAACAAGATGATGAACTTGTCAAGACCAACATGACCCTCAACGGTGTTGGAACTGATAGTTCGATCAAAGCCAGGGGAGTCACGTCCGTTGAATTAACCATCGGGACTAAGACCCTTGCTGCTGCATTCTTCGTCGCTGATGTAGAAGGAAATTACAGTTTAATCCTAGGCAGAGATTGGATTCACGCCAATCAATGTATACCTTCTACATTACATCAAATGCTAATACAATGGGTAGGCGATGACATAGAACAAGTACATGCTGATGTATCGGCCTGCATTGCTGTGGCCGATGCCCCTGTACTCTGGACTTATGAGACTGCTACATGTCTCACAGGAGTAGATTTTTCTGATTATCAATTCATAAGTATAGATAAGAAAGGTTTCATTCCTGTAATGCTAGAGCCGATGGAGAATCGGCTAAATCCTAAATAAAGTTTAAATGATGAATACACACAAAGTTCATAAGTCTCTGGTCACGGACAGTTCGGCTTCCAAGGCCGAATGGACTGGTCCTTCACAAAAGGGTTCGGACTTTAAGACCGAACATGTATCACAGCAAAAGGATAGTGTTACGGATGATCCGGTCCCCGAGACCGGAAAGTCCGCTGTCACACAAAGATCTTCTAATTCCTCTGTGGGGAACATGATAGAGGAATTCAGAGATCTTGATAAACTAGGACAGGGGTTTACACTGGCCGATCCTTTGGAGGAGATTGACATAGGAGATGGTAAAACTCCAAGGCCGACTTTTGTAAACAAGACCCTGGAGACCGATCCTAGAGATGAGATGATCGGTCTATTGAAGGAATATTCAGATTGCTTTGCTTGGAATTACACTGAGATGCCTGGATTAAGCCGAGAGATCGTAGAGCATCGGCTGCCTATTAAATCCGGTTTCAGACCTTTCAAGCAAAGAGCTAGAACATTTCGTCCGGATCTTCTCCCACGCATTAAGGACGAAATCCATCGGCTGCTAGAAGTTGATTTTATCAGACCTTGCAGATACATAGAATGGGTCTCCAATATTGTGCCGGTGGAGAAGGAGTCAGGTAAACTTAGAGTATGCATTGATTTTCGCAATTTAAATAGAGCAACTCCTAAAGACGAATATCCCATGCCCATAGCCGACACATTAATTAATAATGCATCAGGAAATAGAATTATTAGCTTCCTTGATGGTAATGCCGGATATAATCAGATTTTCATGGCCGAAGAAGATGCGTCTAAAACGACCTTTATATGTCCAGGCTTCATTGGTTTATTTGAGTGGGTTGTCATGACATTTGGTCTGAAAAATGCTGGTGCTACTTATCAGAGGGCTATGAATTTGATCTTCCATGAATTGTTAGGAAACACTATGGAAGTTTACATTGATGATATTGTAGTCAAATCGGCTGAGTTTAGTTCTCATATAGCTGATTTGCGCAAAGCCTTTGATAAAATGTGTCGGTATGGTTTGAAAATGAACTCACGTAAATGTGCTTTTGGAGTGTCGGTTGGTAAGTTTTTAGGATTTGTCATACATGAACATGGTATAGAGATAGACCCTGACCAAATCAAGTCTATTCAGAATGTGGGACCTCTGACCTGTAAGGTCGAGGTACAGAAGTTTCTCGGCAAGGTGAATTATTTACGAAGGTTTATTTCTAACCTAGCCGGGAAGATTGATGCGTTCACCCCTATTCTTCGACTTAAGAATGATGCCGAATTCTCTTGGGGGCAGAACAGCAAAAAGCATTTAATCTCATCAAAAAATACTTATCTTCGGCTCCCGTATTAAAAGCACCACGAGCAGGAGTACCATTCCGATTATACATTGCAACTGAGGATAAGGTCATTGGGGCTGTTCTAACACAAGAAACTGAGGGGAAGGAGCATGTGGTGACATATCTAAGCCGAAGGTTGGTGGATGCTGAAACAAGGTACACTTTTATTGAGAAGTTATGCTTATGCTTGTTTTATGCATGCACCAAATGTAGATGTTATTTACTGTCTAGTCATTGCACTGTTTCTAGTCAAGCCGATGTGATCAAATACATGTTGCATAACCCAATTATGAGTGGTAGAATTGGTAAGTAGGCTTATGCACTCATAGAATATGACTTGGCCTATGAACCATTGAAATCTATGAAAGGTCAAGTCGTAGCGGATTTCATTGTAGAACATCGGGTTAATGATATTCATGAACTAGACATGTCATACCTCACTATTACTCCTTGGACTTTATATTTTGATGGATCGGTTTGCAATGAAGGGCAAGAAATTGGCATTGTGCATGTTTCACCAAGTAATGTCTCCTTTGACTTCTCTAGCCGATTGAAAACTTATTGCACTAACAATCAAGCCGAATATGAAGCACTTTTGTTCGGTTTAGAACTTTTAAATGGTATGGGAGTAAAACATGTAAAAGCATTTGGTGATTCTCAGCTAGTCGTCCAACAGGTGTTAGAAGAATATCAATGTTTTCATGGTACTCTAAATAGTTACCTTGAGAAATGTTGGAGCATAATCCATTCTTTTGACGAATTCAGTATTCGGCATATCTCTAGAGTTGAGAATCATAGAGCTAACGATTTGGCACAAGATGCATCAGGTTATCGGATAAAGAGAGGGAAATTTCACAAAACTGAAAATCTGATAACCAGTGCAGAGCCAAATTCCCAGGTCGCGGACCGTCCGCGTGATGACGCCGGACCGTCCGGGGTTACCAGAAATGTTCTCTTAATCGATTCGACTGACAATGAAGCCGATGCAAGTGATTGGAGGACACCTATACTTAATTATTTACGAAATCCCAATATCAGGACAGATAAGAACATTCGGCGAACAGCTTTCAAGTATGTTTTGATGAGTGATGAACTTTACCGCCGAACAGTCAATGACGTCCTGCTTAAGTGCTTGGGCCCAAATGATGCTATATTAGCCATGGCCGAAGTACATGAAGGAATTTGTGGTACTCATCAATCAGCTCCAAAGATGAAGTGGTTGTTGCGAATGTCTGGTTTTTATTGGCCTAGTATGATAGCTGATTGTTTCAAGTACTACAAGGGTTGCCAAGTGTGTCAAAAATTCGGCGACCTACAATTGGTCCCTGCAGCCGAATTACATCCTATCATCAAGCATTGGCCGTTCAGAGGATGGGGATTAGACTTTATTGGAGAAATTCATCCTTCATCATCAAAGGGGCATCGATTTGTGTTAGTTGCCACTGACTATTTCACCAAATGGACTGAAGTCGTTGCTCTAAAGAACATGACGCACAAGGAGGTAATTGAGTTCATAACTGAGCATATTATTCATAGATTCGGCATTCCCCAGACCTTGACTACAGATCAAGGTACTTCTTTTATGTCAAAGGAGGTACGTGAATTTGCTGAATTATACAGAATTAAGTTGCTTAATTCATCTCCATATTATGCTCAGGCCAATGGACAGGCCGAGTCTAGTAATAGGACATTGATTAATTTGATAAAAAAGAAGATATCTGATAATCCTAAACATTGGCATAAGATTTTGTCTGAAGCTTTATGGGCTCATAGAATATCTAAACATAGGGCTACTAAAGTATCTCCTTTTGAGCTTGTCTATGGGCAGGAAGCAGTGTTGCCTGTGGAAATAAGTTTGAATGCTGTCAGGTTCGCCAGACAAAATGATCTAACTGCTACTGATTATTATTATTCAATGATGGATAATATTGATGAGGTGACCGACAAGAGGATGATAGCTTTGGGAGCAATAGAAAAGGACAAGATCATGGTAGCCAGGGCCTACAACAAGAAGGTCAAAGCAAAATCATTTCAAGTAGGGGACCTGGTGTGGAAGACCATTCTGCCTCTAAGGAATAAAGACCGGAAGTTCGGGAAATGGTCGCCAAGCTGGGAGGGTCCTTATAAAGTAAAACAGGTGATGTCTGGCAACGCCTATTTGCTACAAACATTACAAGGCAAGAATTTGCCTAAGGCTTTGAATGAACGTTTCCTCAAACAGTACCATCCTAGTATGTGGCAAGATGCCTAAGAGAACCGATGTAATCACATCGAGTTAGTTGCTTTTGGTTTGCTCAGCTCCACCAAAAGGCAGGGGGCATATGTTGAGCACCGTTTTGAGCTGGCGGACGGTCCGGCCCTGAGGCCGGACGGTCCGCGGTCCGGACAGTCCGCGCCTGTGGGCCGGACGGTCCGCGCATGCGCAGAATAGATTAAGGTTCCGAGTTTTGTGCTATGTTTGTTAGCTATATTCGCGGAATTAGCTCGGAATCCGGTCGTGTAAAGGGCCCAGCCCCCCTCCTCTATAAAAAGAGAGGTCTACGGCCGATTTGTAATCATCAATCGAATCAATACAACTTCTATTTCGCATTTTATCCTAGGAGTAGTTCTAGTCTAGTTTAGGTTTAGCCTCTCGATCCCCAAATTCTTCGCCTCTCTTCGACTCTACGCCGATTAGAGGAGTCTAGGTCGGCCGGCCCAAGCCTAGACAACCCCTAGGATCTCTCCTCCCCGACGGGGTCCCTCTCGGGAGCGAGATCCAGGCCGCCGCCGGCGACTTCCGCCGCCCCTGCGCACGCGGACCGTCCGGCCCCCAGGGCGCGGACCGTCCGGTCGTCAGGCAGAGGACCCGAGCCCTGCGCCAGGTCGCGGACCGTCCGGCCACAGGCCGCGGACCGTCCGTGCCTGACCAGAAGGCACCGCCGCCGGTTCTTCTTGAGTATTTGGCGCTCCGAAAAAGCGTCAACACCAGCACTTCCCGTTCGACGCTTTGGGAGGAAAAGCGATTAAACGTATTGTGATGTTCGAAACTCCTAAAGATCAACCTCTCAGAAAGTGTCGCACAATCGTTTAACAAAAATCACTCCGTAATAATTTCGTCGTTAATTTATAGTATTCCATAATGAACAGATAGCACCTACATAGTTTAAGTTTTTATCGGGATTAAAGCGGCCATTTTTCAATACTGGGTCGGGTGCTGAAAAAACTCAAATTGTTTTGGGGTCCCACGCTCGGTGACGTCAGTTTGGTCTGGGCAAGCGCAGGACGATACCGATCCGGCCGGTCAGGGCGCACGCGGGGGCGATCCGATCCAGCGAGTCTAAGGGTATCCGCAACCGTTATTCCTAAATTTTTCTCCCTATATCACTTTTTCCCCCTATTTTCCCCCTATTTTTCATCTCTCGCAGCGGTTCCCCCTAAATACTCCCCTTATACCCCACTACCACTATAAAATATCATTTTCTATACCAACTATCAATTTTTTTTCTACTAATAATTACTCGTGGACCCACAGCATAGTGTTTAGGGTGATAAACAGTGACACGCTAGATCTGGGGGAAGAGAGAAGGGGACCGACACGTAGGGGCGCTGTAGGGGTACCGCTGCGACCATAGGGTGTCCCTTACAGCCGACATGCAAGGGGTGGAGGGCGGTAGCGTCGACCGCTGCAGTCAGTCTAAGGCGCACGCGAGACAGTTCGTGTGAAGCTTCACCCTAGCTAATCCCTAACCTCAAATATCTTATATGGTGAATAATATGCCACATCAAATTTGAACGAGAGGGACCATGATTTTAAGATACCAATAAATATACGATGTTACGTAGAGGGATGATTGGAGGGCAATTTTTGTTGCATAAACCTTAGTTTTGACTTGAGAAGGTTATATAGGAGAACTCTTCGAGATGGTCTAAGGGACTATTTGGTAGAGTGTAGCAGCCAAAAGCAAGATTTTTGGGATTAGTAAAAGAAATAGTGAAAAGAGCTCCAGTTTATTAGAGTGGATTATTAGCTTTGTGAACTATATAATGAGAACCACTCTTTAAAATATTTGTGTCACTCTTGATAGAAGGAGAACATTACTTCTTCTAAAAAAGGTAGATAATAAATTCTTGGAATAAAACTTTTAAATTGGTTACACATTCAAAATGTGCTCTTGAAATAAATAATAGGTGTGCTGCATTTGCCTAAATAAGTGAAGAAATAATTAACATATAAACAAAATATATGACTGTACACACACGCGGGGATTCTTTGAATGTAGTATTTATATTTGAATAAAGTTAAACTTAGATTTGAATTCGATGTGAATTCAGAAATTCAAAAAAAAGAAAAGAAATTAGAAAAGAGAAAAAATGATCAAATTGTCTCATGGGCTGAGTTCACTTACCTCGACCCATTTCCACCTTCACCGTGCGGACCAGCTCAGCACGAACGCGCTTATGTCCGCCGTCTGTCTGTCGGGTCCCGCGTGTCAGCCTATTGTGCAGGGTGCGCGTTTGTGGGAGTCAGTCACTGACATGTGGGCCCCAACCACAGTCGTCTTCCTCAATGAACTCCTCTGCATCTCCGTGATCTCCGAGTTATCCAACAAAATCCACCGAGGTCGGTTGCGATCTTGCGCGGGTTGTTGGGATTTTGGAGTCCGGGGCATAAAACCCAACCGGGTCGCACCCCCATGGTCCATGGACCCCACCCAAGCCAAGCCGGGACTTTGTGGGTCGTTGGGAATCGAAAGGAGAGAGAGATGGAAGCAGTGCAAAAATCGCCGCCGACGTTGGCTCTGTTTGTTTCGGCTTCTGGCAGCTTCTGGCCACCAAAAGCTGCTGCGGACTGCCAAACGCTCAGCTTTTCAGCCAGCTTCTATAAAATTCGTTGGAGCAAAAACCATCCAAAATCAACATAAACACATAATCGGTTGAGTCATTGTAATAGTATAAATCCGTCACTTTCTAGATCTTGAGCCATATGAACAACTTTATCTTCCTCCACACGTAATCGTAATGATACTCAGATTCTCTCCACAGCCAGATTCTCCCCACAGCCAGATTTTCAGAAAAGCTGGTCAGAAAAAAGCTAAACCAAATAGGCCCGTTGATTCGTGCGAATGTCGCCGCTGGGTCTTCCCCGTAAGGTTGTGCTGAATCACCTCTGCACGTTGCACGAGTTGGTGGGGTAACCAAGCAAAGGAATCGATCGGGGCGTGGAGTCTTGCTCGCCGGTGTCGTGATGTCACCGTGGGTCCGCACTGTGCCATGGTTGGGAGCTCTGCGCTGGGTGGATCTCAGTGAGGCCTCCTTCCATTGTTGCACTATGTTCTCTGCTTCGCGTAGGGTCTCGTGGTGGAGAGTTTAGTGTGTCATAGATGCAGGTTGGGGTTCGCCGGTGATGGAGCGCATCGGCTGGCTGCGGCTCGCCATGGTCGGGGGGTCCGTTCATGATAATCGGCTACAAGGAGTAGACTATCTAGTTCGGGTTGGTTAGGGCTTTGTGCGCACGTGTTTGGAATCGAGATCCGAGTTCGGGGGCGTCTAGCGGTGTGCGTCCGTGGCCTGCTCTGTCGTGGTAGGCTCGGCGGCGCCACCCAGTGAGGGCTTGTTCGGTTAGCTCTCAATCCATGTGGATTGAGTGGGATTGGGTGGGTTTAAATTCCAAGCAAGTCAAATTTCTTCACAATTGTTTCCAATCTCATCCAATCCATAGGTAACGGGATTAACCGAACAAGGCCTGAGGTGGGAAGGAAGAAAGGTGCCCGGACCGTGGATTGGTTAGGGGAGGCCTGGGATTAGATCAGAGTGCTGATTCAGCCACGGCTCCTCACGACCGTAGATTGACAAATGAACGAGTGATCGTGAGCGCGAGATACTTTAGATCCCGACCCTTGGATTAAGATCTGGCGGTCCATGTCACACGTACCAGTTCACTTAAACACTAATATAATCCGAGCCCTTGATTTTGGATCCAACGGTCAGAAAACCTCCATACCCCTTCCGCGTGGTCAATATGCTAAACAGTCCCTCGACATATTCAAAATCAACTCGTAGTCCGGGTGTGTGTAAAGAATAGAGCTAATAGGTCCATGATATTACAAAACCAACCCTAATCTTATTTAGAATGCCATCCGTCGTCCAACTTGAATAAAGGAAATGGTGAATTGAATATAGAAATCGATTTTAGTATGAAAATAATTATTAAAACTTGTTTATTTTGTATATTCTACATTTTAACTCTGTTTTAGTCCGTTCCAATGGCGTTAGATTCATATTAATATTATCTACATGATAACAACAATTGTTTTTAGTGCTTGCAGAAGTAATTAAATACATGTTTATTAAATTTACTTTTCTAAACAAGGTTAATGTGACATGGTAAATCAACCTATGACTATAGTTGAACTAAAAATATGATTCTAACAAAGTTATAACATAGACTAAAGTTGAATTAATTATTTCTTTAGAATATCCTTCTCACATAATTTATATTAATCAACTTAGAACCTTGTAATACCCAAATAGTAAGAGTAATAAAATGTACAAGAAATGAGAAATATAAAGGGTTCATTTGACCACTTGTGTTATTATTCTCATTTTTGCATATTTCAGATCATGAGATTAACCCTAACTACCAATAAATATACTAAATAAAAGAATGGTGCATCATGTTGGAGTTTTGTTTGTGCATTGAATAATAATAATGGTGACACTAATAAAAATATAGTAATGATTTGAGAATTTAAATTTATCCCAAAGGCACAATTTATCGAATTGGAAATAAAGAAAGTAAGGGAGAAATATTATACAACACAAAATAAAGTTATAAATAAATAAGTTCGTCACATTTTTAGGTATGTTCAAATTATACTTTTAATCTGAGAGTAATTTGCCACAAGTTTGAAGTTAAATTGGAATTGGAATTTGAATTTAAAAAAGAAGAAGAGAAAATAGAAAATAAAAAGAAAAGGGAAAGGAATAAGAGAAAACGCTACTTGGGCCGAAACCTTACCGCCGGCCCACTATTCTAGCCCTCCCTCTGCGCACACGGTTTCACTGACGTGCGGGGCCCGGCGACCAGCCAGACTAGCGCTCACAGCATTGCGCCGACAACAGGGCCCCACCGGGCAGCCACTCGCTCGCGCTCCTTCGCACAATTCACTGGTCGACGGGACCCGCTTGACAGCTGCTTCTCCGCGCCCATGACGCAACCAGTTCCTCACTGCGCTGTGGGACCCGTAGGTCAGCACGTCTCCCACCTCCCTCAACGGATGCTCCAGAACTCGGCGGGAGACCGCACCGGAATCGTCGGGCCGTTGAGACCGACCCCGTTCCCCCTTCGCGCATAAAGCTTCTACTGCGGCCCTATCTTAATCGCTTTGCCACACTTGTCCCGCAACTCGAGCGCCACCGGTGCAGTAGAGAGAGAACCCGAGAACCCGTCTGCATCGCCGCCCGGGGAAAGCTCGCCCCCTTGCCGATCTGGTCATGTGGTCGGGCCGTAGTGCATCGCAGGCGCGTGGTGAAGCTGTTCGTGGTCTTGCGGAGGTCGGAGAAGCGAGGTGTCGCTAGAAATTCCTCGCTGAAGATCTTCTCCGGCGCAGCGCCGTGGGCAGGGTGTCTCTGTGGGTGAAATCTTAGTGAGTATCCCTCCATCGAAGTCGCATTTACCACTGCATCGTTTGCCGTGACCCGGTGTTAAGGTTAGACCATTAGCTCGAGCTCGGGCGGGCGTCACCTATGACGCCGCCGCGGAAGCTGGCCACCGCCGCCGCGGATCGGCGAGCGTCGAGTGTATCAGCGCAAAGCTACGACGACCGTCGATGTGTGAGGGTACGGTTAGGATTATATCTCAGATACCTCTTTGAGTTTTAGATCTGGTCCGTTAGATCGTAAATGGACGGCCGCGTGGTGATCCTAACATTTTAAATCCAAGCCGTTGGATTAGATCGGGCGGTTTACGCCACGTACCGCTTTGCGGGTTTTCCGATCTAATCTGGTGCATCGAAGGAGAATCAGACGACTTAGATTAGCCGGTACCCCTTCGTTGTGTTGCTTTTGCTAAACAGTGCATGAGCTTCTAGGAAACCAACTCGTCGTCCGCATTCATTATTCACTGAATCTAGGATAACTGACCAGCTAGCCCCCTGCACTTCTCGGAAATTGATGCGCAGTCGAGAGGGAAATAAAAATAGGAAATTAATTATATAAATTGATTTTTAATACAAAAATAATTCTAGAAACTTGTATACAAAAATAGTAGATGAGCAAGCCACAGAGGATCTAGGGGTTCAGCAGGTGGAGACTGCTGAGCAGGAGCTCGTTGAAGGCAAGTTGTGCCCTTGATCACTTCCTTTTTACCCAGTCATGTTCTTATTAATCATAATGATCTGCATAGGTTAATTTTGATAGGACCCAGTAGGTTACCCCAGTTTGGTTATCTTTATGCCTTGTTTTACCATTGAATTTTTGGGTAGTACAAGCTATTGCTTTATGTGGTTTTGGGTATGGAGATATATATTACTCATGTTCACACTTTTATTATCAGTTTATTATTATTGTTCATGATAAGATCATTATGTTAATGAGAACATGGAGAACCACCCGGGAAAACAGTGCTACCACAAGGGTGGTATGGGACGCCCTTGGCTGACTAACTAGGAAAGCTAGTGGATGACTACCTTACCCGATAGGGGCAAGGGCAGTAGGTGAGTGGTCAGTGTAGGGAGGTCCTTGGGTTGATTTTGCTGCGATGACGATCAGGCGAGGGATCCCTGCACTGGAGCTTCCTATAAACTGTAGCGGGTTTTCTGAAGCTAGTGGAACTTTGTAAAGGCCTCGTAGTGGTACCCTGCCTTGCTTCCTTGGTAGAGGTGTATGGGATTCGATCAACCCCGTGGCAAATGGGCAACACGACTTGTGGGTAAAAATGTGCAACCTCTGCAGAGTGTAAAACTGGTATACTAGCCGTGCTCACAGTCATGAGCAGCTTGGACACTCACATGATTAATTTATGGAATTAAATTCAATTTATCATTTGCATCGCATTGGGATTATTTTATTATTACTTTTATTACTAAGGTTTGATATTTACTTACACTTAGTAACTGCTAATAAAATTTTGACCAACTTATAAAAGCAATGCTCAGCTTCAACCTTTATTTTGTTGATCAGCCTTACACCTCACATGAACTCCCACCTTTGGTGAGTTTATGCACATTATTCCCCACAACTTGTTGAGCGATGAACATATGTGAGCTCACCCTTGCTATCTCACACCCCCCGCAGGAGAAGAACAGGTGGTCGAAGAGGAGCCTCCCAACAGTGAAGCTTACGACTTGATCTAGGTGGCGTCTCCCAGTCAGCTTTGTGGCGCCAGGGAAATAATAATTAGTTTGTTTTATATTTATCAGTTATTTTGTAAGACTTCCGCTATGTAATAAGTACATTTATGATATTTATGACATTTATCTCTATGCACTCTGTTATTATATGTGTTGTTCTTTCTTGGTGCACATATGATACGCACCCGGCTTTGTCCCTTAAATCCGGGTGTGACAAACCTAGATTTCATAATTAATCTTGTTCATCTTCCAAGAATTATATCTTTTCATTTGTAACTCAGATTTTAGTAATTCTCAAACCTAGGATCTCATAGCAGCGCGTAGAATATTATTACACATTTGTTTTCTCATGTTTGGTTTACTGTTATTTTTGTGTACTCCTTGTCTATTTGTATGTATTGCTGCGAGTAGCAGTGAGGTCACAAGAAATCTGAAGACTAATTTGGTGAAGTACCTGGGATCTCAAGTCTAAGGCAAGTTGTGCCCTTGATCACTCTTGTTTACCTAATCATGTTCCTGTTAATCACTCTGACATGCTCAGGTTAATTCAATGGGACCTAATTGGTTGCCCTAGTGTTGTTTATCCCACACCTTGCAAACAAATTAACCATTGGGTAGATCTGCTATTGCTCTACCTGGTTTTGGGAGATTAATGTTATATATGATCATGTTTAATTATTATTGCTGGTTTATTATTGTTCATGATAAGATCATTGTGTTAATTGGAACATGGAGCGATCACACGGGAAAACAGCGCTACCACAAGGGTGGTATGGGATGCCCTTGGCTGACTAATTAGGAAAGCTAGTGGAGGACTACCTTACCCGAAAGGGGCAAGGGCGGTAGAGGAGCTGTGGTATAGGGAGGTTCTTGAGTCCATCATGTTGTGATGGTTGTTCGGACGAGGGATTCCTATATTTCCCTTCTCAGAAACCGTAGCGGGATTTCTGAAGTTAGTGGAACTTTGTACAGGCCTCATAGTGCTACCCTGCATCGTCTCCTCGGTAGAGATGAATGGGAAGTCACGATCCCTTGGCAAATGGGTAACACAACTTGTGGGTAAAGATATGCAACCTCTGCAGAGTGTAAAACTGGCATATCATCCATGCTCACGGTCATGAGCGGCTCGGACCCTCACATGAGTAATTTATGGAACTAAACTTAATTTGCCATATGCATTGCATTGTGGGTTTTATTATTAATTGTGATCTCTTATTTATTTGGGTTGGTATCTACTTATACTTAGTAATTGCTAATAAAACTTTGACCAACTTTAAAAGCAATGCTCAGCTTTAACCATCTCCTTTGGTAAGCCTTACACTTCACACGAGCCTCGCTGTAAGTCAGCTCATGCACATTATTCCCCACAACATGTTGAGCGATGAACGTATGTGAGCTCACCCTTGTTGTACTCACATCCCCCTAGGTCAAGAACAGGTACCGCGGGATAAGGAGCATGAAGATGCCGCGATGAGTTCGTAAGAGGTCTAGGTCGTCATCTCCCAGTCAACTATGGTTGCTGGATCGTTGTCTTCGTATGATGTAATTATTTAGTTATTTTGTATAGAACTTCTATTATATAGTAAAGATGTGACATTCGTTTCTATACCATGAGTCATCATATGTGTGAGACTTGATCCTAGCACACATTTCATTCGCGCCCGGGTTTGGCCCTTAAATCCGGGTGTGACATAGAGCTATTGATGCTATTAATTATCCACGCAAAGTGATTCTATATTATTGTCGAGGATAAACTATATGTATAAAGTAATTTCATGTGTAGAGTGAATCAGGAGAAATTGTTCTTTTTAAACTCAAAGAGTCTTAGTTCATTTTATGTATTGTTTCATATAATCAACTAGAATCACTTCATAAACAACTGTTTGGGAGAGTTCCTCTTATATTTAACCTGTGTTGGGAGCTCTACCAAACATGCCCTGGTATCATCTTGACATTAAAATTGTTTATTCTTCCTAGATGTTGCTTGAAGCTCCACTACAACCTTGAGTGGTGCAGTGCAAGGTCAAATAATTGTTTATGTAATGAAATTGATAGTGCAATCTAAATTCTTAAATCCATTTTAATAAAAACTACAAAAATAAGAGTTCTGAACCTATTGTAAGAGGGTCACTTAATTATTAATAGATACTGCATATGATATATGTGAATAAAGTGCAATAAGTTTTTGTTACTACTACTCATCTTCCTGTAGTAAACTGCATTGGTCCAATTAAAGACTTGCAAACTTCTTTGTGCTCATGTAACTCAGCGATCAAATATTTATAATAGGGTTTACAAACATCTTCGGTGATCAAGTCTCCTTCATAAGAAGGTTGTAACTCACCAAGAATTATGAAACTACAACAAGATGAGATAAATGATAATCATTGTGTAGGTTGTGTAATATAAGTCGGTTTCATTTGAAGTGAACATGTCAAACAGAACATGCAAATGTTATTTGTAGGTGTTGGATGGCTAAATCACAGTAGTATGGATACATTATCGGTATCCCCTTTGAGCAACACTTTGAATGTTGTGCCTTGGGCAGTTCTATAACAAATGGAAACAATTTTATTAGGAAATGAGTCAAGGAGAAATAATAGTGTTGGAGAGTAAACTCCAATCGGGTGGCGGAATGCACCCACCTAATCCTAAGAACATGGGGCTACCTATGGTTTGCCTGGTGAGATGGATGAACACAAAAAGATTTAGAGTGGTTCGGGCCGCCAGAGCGTAATATCCTAGTCCACCGTTGGTTGTATTTCTTGAGAGCTTATGAGTGCCTCCGAGGGAGTTCAAGTGAGCTTATGCCCCTATATCGTATGTGCCATCCCTTTTTATAGTCCAACGGTGGCACGTTACAAGGGAACTAGGCCCAGTGTTCTAGTATTAAATATATACAACATGGAGCTATAAGTGCAACGGTGGGCTAAGATCTCCTTCTCCTCAACTGTTGCACGTCCGACCAGATATGTTCTCCATCCTGTTTTCTGTCCTGGGACCAAAGAGAGATGTTCCTGGTATGCTGACGCCACTGGTGCTGGTTAAGCTAACGTGCATAGGAGTTAATGTGATATCCATGTGTTGTAAACTCAAGCCTATAATGTAGTGGGTGTATCACCGTCTGAGCGGCGCTTCATGAAGTCACTTCCCACTCATATGAGATAACCACCTTGGTAGCTTGATGCGTCACGATGCCCGATCTTCACGGCGTAGGATCAATCTTCAGATAACTAGCTTCAAAGAAGCCAAGATAACTTGCTGCAAGCAGCGATAAATAGTGCAACCTGACAAATAAAACTCGAAGCCAACCACCGTCTTTAACCGGCAGCCTGAATCGAGGATTCGCCCAACCACACTCTCAAAGAACCAACCAACACAGCCTACAATCAATCGAGGAGACCTCGAAGGGAGTAGGAGCACCAATTGGGAGCGGATGAAGCCGTCGCTTCTGCAATCCCGCGAAGGAATTCACAAGAGCAAAGGGGTAGAGATCACTCTCAATATTTGTTAGCACACAGCTGAACAAAGGGGTTCTGTTTTAGATTATCATAAGCTGCCTTACATCATAGACATAGGGGGATATTTATACTAGTAACAACCAGCCTTAGCGAGGTATAAACACAAAACAAAAGTACTTTCACGAGCTAATGTGAAGGAGCCTCTTCGGGAGATCTGCAGAGTTGATTTCCGTGTGGCTGTTTGACTTCTGCGCAGCCTTCAGTATTTTGACAATAACTTCTTCTAGGAATCTTCAAATGACGTGGGACTGGTTGCATTGGAAAGCTAACTTGATAAGCTTTCTCACCATATATAGCATGCTTAATGAAACTTCGTAGAATGATGCAGTTTAATACTAAAACTTGGTCATCAAGCTGACTGTTGACCTTCAGACCAGTCGGCACTAAAGTAGGTCGGCTGCCTTTCTGGTAGATGTGGTTAAGTCGGATTTAGAAGCATTGGAAACTAGACTTCAAGAGCTTTCCAAAAAGTACTTATGGGCCTTCATAGCTTTTGGGAATCAAAAGATATGACTGTTTCTTTTGGACGGTTCTGTTGCGCTGGACTGACTCGAATATAGCTCTTCTTGCTGATTCGCCCTTGATATGTTTTGTCCTTCCTCTTTGGTGAACCTCTTGCTGTAGCTTCTTAGCTCGGCTACGTGTAATTGGTCCATCAAAGACTTGGGTTGGTGAATATGTTGGTTGTACTTGAGTTGATGTAGTATGACTTGGGGGTTGTAACATGTGGCTTAATGGCGTGGTCATATCATCCTCCTCCCCTTGAAAAGGAGTCGTCCTCGACTCTGAAGTGTCTTCGCTTGTATATGGTAAGAGGTCAGCAACATTGAACGTGTTGCTCACGCCATAGCTTGGTGGAAGATCTATCTTGTATGCATTATCATTGATCTTGGCAAGAACACGAAATGGACCATCCCCTCGTGGCATCAATTTGGATTTGCGCTGATCAGGAAAACGCTCCTTGCGCAAGTGAATCCAAACCAAGTCCCCTGGCTCAAATAACACTTTCTTCCTATGCTTGTTCATACTTGCAGCCTTGCACACTGCTTTGAGCTCAATTGCTTCCTTGGTCTTCTCATGTATCTTTTTTATATATGCAGCACGCTTGAAAGCTTCCATATTGGTTCTTTCCTGCAATGGAAGGGGCAACAAATCTATGGGAGAAATAGGTTTGAACCCATATACAATTTCGAAGGGGCATAAATTAGTTGTAGAATGTACTGCCCTGTTATAAGCAAACTCCACGTGTGGCAAACATTCCTCCCAATCCTTCAAGTTCTTCTTTACCATTGTTCGCAGCAGCATTGACAATGTACGATTCACCACTTCAGTTTGGCCATCAGTTTGGGGGTGGCATGTGGTGGAGAACAAAAGTTTAGTCCCAAGCTTTGCCCACAATGTCTTCCAAAAATAGCTCACAAACTTCACATCACGGTCTGATACGATGGTCTTGGGCACTCCATGTAGTCTCACGATTTCTCTGAAAAACAAATTAGCAACATGTGAAGCATCGTCGCTCTTGTTGCATGGAATAAAATGAGCCATTTTTGAAAATCTATCAACCACAACAAAAATAGAATCTCTCTTTTTTCGAGTCATCGGCAGTCCTAAAACAAAATCCATGCTTATGTCTTCCCAAGGAATTTTAGGAGCGGGTAAAGGAGTATATAAACCATGAGGGTTCAATTTTGACTTAGCTTTGTGACAGGTGACACAACGCTCCACAAATCTGATGACCTCTCTCCTCATCTTGGGCCAATAGAAATGATCACTGAGCATTTCATAAGTCTTCTTTTGTCCAAAATGACCTGTTAGACCGCCTCCATGTGACTCCTGCAATAAAAGCAATCTAACCGAAGAATTTGGTACACAAAGTTTGTTAGCTCTAAACAAAAATCCATCATGTATATGATATTTTTCCCAACCTTTTCCATCTTTACAATGATTGTATGGTTCTGAAAATTCAGGATCATCATTATACATTTCTTTCAAATTTTCAAGACCCAAAACTTTTACCTCTAGTTGATTCAACAACACATTCCTTCGAGACAAGGCATCAGCGACCACATTGTCCTTACCTTTCTTATATTTCACAATGTATGGAAATGTTTCGATAAACTCAACCCATTTGGCATGGCGACGGTTCAGTTTGGCTTGCCCTTTCAAATACTTCAAAGCTTCATGATCGGAATGAATTACAAACTCTTTTGGCCATAAGTAGTGTTGCCATGTTTCAAGCGCTCGGACCAAAGCATACAATTCTTTGTCATACACAGAATAATTTAATTGAGCACCTTCCAATTTTTCACTAAAATATGCTATAGGTTTTCCTTGTTGCATTAAAACTCCTCCTATCCCAATCCCACTAGCATCACATTCTACTTCAAAAGTTTTAGTGAAATCAGGAAGAATAAGTACAGGTGCTTCAATCAAACGTTTCTTCAATTCTAGAAAAGCATCTTCTTGTGAGTTTCCCCATTTAAATTCAACACCTTTCTTTGTCAATTCATTTAAAGGAGAAGCGATGGTACTGAAATCTCGCACAAATCTTCTATAAAAACCAGCAAGACCATGAAAACTTCTTACTTGACTTACATTCGTTGGAGCTGGCCAATCCTTGATGGCTTTCACCTTGGATTCATCCACCTCTATTCCTTTTGCTGAAACAACAAAGCCAAGAAACACAACATGACCTGTGCAAAAACTGCACTTCTCAAGATTAGCAAATAATTTCTCCTTTCTTAGCTCATCTAAAACTTGTCGAATGTGTTTCACATGTTCATCAAAAGACTTGCTGTAAATTAGAATATCGTCGAAGTAGACAACAACAAATTTTCCAATGAAAGATCTTAAAACATGGTTCATTAATCTCATAAAGGTACTAGGAGCATTAGTTAACCCAAAAGGCATCACTAACCATTCATACAACCCAAATTTTGTTTTAAATGCAGTCTTCCATTCATCTCCAGTTTTCATTCTTATTTGATGGTATCCACTTCTCAAATCAATTTTAGTAAAAATTGTGGAACCACTTAATTCATCAAGCATATCATCTAGCCGTGGAATAGGATGGCGATAGCGAACGGTAATATTATTTATAGCTCTACAATCAACACACATCCTCCAAGATCCATCTTTCTTAGGTACTAAAATCACAGGAACAACACAAGGGCTTAAGCTTTCACAAACAAAACCTTTATCAAGAAGTTCTTGTACTTGCCTTTGTATTTCCTTAGTTTCTTCGGGATTGGTTCGATATGGTGGACGGTTAGGAAGTGCAGCCCCTGGAATAAGATCGATTTGATGCTCAATCCCTCGAATTGGAGGTAGTCCAGCCGGTGTTTCTTGTGGAAATACGTCTTCATAGTCCTGCAAAAGATCAGCCACAACACTAGGAAGAGATGTTATGTCGTTAGGAGAAATCAAAACATCTTTGTTCACAAGTACAAAGAGCACTTGATATGGGTTGTTCCTCACTTCTCTCAGCTCGGATTTTGTGGCTAGCATAACTAGGTGTTCTCCCTCTTTCTTCTTTTTATCTTTGGAATTTGGCTTGTAGCACTCACTCACCGAATTGTGGATGACACTCAATTTCTTTTGCTCTTCTCCTCCTCTACTTGCTGTACTAATTTCAGTTTTCTTTTGTAAGTGTTCAGCCATGATTTGTTGAGGGGTCATAGGCTTGAGTACAAACTTTCTCCCTTTCAGATCTAGCGTGTATTGATTTGTTCTTCCACAATGTTGAGAATATCGGTCATATTGCCAAGGTCTTCCTAGCAGCATGTGACACACAGACATGGGTGCAACATCACACTCCACTATGTCAACATACTCTCCAATCTTGAATGGAACTTTCACTTTATAACCAATCTTGATATCTCCCGATTCATTCAGCCATTGGACATGATATGGATGAGGGTGTCGCTGCAACTTCAAACCAAGCTTTTCAACCATCTCACGACTTGCAAGATTATGGCAGCTCCCTCCATCAATGATCACCTTTACTACTTTATCTTGCACTTTTGCTCGTGTTTGAAAAAGATTATGTCGCTGTCCAATTTCAGCTTCTTTCATTTGAACACTCAAGATTTGTGTAACCACAAGAGTAGTACCATGCTCAAATTCACATCACGTATGTTCTTCAGATTTATCAATGTCGTCTTCATTTCCTGCTTCAACTTCCTCTTCACTAGCTGATGTATATTCTCCATCATCAGTCACAAGGATCACACGATTATTTGGACACTCCTTTATGACATGACCACGACCTCCACACTTGAAGCACTGAATACCACTACTCTTGGCTGTTGAACCCACTGATGTTGAAGTGGATGCTGCTGGTTTATAACTCGTGTTTGGAGCAGCACCATTCTTTCCACTAGAATTGCCTTGAATATTGGATCGCAAGCCTCCAGTTGAACCTTTTGTTGCTGAGGATGCAGTAGTAAACCTTGAGATCGATTTGCTTCCTCCAGTCATGGTTCGTGCACCATATGACAAGGGCTTGCTGCTTTTAGCATCTTGTTGCAGCTGGCGTTCAGCTTTGGTGGCTTGATGTACCAAATCAATAAGACTTTGGTACGGCTGAAACTCAACAATACGCTGAATGTTGCGGTGTAACCCAGCCATGAAACATGCAATGGTTTGCTCTTCGTCTTCATACACATTGGCTCTAATCATGCCTTCTCCATCTCCTTATAATACTCCTCAACAGAGAAACTTCCTTGCCTCAAATTCTGCAATTTATCAAAAAGATCACGCCGATAATGCTTCGACACAAAACGAATTCTCATTTCTCGCTTCATCTCTTGCCAAGTAACAATAGGGTCCTCTCCATCTTCTTCACGATCACGAAGAAGTTGCTCCCACCAAATCAGAGCATATCCCTCAAACTCAAGAGATGCCATTGCGAGTTTCTTCTCCTCTGAATAATTATGTAGGCGGAAGATTTTCTCCACCTTCAATTCCCATGTGAAATAATCTTCAGGATCAGATCTACCATTAGATTTTGGCATGGTAAACTTAAGTTTCCCAAATCTCTCTTCTTGGTTGACACCTCTATGATGACGACGACCATAGCGATGTTGAGACTGATCATCCCCAAATTCAGATTCTTCATTGTCATTATTTCTTCGATTCCGGCCTCTTCCTCTACCATATGCAGCACCTTGATTTCTCCTCCCATGTTCACTTGCTCTTCTAGAATAATTTCCTTCATCTTCTTCCCCATCTTCATCATGGTTTCTTACACCGTTGGGGAGTCGACGACGACCTCTGATTTCAGCCATAAGTGTCTGAAGATCTTGTGCCAACAGATCTTGCTTGGCTTCTATGCTTTGTTTGAGCTCATTGAATTGTATCAGGGTGACACATTCTTCAATCTCAACGTTGGGATCCATCTTCCTGTGAAGTTAGTGGCAACAATGCAACAAATATAGGTGGAATATGAAGCTATATAAAATCTCACAACCTCACCACTCTTACCAACCAAAGCTCTTATGAGTTCCCTGCGGGTTGCAAGAAAATGTGTGGTGGTAACAAGAAAGTGGTGGTTAAGCGAATACAAGACCAGAGTACCGATTACGATGGCTTATATGTGGAGCTTGGTGGGGATTAATAAACAAGGGATACAATCTGAATTCTAGTTGTTGTTAAGTTAAATAACCATCCGACTAGAGTTCCCTGCCTAGTGCTGACCACAAGATTCGAGTGATGTAAATAGATCAAACACACACGCAAGAAATTTCAGATTTGATGCAGAGAAGGAGTATGATTGGAATGCAAGTGTTGCAATCAGATCCAACCAAAATTTTGCACCAAATGACAATAGCAAACTGGTTGAATAACTTGATAAAATTTTCAGCACTTGTGCACATAAACAAACTAATTGTTCTACTTTTCTTTCACAATCTTGTTCAACACTTTTCTTTGGTACTTTTTTTGATACTCTTTTTTTTATAGAACTAAACACAGAGATCTGATATGATATTGCACACTTTATAATACTTAACAAAGAATTCAACCAGCAGCTATAACTTAAATAGGATCAAAGTTAACGCGAAGGAAATGATGAGAGTTTTCAGATTTTTCTTTTTGTGGATATTTTCAGATATATATAAGAGGCTCAAAGGGAACATAAAGGATAGAGTGACCAGCAACTAAACAAAGATTCTAAGGACTGAAACTTAACAAAACTCACTGGAACAACAGATTGAAACAAAGGGCTATGAAAAAATATTTTATGGCTTTTTGGTGGATAGGACGAACACAAAATATATGTAGCTAAGGGTAAAGAATCCTACCGTGGCAATTGAGGCTTTGATACCAGATGATGCGTCACGATGCCCGATCTTCACGGCGTAGGATCAATCTTCAGATAACTAGCTTCAAAGAAGCCAAGATAACTTGCTGCAAGCAGCGATAACTAGTGCAACCTGACAAATAAAACTCGAAGCCAACCACCGTCTTTAACCGGCAGCCTGAATCGAGGATTCGCCCAACCACACTCTCAAAGAACCAACCAACACAGCCTACAATCAATCGAGGAGACCTCGAAGGGAGTAGGAGCACCAATTAGGAGCGGATGAAGCCGCCGCTTCTGCAATCCCGCGAAGGAATTCACAAGAACAAAGGGGTAGAGATCACTCTCAATATTTGTTAGCACACAACTGAACAAAGGGGTTCTGTTTTAGATTATCATAAGCTGCCTTACATCATAGACATAGGGGGGTATTTATACTAGTAACAACCAGCCTTAGCGAGGTATAAACACAAAACAAAAGTACTTTCACGAGCTAATGTGAAGGAGCCTCTTCGGGAGATCTGCAGAGTTGATTTCTGTGTGGCTGTTTGACTTCTGCGCAGCCTTCAGTATTTTGACAATAACTTCTTCTAGGAATCTTCAAACGACGTGGGACTGGTTGCATTGGAAAGCTAACTTGATAAGCTTTCTCACCATATATAGCATGCTTAATGAAACTTCGTAGAATGATGCAGTTTAATACTAAAACTTGGTCATCAAGCTGACTGTTGACCTTCTGACCAGTCGGCACTAAAGTAGGTCGGCTGCCTTTCTGGTAGATATGGTTAAGTCGGCTTTAGAAGCATTGGAAACTAGACTTCAAGAGCTTTCCAAAAAGTACTTATGGGCCTTCATAGCTTTTGGGAATCAAAAGATATGACTGTTTCTTTTGGACGGTTCTGTTGCGCTGGACTGACTCGGATATAGCTCTTCTTGCTGATTCGCCCTTGATATGTTTTGTCCTTCCTCTTTGGTGAACCTCTTGTTGTAGCTTCTTAGCTCGGCTACGTGTAATTGGTCCATCAAAGACTTGGGTTGGTGAATATGTTGGTTGTACTTGAGTTGATGTAGTATGACTTGGGGGTTGTAACATGTGGCTTAATGGCGTGGTCATATCATAGCTCGTGTTATCCTGAGCGATCATTAAATGTACATAGTTTGGTTGTGCAGTTATGTGCCTTGGTAACGAGTGGAGCGATCTTAGCGGCCTACCAAACGCCTATCGCGCTTTGCGTGTGGCAGAGCATGCCATGACCTGTCATTATTAAATGTGGGCAACGGGCTTGTAGACGGGAGGCTTGCTTCTACCCGAAGGCTTGTGTTAAGTGCCCTAAGGCCACGTGGCGACACCAGACCCCTATCTATGTAGATGGCCTGCACCAAGTATAAAGGCCGGCTAAACCATGAGCCCACACTGGCCGAGGTTCAGAAGGCACGTAGGGAGGTTCGATTATCACACGTGTGCGCCAAGGACTTATCCTAGGTGACCTAGGTGGTGTCTTCATGGATACTAGCCTCATTGGTGGGGGTCTGGACCCATATGTGTTCTTCCTGAGCATACCCTTATCTGGGACACGTAGCCTCACTGGGAGCGTCCCGAAGCGAGGGACTAGTCCAAGGACGGCGACCTGATTAGGCAGAACTAGGCCTGAGGGATTGACCTACTTAGTCTCTTGGCATGCAGTTAAGGCTAACTGCATGGGTTCTTGCCTTGACCTAGTAGCAGGGGTACCCCATTCCTAGGGTATCGACAAATAGTATTCCTAGGGTTATTTTTGCTCTAAAATTATAGGGTGGTTGGAACAGCTCCACTCCATGTTTGCTGCTCTATTCCATGATTTGCTTGCCAAACGGTCTAAACTCTAGCAACTCTACTCTCCAAAAAAAATGAGGGGCTGAGGTGAACTGTAACACCCTGAATTTGGGGGTATAAAATTTCTTTTCTAATATCCATCAAATTCAGGTGTTACCTTTATCCTCCTCTTCCTTTTTGCTCTTATCTTTCCGTTTCAATGTAGTTAGAGTTATTTGGATGTCGTGTATTAATAAAACCCTAAGGGTATGATGTCTGTTGCATCATACCAGAATCATTTATTCTTCTGTTTGGCGTATTGTCGTGGTATGTATTCATTTAATTTTTAGCTCTTTCTGTGTATAAATATGATTAGGGAGAATAGAAACAAAAGAAAGAGAGAAAAAGAAAAGAAATAAATAAATAAAGGGGGGCAATCAGCCCCCTCTCCCTTTCAGTATGCTCGCGGCCCAGCTCCCCGAGGCCCACCCCGCGCACCCCACGGCCCAGCTCCCCGCGTGCCCCCGCGGCCCACCTCGCGCGGCCCATTCCCGCTTTTCCCTCGCCCTCCCCTTGTGCGCGACCCACCCCACGCGCCTCTGCAGCCCACCTGGCGCAGCGCACTTCCCCCCAGCCCATTGCCGCGGCAGCCCACCTGGCCCACCCGGTGCCGGTGCGCCCCTCCCCCAAACCCTAGCCGACGTGCCCCAGTCGCCCCCAGCCGTCGGGCCCGCCTGTCATGGGGGCGCTCAGCCCACTGTTCCTCTTCCCCATGGGAACAACCACCAGGCTCCCATCTCCCTCTACCTCCCCTGGCCACGGTCTCCTCGCTCTCCCCTGGTGCGGCCATGGCGCCCCCTCGTGGCGCGTGGTGCCCGGTGCGACCCGCCCGGCGCGCAGCCGTGGCATCCACGGTGTGGCTCACGGTCGCCTACGCGGCAGCCAGCGCGGCTTGGCCCGCATGCCCGCGGCGCGCGGCCTGGCGCGCGACCGGTGCTCCGTGTGGCGCGCGACTGGAGCTCGCCTGGCGTAGCGCGGCCCACTCGCACCCTCCCCTTACCGGCGCGGCCTGGCGTGGCACACCATGCCCTGGCGCGGCCCAGCGCACGCGCAGTGGCCCCGGCGCGGCACGCGCAGCGCCATCGGCCATGGCGCCAACGCTCGGCGCGGCCGGCTCGGCCCGTGGCACGGCTGCCCGTGCCCTGCGCAGCCTCGCAGTCGGCCGGTGTGGCACGCGGTGCCCGGTGCGGCATGCGCAACCCAGCGCGGCCCCGGAGCGCAGCTCGGCGTGGCCGTCTGCGGCCCTGCTCGCGTGACAGTGCGCCTTGTGAGGGCCCTGCGCGCCCTGATGCGGCCGGCTTGGCCCCGGCGTGCCCGCGGCTCAGACGCGCGTGCCCCTCATCGCTGTCTCGCACGCCACGCCGCTGTGCGCCTGCCACGACGCAGCCCACGTGCTCGTCGTCACCGTCGTTCGCCAGAGCAGTGTCTCGCCGCAAGAATTCGTCGTTGCACTATTGTCATCGCTGCACAGCAGGGTCTACTTTGCTCTAGTCGTCGCCGAGGTGAGCTTCGTCTACCTCGGTTTACTCTCCGTCTACTTCATGCGCAAGTCGCCGAACCCAGTCCCAAACCGCGTCGTCGTAGCTCTGCGCTTGTTGTCATGCTCGTGTCGCGGACGTACCCACATCCACGTGTGCACAACGTGTCATCGGGGTTTAGATGACGTTCGTCTACGACGCCCGTCTACCCCTGTCTACCTCGCCTACCCCCTGCACGTGCGCGCGTTCGCGCTGTTCGCACGTGTCGTTGTTGCCGTTCGCGTGCGCGGTCGGTGCGCGCCGTCACCGTCGATTCGCGCTTTGTCGTGCACGCGATCCGCGCACATTAGTTAGTTGTTTCGCTATAATCATTCCTGCTTAGTAATTAATTGAATAATTGATAATAGCTTACGCAAATAATTTATGCTAACTAAAATAAACTTAGAAAATATAGTATTGCTTCATCATATCACCTATTTTAATTAGTTATTTACTTATTTATTCAATGCTTATCAGGTTGTCGCACTAGTTAAAACCAAATTATAGTTATAGTTATCAACCCGAGCTTTTTACAAATAGATGTCCACACAAATTAATGTAATGTTGTTTTTAATATCTATTTGGTATTTAGTATAAGCACGACATGTAGTTAGTGATTCTCGTGTACCGCACGCGTGGTTTTGCACGTAATTACGTGCTGATCCGTGTGTCGTTTGCGCTCATCGTTTACGTTGTTTCGCTCAGTCGCGCGCGTTATTAAATCCGTTACGGCCCTTTTCGTGTTACGTTAATTTCATAACAATATCGTCAACATATTAATAATGTTATTTCATCACGTCACAAGTCTATATTATTTGATTAGCTATTAATTCTGTTTTATAGTTCTTAACTCGCGCTTTTATAAATAAAGGTTAACTTGATTAATACCAACTTAAATGCTTCTTCCTTTAATTCGTGTCTAGTATAATCACGTTATCTGTTAGCGAGTATTGCGCGTTGTCGCGCACATTCTTTCGTGTATCAGTCGTACGTCGTGTGCGCGTCATCGTGTTGTTCGTGCTGTAGCCGTGTCGCGCGCTGTCGTGCGTGTTGTTTCGCATGTGTCGCGCGTGTTGTTCCATACGTGGTGGCGTGTTGATTCGTGCGTCATTCGCGTTGGTCGCGCACGCTATTTTGTGTGTCGTCAGCGTGCTATGTCGTGCGTGTCCGCGCGTCGTTCTACACGCTGTCGTGCTATTGCACACGTCGTAAATTCGTCTCGCTTAGACTCTCTCGTTTTAATTAAATTACTTATTTAACAGACAATTGTTAGTATAGCGGATTAATCGAACTAAATGGTAGATATTATTTATATTTGATAATATAGAATTAAATGTGATAGTTAATATTTGTTTAGCCTAAACCCGTTAACTTCTCGACCATAGCTTCGACTATCGCATTTCTTATTCCTCGCGTGACTGTAGTAACACGCTCTATTTCATATTGCATGTTTTGATTATGTTTTTCTTTGTATGATGTAATGTTCTTATGTATTGTTTGCTTGTGCCTGTTCGTCTTCGCTTCGCGTCGCAAATAGTTTGCGATCCATTTTCGAGCTTCGAGGAATCGACAGTCAAGCTTCGGCGACCAAGTGATCGAATTCTTCGAGTTCTACAAAGTTGAAGACCCTGAGCATGTGTTTGGTGAAGGCAAGTGTCCTCTGAACTATTATGTCCCATTTACTTTATAATACATCAACCCGCATACTATGAACAACATAAGGATTGACTAGCTTTCTATTTACCTTGTCCTTGATTACCTTTTGGGTTACTATGGTTAGCTTCATGCTAGCGCTTTACTTTAATCAATGAACATGATGAGATACAATGATGATACTATGGTTTTATTCTGGATATGATGATATACTTGTGGCATTTAAGGGGACTCGAGCTGTTTCTCGAGTGCCTCTCCGTAAGGACTGGTTCGTTGGATGACCGCCCGGGAAAACAGTGCAACCATGAGGGTGGAATGGGACGCCCTTAGCTGAATAATTAGAGGAACTGGGGTGTAGTTCGCTTCGCCGTCGTGCCATTAATGGGGCTTGGTCTATGCGGCTCGCTCTGCCAAGGTTGGTTCGCTCCTTGGGGAGGAGTGCGGTGCATTTAGGAAACCTAACGGGCGGCTACAGCCTCAGGGAATCTTTGTAAAGGCTTCGTAGTGAATCCCTGGCCATTCACCTTGGGAGTGAATAAGGGTCTTGCAAACCCGGGCTAGAGAGGGAATCACGACTTGTGGGTAAAGTGCGCAATCTCTGCAGAGTGTTATGAAACTAATATATCAGCCGTGCTCGCGGTTATGAGCGGCCAAGGGAGCTCCATTGATTAGAGACACTTTGATCAGAGATGTTCTGTTTACAGGTGACAATAAGGATGATGGTTTTGATTATGCTTATGGTAATGTTTTCTGGTATTCTTTCCGTTTGGAAAGAGTACTTTTGGGTTAACAACTTGGGTTAATGTTATAACCTGGATCTATACTAGTAATAATTACCTGACCAACTAAAAGCAAGCTGCTTGATCCTAACTTCATATAAAGCTAGTCCACTTCAGCCAAACGGGACATTTGTTGAGTACATTGATGTGTACTCACCCTTGCTTTCACAAAACACCAGGTTTCCTCTAGCACGGCTTGCCTAGTGACTGGCGAGGCGGCATGGCCATTTGCTAGGGTTGAGACGTGTCCAGAGGCCAACGGCGTGGCACATCTAAGAGCCTGAGCCACGAAGAACATTTTTCCCAGTCCACCATTCGACCATGTTGGCGCGGTAGCCATGGCCGACACCTTTGTTGGCACCAACAACACCACAATCAGCGTGTGCTGTAGCTACCCAACGCCGCTAGCGTGCTTGGCACAACTAGGGGTACGATTGGCGTGGACAACAACATGGATGGCGATGTTTGCGGTCATCATCCTTGCCAGAAGGTACAACAAGTATGTAGTGCCATCTCATGGATCAACTATAGTTCCAAATGCACACACTGTGGATATGTTTCGTGATGAGTTAGCTACAACAGTTTCTATGTATTTGAGCTAGGCACGAGATGATATTTTATTTTGTAAAGTTGAATATTCAATATATATGTCATGATAATCGATTAAAGTGTGATAAATTTAGCACATACAACTTAGATGGTGCATTACAATACTTTTTATACTTCAAAAAAATATCGTAGGTACAACATCATCATAAGGGCAACAATAAATTTTTTAACCAAATCTCAATTTCTGGAGCTAGAGCAAGGTTATAAGCCAAACACATCAAAATATTGGTAAACTCTGGAGTGAAGCTGCTCCATGGTAGATGAAAGTCACCTAGAGGGGGGTGAATAGGGCGAATCTGAAATTTACAAACTTAAGCACACACTACAAGCCGGGGTTAGCTTTTGAGTGAATATTAAGTTCGGGAGAGAGGGGGAAAACAAATCAACCAAGAAATGAAGCGGATGACACGGTGATTTGTTTTACCGAGGTTTGGTTCTAAAGAACCTAGTCCCCGTTGAGGTGGTCACAAAGACCGGGTCTCTTTCAACCCTTTCACTCTCTCCAACGATCACTTAGACCGAGTGAGGCTTCTTCCTTAATCTCACGGGTCACTTAGACCCCACAAGGATCACCACACAATTGGTGTCTCTTGCCTGGCTTACAAAGCACTTGAGAGTAAGAAGTGAGAAAAAAAGAAAGCCAAGCCAAGCAAACAAGAGCAACAAGAAACACAAGTGATCCTCTCACAAGTCCTAATGCGCTAGAGTTGAATTGGGGACTTTGATTGGATCGGTGGCTTTGATTTGTGTCTTGAAGTGTTGCACTTTGCTCTTGTATTGAATGAGGAGTGATGAATGCTTGGATGGTTGGAGTGGAGGTGGTTGGGGGTATTTATAGCCCCCAACCACCAAACAGCAGTTGGGGGTGGCTGCTGTCGATGGGCGCACCGGACAGTCCGGTGCGCCACAGTACACTTGCCGGAGCGCCAGCCATGTCACCTAACCGTTAGGGTTCGGGCGGTTTCGACCGTTGGAGCTTTGTCTTCATGTGGCAACGGATAGTCCGATGCCGCACCGGGCAGACACTGTTCACTGTCCGGTGTGCCTCTAACGGCTGCTCTGACTTCTACGCGCACTGTGGGCGCACTGTAGCATTCGCAGGTGTCCATTGCAGTCGACCGTTGCGCTGGTAGCCGTTGCTCCGCTTGGTGCACCGGACAGTCCGCTGGCACACCAGACAGTCCGGTGAATTATAGCGGAGCGACGCCTTAGAAACCCGAAGGTGAAGAGTTCGGTGGTGTACGGTCCTGGTGCACCGGACACTATCCGGTGGCACACCGGACAGTCCGGTGCACCAGACCAGGGCACACTTTGGTTTCTTATCCTCATTGAATTTGAACCCTAACTTGATCTTTTATTGGTTTGTGTTGAACCTTTATGCACCTGTGGAATATATAATCTAGAGCAAACTAGTTAGTCCAATTATTTGTGTTGGGCATTCAACCACCAAAATTATTTATATGAAAAGGTTAAACCCTATTTCCCTTTCAATCTCTCCCTTTTTGGTGATTGATGCCAACACAAACCAAAGCAAGTATATAAGTGCAGAATTGAACTAGTTTGCATAAGGTAAGTGCATAGGTTACTTGGAATTAAACCAATTTTTTGTTTCACTAGATATGCATGGTTTGCTTTCTTTTATTTAACATTTTGGACCACACTTGCACCACTTGCTTTGTTTTTGCAAATTCTTTTGGAAAAATCTTTTCAAAGTCTTTTTGCAAATAGTCAAAGGTATATGAATAAGATTGCAAGATGCATTTTAAAGATTTGGAATTTCTCCCCCTATTTCAAATGCTTTTCCTTTGACTTAACAAAACTCCCCCTAAATGAAAATTCTCCTCTTAGTTTTCAAGAGGGTTTTAATAGATACCAATTGGAAATATATTGAGATGCTAGTTTTAAATACATATACCAATTGAAAATATCATACCAATTTGAAATAGATAACAAGATATTGATTGAAAACTTTATTTCGAAAATTTCGAAATGGGTGGTGGTGCGGTCCTTTTGCTTTGGGCTAATACTTTCTCCCCCTTTGGCATTAATCACCAAAAACGAAGACTTTGAGAGCCCTTTAACTTTCTCTCCCATTGTGTCACACCCGGTTTTGGAAGGCAAACCAAATGCGAACCATGTACGTGCCAGGATCACAAACTCACATACACAGTAATTATATAATTGGACATCATCACACAATGCTCGAATTAAATAACGGAAAGGTACTTAATTACATCAAGATGTCCAAGACATCCACAGAGTCTATTACATAACCATTGTTCAACATAATCATCAAAGTGCGGAAATACGAAACATAGATGCTAAGCCTACACAGGCAGCTGACTGAGGGTTTGCCACTACAAAAGAACTAGAACTCGTCATATTCCTGGAACTCCTCGAAGTCATCCATGTTGCCAGCATCACCTCCTGAGCATTGGGTACACTGGGGACAACCTGGGGTGGGGGTGGTGTGTAAGGCAAGGGTGAGTACACATCAACGTACTCAGCAAATGTCCCGTTTGGCTAAAGTGGACTAGTTGTATATGGAGTTTGAGGTTAAGCAGTTGCTTTTAGTTGGTCAAGTATTTATTAGTATTAGTAGAGCCAACTTTTAGTAATAAACCCGGTTATTACCCAAAAGTACATCCTCAAAAGAGGGAATACCAGAGATCAGATTTTATAACATCGTTATTAACCATCATTATAAAAGTATCCAAAGTTCTTCTAATCAAAGAGGATCCCAAGGCTGGTCTTAACCGTGAGCTCGGCTGATATACCGGTTTTTAACACTCTCTAGAGGTTGTACACTTTACCCACAAGTCGTGATCCCTTTCCAGCCTGGGTTGTACAGACCCGATCTTCACTACCAAGGTGAATGGCCAGGTAACACTACGTAGCCTTTACAAAGACTCCCCTGGTGCATAGCTGTTCGTTAGGTTTCGCCAGTCGTACAAACGCAGTAACCTCCCCAAGGTGGGTGACTAACAAAACCAAATCGAAAGAACCTCTGCACCCCAACCTTGGCAGAGCGAGCACTATGCCCCAGCCCCCATTGACGGCCCTCCGGCAAAGCCAACTACAGCCCCAGGTTCATCTAATTAATCAGCTAAGGGCGTCCCATTCTACCCTCATGGTTGTACTGTTATCCCGGGTGGTCACTCCACGAACAGATCCTTACAGAGAGGTACTCAGGAAAAAGGCCTGAGCCCCCTAAGGTATCACAAGATCATCCACATGATCAGGATAACAATATCGTATCATAAATGTTCACATCATGTTCATTGATTGAGTTAAGGCAATAGCAACATGCTAACCATGATAACCCAAAAAGGTAAACAAGGATAAGTGAATACAGACTAGTCAATCCTTAGGTTTCATAAAGTAATGCGGGACAGTGAATCATAAAGTATGTAGGATATAATAGGTCAGAGGACACTTGCCTTCACAAGGTTGTTGCTCAGGGAGGTCTCCAACAACATACTCAGGAACCTCGGACTGCTCGTTGTCTAAATAAAGCAAGCATGCATTCAATACATTTGGAAAGTACAAATGAACATCACACCAAACATGTACAAACATTGGAACATATCTTAAAAGGACACAATACCACATAAGGGATACTGAATTCAAAGTATAACATGAACTATAACATACATTTACTTTATTTGAAAATAGATTGTTATTTCCCCTAAGTGTTACTTATAAGTACATAATCATAGTTCAACTTATTTTATTGTGACCTAAAACATAGAACAGAGGTAAACTCATGTAATACACATTATTAATCTCACAAGCTTAAACATGTTTAAATCTCTAAGGTTCTCCTTTTATTTATTTTATTAAATAAATAAAAATGCATCTACATTAGTTCATATTCAATCCTAAAAATTAGAGTGTGCAGACAGTAAGTGAAACCATTTTATTTAAACAGAGAATAATTCTATGAACATTTTGGAATTTGAATCACTAAATTTGGAGTTCATATGCAAAAGTTATGAAATAAACAAGTTTGGGAATTCAAAATATGAAATTAGGTCTAATTCTATAAATATTTAAAAGTCTAGAGCTAAATCTGCAAGATTATAGGGACCTGCGCGCGAAAACCAGGGACGACGGGTTGATTCTCACCGAGGGTCTCTTTAAGAAAACTACCGCGCGAAGGGGTATTGGGTGAATCTCACCATCAGATCTAAAACCAAAGGCCGAGATTAGATCTGCGGCCGAGGGCGTGCGCGCGCAAGTGGGCGAGCGCTGACAGTCAGGCTAGGGAATGTCAGCGACAGAGGGGGAGAGAGCGCTGACCGAGCGGGCCCAGCGCCAGGGCGTCAAGGCGCGCGTGCGTGAAGCGTTATCCGTGATCTAAGTCGTTCGATCTGAATCGGACGGAGGGGATCAGACCAGGGGGAAAATAGATGGCTGCAGGTGGCGCCGCTCCTCTCCACGGCAGTGGGGTCACCAGAGTTGAGGCTGGCGCGAGCTAGGGTGGCTCCGGGGTCACCGGAGTTGGGCAGAGAGGGAGAGGGCGCCATGGCGAACTCAATGGCAGGGAAGAGACCATGAATCCACGGGCAGAGAGGGGAGAACGGCGGTGAGAAAGCCTCGAGTGGGCTGGAGTAACTCCGGTGAGCCATTCCGGCCACGGGGAAGGGGCTTAAGGCGCGCTAAAGCCTTGGCTAACCTCAGCAGAGGCACCTTAGGGACTAACGTCGGGGAACTAGACCGAGGTCAATCGGCCAGCCACCGTGCGAGCACGGCGGACCGCCGCGGCCAAGCACTAGCGAAGGTAAAATTGGCCGAACACAGGGCGCAATAGGGGAAATTGGGCACGGGGACGGGTGTCTCACCTCGGGGCGGAGCTCGGGGAGGCTTGGAGCGGTCTCCGGCGAGCTGGATGGCCGGGAACGCGGGCGCGGGTCTCCGGCGGCGGCTGGCGGCGTGGGCAGAGCGCGAGAGAGGGCGAAGCTGAGCGAAATGAGGCGAGGGGTGTGCGCGGGGCACTGGCGGGGCTCTAAGAAGGGAGCTGGACGCGTGGGCGGGCGTCGTGGCCGAGAAATCCGGCGACGTGCGCGAGTGCGCACGCGCCGGTCCACAGCGAGCGTGGAGGGGGCGAAACTGACAGGGCAGGCACACGGCGCAGAGAGAAGAAAAGGGGCACGCGGGGTAATGGCTCGGCGATTGTCGATCCGGGCCTGCAAGATAGAGAGAGAGAGGGAGCGTGCGGGTGAAGGAAACTGGCGCCGACAGATCGGCCCCACTGGGCAGCGAGCAAGAGAGGGAGGGCGCGCGCGAGGGAGAACTGCCGCCGAGAGGCGGGGTCTACCTGTCAGGCGGCGCGGGTGCGCGGCCTGGCTGGGCCGACTTGGACCGGCTGGGCTGCTTTCCCTTTTTCTTTTTCTCTGGATTTTCTAATTCCTTTTCTATTTCTTTGTATATAGGGTTTTCAAATCCAAATTCAAACTAGGTTTCAAATTCAAATAAATTCAAACTTGTGCAACACTTCAAAGAATATTTTAAGATCAGCATAATGCAACATGTCATGACCCATAAGGTTTTGGCAAAAATAAATAATTAACCTCCACTAGGTTAAGCTATTTCTAATCAAAAGGAAAAAGAGAGAAATCATCTAGAGAGAGAGAAAACCTAGAGTGAGAAAAAGAAGAGTAACACATGATTTTGGGTGATAATTAGAAAGAAATTTTATACCCCCAAAATCAGGGTGTTACAGACCTATCCCCCTTAAAAGAATCTCACCCTCGAGATTCAGGGCTGGCTAGAAAAGAGCTCAGGGTACTTGGCTTTCAAATTATCTTCTCTTTTCCAGGTTGCTTCTTCTTCTTAGTGGTGACCCCATTTGACTTTGCACATCCTGATGGTACTTCTCCAAGTGACCCGATCTGCTGTCTCCAGAATTTGGGTTGGCTTCTCAATATAAGTCAGATCTTCTTGAACTTCAAGATCCTCTGCTGGCAACTGCTCTTCTGGCACTCTCAAGCATTTCTTCAACTGAGACACATGGAACACATTGTGCACAGCTGACAGATTCTCTGGTAAGCTGAGTTGATAAGCCACTTCTCCACGTCTTGCTTGAATTTGATACGGCCCAATATAATGAGGTGCTAGCTTGCCTTTGTGGTTCCTCTGATGGGTGACACCTTTAAGTAGACATAGTCTCCCACTTCAAAACTGAGTTCTCTTCTTCGGGTCTCAGCATAGCTTCGCTGTCTGGACTGTGCTGCCTTTAAATTCTCTCGGACCATTCTGATGTTCTCTTCGGCTTTGAGCAAAATATCTGGACCGAACACCTGTCTTTCACTAGGTTGGTCCCAATGCAATGGAGTTCTGCAATTCCTCCCATAGAGTGCTTCGAATGGTGACATATTCAGACTTGCCTGATAGATGTTGTTGTAAGAGAATTCTGTATATGGTAATCTCTTGTCCCAACCCACCTTGTCTTGAAAAGCACAAGCCCTCAACATATCCTCCAGAATCTGATTGGTTTTTTCTGTTTGACCATCTGTCTGCGGGTGGTAAGCTGAGCTGAACTTCAAGTGTGTGCCCAAAGCTTCATGCAACTGCTACCAAAAATGAGAGGTAAACTGAGTACCTCTATCTGATACTATCTTCTTCGGGACGCCATGCAAGCACACAATCCAAGCCATGTATAATTCGGCCAACACTGCACTGTTGTAGGTGGTCTTGACTGGTATGAAATGGGTTGCCTTTGTCAAACAGTCCACTACTACCCTGATGGAGTCATAACCAGTACGAGTGTGAGGCAAACCGACTATGAAATCCATTCCGATCTCATCCCATTTCCACTGAGGAATCTGCAATGGTTGCAACAAACCTGTAGGTCTCTGATGTTCTGCTTTAATCCTCTGACAACTGTCACATACTGCCACATACTCTATCATCTCTCTTTTCATACCGTACCACCAGAATCTTTTCTTCAGGTCTTGGTACATCTTCTCACTACCAGGGTGTATAGAGTATGCTGTCTCATGGGCTTCCTTGAGAATTAGTTCCCGGATCGATTTGATGTTGGGAACACACAGTCTGTCCTTGAACCATACCACTCCTTCTGCATCTTCATGGAAATCCTTGCCTTTCCCATCTATGATCAGCTGCCGGATCTCGTTGATCTTCTCATCATCCTTCTGACCTTTCCTGATGTCTTGCTCTAGAGTGGGTTCCAACTCGATTATCACTCCTTGAGTGTTGTTCAGAAATCCGAGACTCAATCTATCGAATTCCTTCACTAGCTCATACGGCATCGGGCGAGCGGCCAACATGTTGACTTGACTTTTTCTGCTTAGGGCATCTGCAACCACATTTGCTTGGCCTGGGTGATAATGAATCTCCAGCTCATAGTCTTTGATCAACTCTAGCCATCTTCGCTGCCTCATGTTCAGTTCTGACTGAGTGAATATGTACTTGAGACTCTTGTGGTCCATGTAGATATCACACTTCTGCCCATAAAAATAATGCCTCTAGGTCTTCAATGCATGAACCACGACTGCTAATTCCAGATCATGAGTAGGATAATTCTTCTCATGAATCTTCAATTGTCGGGACGAGTATGCCACTACTCTCCCTTCCTGCATCAACACACATCCCAGTCCGGTATACGAAGCATCGCAATACTCTGAGAACGGCTTGTGAACATCTAGAAGAATCAGTACTGGTGCCGTTGTCAACTTCTCCTTCAATGTCTCAAAGGACTTCTGGCATGCTGGGGTCCACTTGAATTCAACCTTCTTTTCTAGCAATGCTGTCATTGGCCTGGCAATCTTAGAGAAACCTTCAATGAAACTCTTGATTCCTCGAACATCTTTTGGTGCTTTCTAGTCCAAGATAGCTGTTACCTTCTTCGGATCTACAACCAATCCTTCTCGGTTTATAATGTGACCCAAGAATAGGACTTCACTGATCCAGAACTCGCACTTGCTAAGCTTGGCATACAACTGATAGTCTCGTAGCCTCTGAAGTACTTTCCTCAAATGCTCCTCATGTTCTTGCTCATTCTGGGAATATATAAGAATGTCATCAATGAACACCACTATGAACTTGTCGAGGTAGTCCATGAACACACTTTTCATCAAGTACATGAAGTAGGCTGGCGCATTCGTCAAACCGAATGACATAACCGTGAACTCATATAGTCCATACATGGTGATGAATGTTGTCTTCGGTATATCTAAGGGTCGGATTCTAAGCTGATGGTAGCCTGACCTCAGATCTATCTTCGAGAACACACTGGCTCAGCTCAATTGATCGAATAAATCTTCAATTCTGGGCAGGGGGTACTTGTTCTTGATAGTAACTTCATTCAAGGATCTGTAGTCAATGCACATTCTCTTTGTTCCATCCTTCTTCTCCACAAACAATACTGGGGCTGCCCAAGGCGAGGTACTTGGTCTGATGTAGCCTTTCTCTAACAACTCATCAATCTACTTCTTGAGTTCCACCAACTCTGGTCTGGACACTCGATAGGCTCTCTTGGAAATAGGGGCGGTGCCTGGTATAAGCTCTATGGCAAATTCAACCTTCCTTTCTGGTGGCATACCTGGTAACTCCTCGGGAAAAACATCTGGGAATTCTGACACTACATTGATAGCCTGTGATGGTGTAATCTCCTCAATACAGGCGGTGACTTGGTGACAACTCCCTTTCCATGGCCCTGACAAGAACTACCCTACTAACACTTCTTCTCCTGATAGGGATACTAACTTCACCGTTCTCTTGTCACAGCTGAGAATGGCTTGATACTTGGTTAGCCAATTCATCCCTAGGATGACATCTATAGTTGTATCCTGATTACCCATAACTATTAAATCAGCGGGGAACTCTACCCCCCTTATTTGTACCTTTGCACTAGGGCAAAATCATTCCATTTGGGTCCTTCCACCAACTGAACTAACTCTCATCGGTGGTTACATGGGTTCTACTGGTATATTATGTAATTCTACCCATGATGCAGTCACAAAAGAATGTGTTGCTCTAGTATCAAATAAGACATTTGCAGAATGGTACTCGACTGAAAACGTACTTAGTGCCACTCCTGCAGTTTCCTGGACTATGTCGGCCTCCAAGTGGTTCACCTTTCCATACTGGGCACGAGGTTGCCCACGGTTGTTGCCTCCTTGCTGCATTGCATTCTGCCTGACTGGAGCATTGGGAGCTGGCTTCTGCTGAGCTGCTTTCTTTGGGCAATGATTCGCCCAATGGCCTTGTTCCCCACAGTGGAAACACACACGACTTCCTCCTTGCGTTGGCGCTGCTTGGTTGTTCTGGTTGGTTGCTGGGGCAGGAAGACAGATGTAATACCCAACTTTGGAAAATCAAGAGAGGAATACAAGTTTATGTGTAATGCCTTCTCATTCTTAAGAATTATTAGGATACATGTTTAAAATAAATAATACCTCAATAAAATTTGCATCATGTTGAGGTTTTGTTTGTTTGTGCATAAAAAAAAATAAAATAATACTAATGAAAATATGATAATAATTTGAGAATTTAGATTTAACCCAAAAGTACAATTTAGGGAATTGGAAATAATACAGAGAAGAAGAAAGAGAGAGATATTATGAAAGACAAAATATATTTACAAGAAAATAAACCCATCCAATAATGGCATGTTCAAAACATACATTCAAATTTTAGTACAAATTCACCACAAGATTTGAATTCAAATTTTAGGTTTAAAATAAAAAGGAGAAACAAAACAGGAAATAAAAATTAAAAAAAGAACAAAAGCACTTGGGCTGAAACCTCCTTGGCCGGCCCACTCCCTTCTCCCACTCGCGACCTTGCGACCCTGGCCCGACTTTGTGCGAGTTGGCCTAGTTCGATGTGCCGACATGTGGATCCCACCTGGTCAGCCACCCTTTCCCTGCGTGGACTCTTTTCCTATCACCGGTACATGGGCCCGCCTCATCAGATTTACCTGGCTCGGCTAGTCGATCCGAGTTCTGCTCTGAATCACAACAAACCCACCGTATTCCTGGGCGATTCGCTCGGGTGTCGTCGATCCAAGCGTTCCGAACTCGTCCCATGACTCCCCAGGCCGCTGGCGGGTGGGTCCGCAATGGCAGCTTCATCCTCATCCTTACACCGTAGCAATCTCAAGCTATGATTTCGGAACTGCCTAACTAAATGTCAGCGGGGGTCAGTATTGCTCTAGGCTGGTTGTTGGGATTGGATATCTCGCTACGCCCGTGTATATATGTGCATCGACCGTGGCCGTGCTCCATTATCTGCCGCTAGAAACCAGCAACCGAGATGAGCGGTGAGCAAATGGGGGACCGCCGTGGTGTGGCCTGCTCGTCTGCTGGCTTTTGGACCTCGGGTTTCCACTCCGAGCGATCGCCGTAGCTCGTTGGTGGCGTGTGCCTTGTTGATTTGGGCGAAGATAACCGGATTCGCGTGTAATTGCTCGCCGGGCGCGTGTTTCCGCCGTTGTGCCGCCATTCACCGTGGTCAGAGAAAATCGCCTGCTTCTACACCGGTTCGTTACCCCTATCTCCTTTATTCGGTTCCTCGATTGATGTAGATCTCCTCCGATTTGAGTATCGTGCACCAGCGCTCCATTGGGTCGAGCTCGCCGGAGCCCACCACCGCGGGCGGTGTTCTTCGGCCGCGCCTGGCCACCGGGCGGGGGAAGAAGCACCGGGATCACCGATCTCAGAACCGACGGCCACGATTGAGCACTGAATATTCTCATCTGTGGCTAAATCTGAGCCCTTGGTATGGATCGGGTGATCCAGATTGAATCGCGTCTTCATAAAATCCGCACCGTTGATTCGGGGATCTGCGGTGGAGAATGCGTACCGGTTCGATTAAAACACGATCTAATCTGGACCGTCTGGGTTAGATCGGGCGGTTGAGACTTCACGATACCCCTTCACCGTGCGTTGTTTGCAAATAAACCCTTGCAGTTCTGAGTTATTAACCCGCCGTCCAACTCAGGGATTTCTGAGTCTGCGTAAATCTTGCGGGTTAGCCCCTGATCTTTTAAGAAAATAGCGCGCGGTCCAGAACACTTAGGATATTCAGAAAATAATAAAGAAATAGGTTTTTAGTATGAAAATAATTCTATAAACTGGTATAATTCATAGTTAATTCATTTTAACTCCAAATTAAGTCATTCCAGTTGCAATAATTTTCTATTAATATTGTGTATCACCTAGTACCTTTGTTTAGCCATGAAACTTGAATTAAAATTATTCATTTGGATTAATCTATTCTAAGCACTAAATAATTTCAGAAATTCATAACTTAATAACCATAGCTCCGAATTTAGTGGTTCTTGTTTCTGCGATCTCGTAGTGGCGCGTAGATCATTATTATGCAGTTTATCCTTATGTTTGGTGTGATGTTAATTTTGCCTATACCATGTTTGTCTGTATTGCTACGTTTAGCAGTGAGGTCACGTGTCATCTGAAGAGCAAGTTGGTACCTGGAATCTCAAGTCCCAGGCAAGTTGTGCCCTTGATCACTTCTTTTTACCCACTCATGTTCTAATTAATCATAATGATCTGCATAGGTTAATTTGATGGGACCCAATAGGTTACCCTAGTTTGTCTATCTTTATACCTTGTTTACCACTGAACTTTTTGGGTAGTACTTGCTAGTGCTTTATGTGGTTTTGGGTATGAAGATACATTATTCATGATCACACTTTTATTATCTGTTTATTATCACTGTTCATGATAAGATCATTATGTTAATTGGAACATGGAGAACCACCCGGGAAAACAGTGCTACCACAAGGGTTTAATGGGACGCCCTTGGCCGATTAATTAGGAAAGCTAGTGGAAGACTACCTTACCCGAAAGGGGCAAGGGCAGTAGGGGAGTGGTCAGTGTAGGGAGGCCCTCGGGAGGATTTTGCTGTGATGGCGGTCCTGCAAGGGATTCCTGGGGAGGCCCTCGGGAGGATTTTGCTGTGATGGCGGTCCTGCAAGGGATTCCTGCATTGGAGCTTCCTATAAACTGTAGCGGGTTTTCTGAAGCTAGTGGAACTTTGTAAAGGCCTCGTAGTGTTACCCTGCCTCGCCTCCTCGGTAGAGGTGTATGGGAAGTCGCGATCCCTTGGCAGATGGGTAACATGACTTGTGGGTAAAGATGCGCAACCTCTGCAGAGTGTAAAACTGGTATACTAGCCGTGCTCACGGTCATGAGCGGCTCGGACACTCACATGATTAACTTATGGAACTAAATTCAATTTGTCATATGCATTGCATCGCAGGTGATGTTGTTACTTCTGTTCTACTATTTAATTGGGTTGGTATTTACTTATACTTAGTAATTGCTAATAAAATTTTGACCAACTTTAAAAGCAATGCTCAGCTTCAACCATCTCCGTTGGTAAGCCTTACACTTCACATGAGCTCCCATCTTTGGCGAGTTCATTCACATTATTCTCCACAACTTGTTGAGCGATGAACGTATGTGAGCTCACTCTTGCTGTCTCACACCCCCCCACAGGTCAAGAGCAGGTACCACAGGATGAGGCGCAAGGAGGATGCTGCGATGAGTTCGTGAGAGATCTAGGTCGTCGTCTCCCAGTCAACTTTGGGTTGCTGGACTGTTGTCTCCTTATAATGTAATTATTTATTTTGTATAGAACTCCTATAGTAAAGTTGTGACATTCGATCCTGTGCCATGATTCATCATATGTGTGAGACTTGGTCCCAGCACACCTGGTGATTATGTTTACGCCCGGGTCTTGGTGCCCCGAAACCCGGGTGTGACAACAGACTGCCTTGTTGCTCTGGCGCTGGTATTGATTTCCTCCTTGCTAGTTGTTCTCACGGTACTGTTGCTGCTGAGGAAACTGCCTCTGGTACTGCTGCTGCTGGTTCTGCCGGTGATACTGATGCTGGTGCTGGTGACCTTGCTTGAATGGCTGAGGTGGGTTGCCTGAGCAGTGAGGACGACTGCTATTCTCGACCTGAAGTCCACCAATCTTGTGTTTCCTATCCTCCATCTCCCGACGCTTTCTTTCTGTCATAATTGCTCTATCGATCAGATGCTAGAAGGTAGGGAAGGTGTGGTTCATCAGCTGATAGTGGAGGGGATTGACCAATCCTCTCAAGAAGCAGTATTGCCTCTTGGCATCCGTGTTGACATCCTCTAGGGCATAACAGGACAACTGTAGAAACTTATCCTTATACTCACTGACGGACAGGGGACCTTGCTTCAACGCGAGAAACTCCTCCTTCCTGAATATCATCAGTCCCTCGGGCACATGGTAGCGACGGAAGTTGTCCCTGAATTCTTTCCAAGTGATGGCTTCAGGGTTGGCATGGGTGGCGAGGTAAGACTCCCACCACGACTGTGTTGCTCCCCTCAGCTATCGAGGACCGTACAACACCTTCTCACGATCATTGCACTGGATAGTGTGCAACTCACGATCCATGGTACGCAACCAATCTTCAGCGTCCATGCGAATAGCAGAGTGGGCAAAGACTGGGGGATGGCCCCTCATGAATTCTGCCCGCTTGTCTCTGGGCACTGGAGGCATCTGAACTTGCACTGGAGGCGGAGGCGGTGGTGGCTGCTGTTGCACCTGCTGCATGGCTGCTAATGTCTGACCAATTGCCTGGACTGCTTGGTTCTGCATCAAGAACATCTGCTCGATGGTCATCGGTGGTGGCGGTGGCAAATGCTGCTGTGGGGCTGCTTCCACTTGGGGTGCCTGTTGTTCAGGCTGAGCACGCCTCGCACCTCTGCGCCTGTTCTCAGACATCTGTAGAAATCATACACATGTATCAAATCTGACTCTGCAGTCTTTCAGCATAAGAAAAGATGTACAGAAAATCTTCATAGAACTGAATAATTGACCATCTTTACTGGCAGCTTCTCAGATAAAGAGGAAAGTGGAAATAAATGGATTACGCAACTAAATAACTGACTTTATTAATAACTACACCAAGTTGCAGAGGATACCCACACTTTGGTGACAATCATTACAAAGATCCAACTTCAGTACATGTCCATCATAACAAGCATCCAACATAAAATAAGCAAACTAACTCTAACTAGACTGAGATACTGAACTAAAAATTATTACAGACTCCGACTCTGTCGATCTAGGGATCCAAATCTATCCGGGTCCTACAGTCTGGGGTACCATAGTCGAAGCGACCATGGGGCGGTGAACGATAAGGGTGCTGAATCCCGACAGGGGCGGGAGAACCACCATCCAGATAGTGGCGTGCTGCGCACTCAGCACGCAATTCCGCAACCTCCGCCCGAACCTTGCCCAACTCATCAAGGGCGTGGTCCAACTCTGTGTTGAGCACGGCAGCCAAGTTGACCATGCTGTTCAGCCAGGGATTTCCCTCACCAACTGGCGAGGCAATCACACCTCCAGCACTGCCGGTCGAACGACGTGGATAGTACTTCAGGTCGAGGCCATCAGCTACCACGCTGAACAACGAGCAATACTGAGAAAGTGCTCGTCGTGCTGCATCTTGCATGGCTGCCTCGACAGTATCCCTCTCAGTAATAGAATAGTGCTCTGAGAAGACTTCTGCACCCCGGAGATCATCGTCCGGACGGCGCACCAAGCAAGTAGCCTCCCACTTGTCCGGGTATAGCCCACGACGATGCTGGTAGACTACACAACGGTACTCGATGGACCAAGTGTGTCGGTCGAAGGCCCGACGCAGCAGGGTGTTGAGAGCGTCGTGGAAGTGACACCCGCGAGCGGCGTCACGAGTGATGGGTCTAGCGATCCATCCCTCCGGCTCCGGCTCCTCCAAGAGCTCCGTGTCATGGCTCGAACTACCACCGGCGTCGTCGTCGTCTCCGTCTCCGTTAGGGTCTCCTCCAGCAGTCGGGATGCCCTAGGGTGGTGCAGGGGGCATCTCTGGCTGAGGTGCAGGGGAAGGCGGCCTCTTAGACTCCACCTCGTGCAGAGGCGAGGTGGAAGAGTCCTGCTGCTCCTGGTCCTGCTCCTGCTCCTGGCGTCGGCACTCCTGCTCCTCGTGCAGGCGACGATGCAGTCTCTCCAGGTGACTGACTGTCCTGGCACCGTGCGACGCAGTGGACGCTCCGCTAGGCGGAAAGGCAAAAAGGGGATCACAGACTTACGTGCAGTGCACCTAATACGAGCCATCTATAGAAGACAACGTAAGCACAAGAGTAAGAGTATAACTATGAGACCAGAAAGTAAACAGAAAGATAAGTGAGACAAAACCTTTTGAGATAAGTAGATAACATAGAGTTGGTCAAGATGACCAACTTTGAAAGAACTCAAATGTCAAGGTAAGAGTAGGGGTTTATAGTCCTTAGGGCGACCATTCTAGTCTAGGTTAGCGGTCCTACAGTCAGCAAGGCTCTAATATCACTTATGTCACACCCGGTTTTGGAAGGCAAACCAAATGCGAACCGTGTACGTGCCAGGATCACAAACTCACGTAAATAGTAATTACATAATTGGACATCATCACACAATGCTCGAATTAAATAACGGAAAAGTACTTAATTACATCAAGATGTCCAAGACATCCACAAAGTCTATTACATAACCATTGTTCAAAATAATTATCAAAGTGCGGAAATACGAAACATAGATGCTAAGCCTACACAGGCAACTGACTGAGGGTTTGCCACTACGAAAGAACTAGAACTCATCATATTCCTGGAACTCCTCAAAGTCATCCATGTTGCTAGCATCACCTCCTGAGCATTGGGTACACTAGTGACAACCTGGGGTGGGGGTGGTGTGTAAAGCAAGGGTGAGTACACATCAACGTATTCAGCAAATGTCCTGTTTGGCTAAAGTGGACTAGCTGTATATGGAGTTTGAGGTTAAGCGGTTGCTTTTAGTTGGTCAAGTATTTATTAGTATTAGTAGAGCCAACTTTTAGTAATAAACCCAGTTATTACCCAAAAGTACTTCCTCAAAAGAGGGAATACCAGAGATCAGATTTTATAACATTGTTATTAACCATCATCATAAAAGTATCCAAAGTTCTTCTAATCAAAGAGGATCCCAAGGCTGCTCTTAACTGTGAGCTCGGCTGATATACCAGTTTTTAACATTCTGCAGAGGTTGTACACTTTACCCACAAGTCATGCTCCCTTTCCAGCCTGGGTTGTACAGACCCGATCTTCACTACCAAGGTGAATGGCCAGGGATACACTACATAGCCTTTACAAAGACTCCCCTGGCGCATAGCTGCTCGTTAGGTTTCGCTAGTCCTACAAACGCAGAACACCTTCCCAAGGTGGGTGACTAACAAAACCAAATCGAAAGAACCTCTACACCCCAACCTTGGCAGAGCGAGCACTACACCCCGCCCTCCATTGACGGCCCTCCGGCAAAGCCAACTACACCCCAGGTTCATCTAATTAATCAGCTAAGGGTGTCCCATTCCACCCTCATAGTTGTACTGTTATCCCGGGTGGTCACTCCACGAATAGGTCCTTACGGAGAGGTACTCAGGAAAAAGGCCTAAGCCCCCTAAGGTATCACACGATCATCCACATAATCAGGATAATAGTATCGTATCATAAATGTTCGCATCATGTTCATTGATTAAGTTAAGGCAATAGCAACATGCTAACCATGATAACCTAAAAAGGTAAACAAGGATAAGTGAATACAGACTATTTAATCCTTAGGTTTCATAAAGTAATGCGGGACAGTGAATCATAAAGTATGTAGGACATAAAAGGTCAGAGGACAATTGCCTTCACCAGGTTGTTGCTCAGGGAGGTCTCCAACAACACACTCAGGAACCTCGGACTGCTCGTTGTCTAAATAAAGCGAGCATGCATTCAATACATTTGGAAAGTACAAATGAACATCACACCAAACATGTACAAACATTGGAACATATCTTAAAAGGACACAATACCACATAAGGGATACTGAATTCAAAGTATAACATGAACTATAACATACATTTACTTTATTTGAAAATAGATTGTTATTTCCCCTATGTGTTACTTATAAGTACATAATCATATTTCAACTTATTTCATTATGACCTAAAATTTAGAACAGAGGTAAACTCATGTAATACACATTATTAATCTCACAAGCTTAAACATGTTTAAATCTCTAAGGTTCTCCTTTTATTTATTTTATTAAATAAATAAAAATGCATCTACATTAGTTCATATTCAATCCTAAAAATTAGAGTGTGCAGACAGTAAGTGAAACCATTTTATTTAAACAGAGAATAATTCTATGAACATTTTGCAATTTGAATCACTACATTTGGAGTTCATATGCAAAAGTCATGAAATAAACAAGTTTGGGAATTCAAAATATGAAATTAGGTCTAATATTGTAAATATTTAAAAGTCCAGGGATAAATCTGCAAGATTACAGGGACCTGCGCGCGAAAACCAGGGACGGCGGGTTGATTTCCAGTAAACCGAGGGTCTCTTTAAGAAAACTACCGCGCGAAGGGGTATCGGGTGAATTTAACCGTCAGATCTAAAACCAACGGCTGAGATTAGATCTGCGGCCGAGGGCGCACGCGCGCGAGCGGGCGAGCGCTGACAGGCGGGCCAGGGAGTGTCAGCGACAGAGGGGAGAGCGCGCTGACCGAGCAGGCCTAGCGCTAGGGGGTTTGGGCGCTGACAGGCGGGCCAGGGCGTCAGGGCGCGCGTGCGCGAAGCGTTATTCGTGATCTGAGCCATTCGATCTGAATCAGACGGAGGGGATCAGACCAGGGGGAAAACAGACGGCTGCAGGCGGCGCCCCTCCTCTCCACGGCATTGGGGTCGCCGGAGTTGAGGCTAGCGCGAGCTAGGGTGGCTCCGGGGTCACCGGAGTTGGGCAAAGAGGGAAAGGGCACCACGACGAACTCAATGGCGGGGAAGAGGCCTTGAATCCACGAGCAGAGAGGGGAGAACGACGGTGAGAAAGCCTCGGGCGGGCCAGAGTAACTCCGGTGAGCCATTCCGGCCACGGGGAAGGGGCTTAAGGCGCGCTAAAGCCTAGGCTAACCTCAGCAGAGGTAGAGGCACCTTAGGGACTAACGCCGAGGAACTAGACCGAACTCAATCGGCCGACCACCGCACGAGCACGGCGGACCGCCGCGGCTGAGCACCGGCGAAGGTGAAATTGGCCGAACACAGGGCGCAATAGAGGAAATTGGGCATGGGGACGGGTGTCTCACGTCGGGGCGGAGCTCGGGGAGGCTTAGAGCGGTCTCAGGTGAGCTGGATGGCTGGGAACGCGGGCGCGGGTCTCCGGCGGCGGCTGGCGGCGTGGGCAGAGCGCGAGAGAGGGTGAAGCTGAGCGAAATGAGGCGAGGGGTGTGCGCGGGGCACTGGCGGGGTTCTAAGAAGGGAGCTAGACGCGTGGGCGGGCATCGTGGCTGAGAAATCCGACGACGTGCGTGAGTGTGCACGCGCCGATCCATGGCGAGCGCGGAGGGGGCGAAACTGACAGGGCAGGCCCATGGCGCAGAGAGAAGAAAAGGGGCGTGCGGGGCAACGGCTCGGCGACTAGCGATCTGGGCCCACGAGACAGAGAGAGAGAGGGAGCACGCGGGTGAAGGAAACTGGCGCCGATAGATTGGCCCCACTGGGCAGCGAGCGAGAGAGGGAGGGCGCGCGCGAGGGAGAACTGCCGCTGACAGGCGGGGTCTGCCTGTCAAGCGGCGCGCGGGCGTGCGAGCGCGCGTCCTGGCTGGGTCGACTTGGGCCAGCTGGGCTGCTTTGCCTTTTTCTTTTTCTCTAGATTTTCTAATTCCTTTTCTATTTCTTTTTCTATAGGGTTTTCAAATCCAATTCAAACTAGGTTTCAAATTCAAATAAATTCAAACTTGTGCAACACTTCAAAGAATATTTTAACTCAGCATGATGCAACATGTCAAGACCCATAAGGTTTTGGCAAAAATAAATAATTAACCTTCACTAGTTTAAGCTATTTCTAATCAAAAGGAAAAAGAGAGAAAGCATTTAGAGAGAGAGAAAACCTAGAGTGAGAAAAAGAAGAGTAACACATGATTTTGGGTGATAATTAGAAAGAAATTTTATAGCCCCAAAATCAGGGTGTTACACATTGGTAAATGAAACATGAGTGAAGATTATACCTATTTGAGAGTGATGTGGAGTGACGAAGGATAAATGATACCGGTAGAGTGGAGTGGAAGCCTTGTCTTCGTCGCATACTCTATTTCCCTTTCAATCTACGACTTAGTATAGAAATACACTTGAAAACCCATTAGTCGTAGACATAAAAGAGATATGATCAAAGGTATATAAATGAGCTATGTGTGCAAAGTTTCAATCAAAGTTTTGAGAATCAAGTATATTTAGCTCATTCCTAAGTTTGCTAAAGGTTTTCTCATCTAATGGCTTGGTAAATATATCAGCTAATTGTTCTTTGGTGCTAACATAAGCAATCTCGATATCCCCCTTTGTTGGTGATCCCTCAAAAAGTGATACCGAATGTCTATGTGCTTAGTGCGGCTGTGTTCAACGGGATTATCCACCATGCAGATTGCACTCTCATTGTCACATAGGAGAGGGACTTTGCTCAATTTGTAGCCATAGTCCCTGAGGGTTTGCCTCATCCAAAGTAATTGCGCACAACAATGGCCTGTGGCAATATACTTGGCTTCGACGATAGAAAGAGCTACCGAGTTTTGTTTCTTTGAAGCCAAGACACCAGGGATCTCCCCAAAAACTGACAAGTCTCTGATGTGCTCTTCCTATCAATTTTACACCCTGCCCAATCGGCATCTGAGTATCCTATTAAATCAAAAGTGGATCCCTTGGGGTACCAAAGTCCAAACTTAGGAGTGTAGACTAAATATCTCATGATTCTTTTAACGGCCCTAAGGTGATCTTCCTTAGGATCGGCTTGGAACCTTGCACACATGCATACGGAAAAGCATAATATTTGGTCGAGACACACATAAATAGAGTAAAGATCCTATTATCGACCGGTATACCTTTTGATCTACGAATTTACCTCCCATGTCGAGGTCAAGATGCTCATTAGTTCCCATGGGTGTCTTGATGGGCTTGGCATCCTCCATTCCAAACTTGTTAAGTATGTCTTGAATGTATTTTGTTTGGCTGATGAAGGTGCCTTCTTGGAGTTGCTTGACTTGAAATCCTAGGAAATACTTTAACTCTCCCATCATAGACATCTCGAATTTCTGAATCATGATCCTACTGAACTTATCTTCAAAGCCGGGAGGTTGCTCAACATAGACCTCTTCCTTAATTGGTCCATTGAGGAAGGCACTTTTCACGTCCATTTGATAAAGCTTAAAGCCATGGTAAGTAGCATAGGCAAGTAATATGCAAATTAACTCAAGCCTATCTACGGGTGCATAGGTTTCACCAAAATCCAAACCTTCGACTTGTGAATATCCCTTGGCCACAAGTCGGGCTTTGTTCCTTGTCACCACACCATGCTCATCTTGCTTGTTGTGAAATACCCATTTGGTACCTACAACATTTTGGTTAGGACGTGGAACAAGATGCCATACCTCATTCCTCGTGAAGTTGTTGAGCTCCTCTTGCATTGCCAGCACCCAATCCGAATCTCTTAGTGCATCCTGCACCCTATATGGCTCAATAGAGGACACAAAAGAGTAATGTTCACAAAAATGAGCGACTCGAGATCGAGTGGTTACCCCCTAATGAATGTCACAGAGAATTGAGTTCACAGGGTGATCTCTTTGAATCGCTTGGTGGACTCTTGGGTGTGGCGGACTTTGACCCTGAATCTCTTGATCATCTTCCTTGTCTTGATCAACTTCATCTCCCCCTTGATTATTGTCCTCCTCTTGAGATGGCTCGTCCTCTTGATCTTCATTATCTTGAGCCTGATCCTCATCTTGAGTTGGTGGAGATGCTTGCATGGAAGATGATGGTTGATCTTGTGCTTGTGGAGGCTCTTCGAATTCCTTAGGACACACATCCCCAATGGACATGTTCCTTACCGCGATGCACAGAGCCTCTTCATCATCTAGTTCATCAAGATCAACTTGCTCCACTTGGGAGCCATTAGTCTCATCAAACACAATGTCACAAGAAACCTCAACTAATCCAGTGGATTTGTTGAAGACTCTATTTGCCCTTGTGTTTGAGTCATATCCTAGTAAAAAGCCTTCTACAGCCTTAGGAGCAAATTTAGATTTTCTACCTCTTTTAATAAGAATAAAGCATTTGCTACCAAAGACTCTAAAATATGAAACATTGGGCTTTTTACCAGTAAGGAGTTCATACGATGTTTTCTTGAGGATTCAGTGAAGGTAGAGCCGGTTGATGGAGTAGCAGGCGGTGTTAATCGCCTCAGTCCAAAACTGGTCCAGTGTCTTGTACTCATCAAGCATGGTCCTTGCCATGTCCAGTAGAGTTCGATTCTTCCTCTCCACTACACCATTTTGTTGAGGTGTGTAGGGAGAAGAGAACTCATGCTTGATGCCCTCATCCTCAAGAAAGCCTTCAATTTGAGAGTTCTTAAACTTCGTCCCATTGTCGCTCCTTATCTTTTTGATTCTCAATCCGAATTCATTTTGAGCTCGTCTCAAGAATCCCTTCAAAGTTTCTTGGGTTTGTGATTTTTCCTGCAAAAAGAATACCCAAGTGAAGCGAGAATAATCATCCACAATTATTAGACAATACTTACTCCAGTCGATGCTTATGTAAGCTATCGGGCCGAATAGATCCATGTGGAGTAGCTTCAGTGGCCTGTCCGTTGTCATTATATTCTTGTGTGGATGGTGGGTTCCAACTTTCTTTCCTGCTTGACATGCGCTACAGACCCTGTCTTTCTCAAAATGAACATTGGTTAGTCTCAAAATGTGTTCTCCCTTTAGAAGCTTGTGAAGATTCTTCATTCCAACATGGGCTAGTTGGCGATGCCAGAGCCAACCCATATTAGTCTTAGCAATTATACAAGTATCGAGTTCAGCTTTGTTAAAATCAAATAAGTATAGCTGACCCTCTAATACTCCCTTAAATGCTACTGAATCATCACTTCTTCTAAAGACAGTAACACCTATATCCGTAAAAAGACAGTTGTAGCCCATTTTGCATAATTGAGAAACTGAAAGCAAATTGTAATCTAAAGAATCTACAAGAAAAACATTGGAAATAGAATGGTCAAGTGATATAGCAATTATACCAAGTCCTTTACCAAACCTTGATTTCCATCCCCGAATGTGATAGCTCTTTGGGGATCTTCATTTTTCTCATAGGAGGAGAACATTCTTTTCTCCCCTGTCATGTGGTTTGTGCATCCGCTATCAATTATCCAACTTGAGCCCCGGATGCATAAACCTGCAAAACAATTTAGCCCTTGTTCTTAGGTACCCAAACGGTCTTGGGTCCTTTCACATTAGAAACAAGCACCTTGGGTACCCAAACACAAGTCGTTGACCCCTTGTGTTTGCCCCCAACATATTTGGCAACTATTTTGCCTGATTTGTTAGTAAGCACATAAGAAGCATCAAAAGTCTTAAATGAAACATTAGGCTCATTTGATGCAGTATGAGTTTTCTTTTTAGGCATTTTAATATGAGTGGAATGCCTAGAGCTAGAAGCCTCATTCTTATACATAAAAGCATGGTGTAAAACATTATGAGGTTTTCTAGCATGAAATCTCCTAATCTTATATTCGGGATAACCAGCATGATATAAAATATAGCCCTTGTTATCCTGAACCATGGGAGCTTTGCCCTTAACAAAATTAGACAATCTTTTGGGGGCATTAAGCTTGACATTGCTTCCTTGTTGGAAACCAATGCCATCCTTAAGGCCAGGGCGTCTCCCACTATAGAGCATGCTTCTAGCAAATTTAAATTTTCATTTTCTATCTCATGCTCATTGATTTTAGTAGTTAATTGAGCTATATGATCATTTTGTTGTTTAATTAAAGCAAGGTGATCATGAATAGCATCAACATTAATATCTCTACATCTAGTACAAATAGTGACATGATCAACAGTAGATATAGAGGGTTTGCAAACATTTAACTCATCTTAGATTTTAGCATGGCATTTTCATCTCTAAGATAGGAGATAGAATCATTGTAAACATTCAAATCTTTAGCCTTTGAAATTAAACTAGCATTTTCATTTTTAAGGCTAGAAATTGATTCATTCAATTTATCAATCTTAGCAATTAAACTAGCATTTTCATTTCTAAGATTGGCAATTGAATCATGGCAAACATTTGATTTTTCCACCTTAGCAATTAAACTAACATTCTCAGTTCTAAGGTTGGAAAATAGTGTCATGGCAAATACTAATCTCTTTAGCCAAATTTTCACATTTTTCAATTTCCTGAGCATAAGCATTTTTAACTTTAACATGTGTTTTGTTTTCCTTAATAAGGAATTCCTCTTGGCTATCCAAGAGTTCATCCTTCTCATGAATAGCACCTATCAATTCATTCAATTTTTCTTTCTGTTGCATGTTAAGGTTGGCAAAAAGGGTAAGCAAATTATATTCATCTTCACTAGAGCTACACTCATCACTAGATGTTGTATATTTAGTGGAGGCTCTAGATTTTACCTTCTTCCTTTTGCCGTCCTTTTCCATGAGGCACTTGTGGCCCGCGTTGGGGAAGAGGAGACTCTTGTTGACGACGATGTTGGCGGCGTCCTCGTCGGAGGAGGAGTCGGTGGAGCTCTCATCGGAGTCCCATTCCCGACACATGTGGGCATCGCCGCCCTTCTTCTTGTAGTACTTCTTCTTTTCCTTCCTCTTTCCCTTCTTGTCGTCGCCCCTGTCACTGTCACTAGACATTGAACATTTTGTAATAAAATGACCGGGCTTACCACACTTGTAGCACACCCTCTTGGAGCAGGGTATGTAGTCCTTCCCCTTCCTTTTCTTGAGGATTTGACGGAAGCTCTTGATGATGAGCGCCATCTCCTCATTGTCAAGCTTGGAGGCGTCTATGGGGAGCCTACTTGATGTAGACTCTTCTTTCTTCTATTCCGTCGCTTTGAATGCGACGGGTTGCACCTCGGGTGTGGAGGTGCCGCCTTGCTCCAAGTTGACAATTTGTTTGGAGCCTTTGATCATCAATTCAAAGCTCACAAACTTTCCTATAACCTTCTCGGAAGACATTAGCTTATATCTAGGATCACCACGTATTAATTGAACTTGCGTAGGATTGCAAAAAACGAGTGATCTTAGAATAACCTTGACCATTTCATGGTCATCCTATTTGGTGCTTGAAAGGGAAATAGGCTTTAAACCTTTTCCTAAATGATTTTGGTGGTTGAATGTCCAACACAAACAATTGGACTAATTAGTTTGCTCTAGATTACATGTTCTACAGGTGCCAAAGATTCAACTCAAAACCAATAAAAAGAACAAGACAAGGTTCAAAAGAAAGGAGCAAAGAGAAACCGAAGTGCTCCCTGGTATGGCGCACCGGACTGTCCGGTGCACCAGGGAGGATTGCCTTCAAACTCTTCACCTTCGGGTTTCTCAGGCGCAGCCCACTATAATTCACCGGACTGTCCGGTGCACCACCGGACAGTGTCCGGTGCTCCAGAGTGAAGCGGCTCTGAACTGGCCAGCTTCGGGAAAGTGGGAGGTCGCTCCGCTAAAATTCACCGGACTGTCCGGTGTACACCGGACTGTCCAGTGTGCCAGCGGAGCAACGGTCATCTGCGCGCAACGGTCGACTCTGCAAAGTGTACAGTTGAATTCAGAGTGTCAGAGCAGAAGTCAGAGGGGCACCGGACTGTCCGGTGGTGCACCGGACTGTCCGGTGCCACATGAGGACAAAGCCTCCAACGGTCGACCAACTCCAATCTCAACGGATAGGATGACGTGGCTGGCGCACCGGACATGTCCGGTGTGCACCGGACTGTCCGGTGCGCCCATCGCCAGCAGCTTTTCCAACGGCTACAAATTTGGATGATGGCTATAAATACCACCCCAACCGGCCACTTCAATGAGTGGGAGTCCAAGCAACATTCCAAGTCATCTAGTTGACATACTCAAGCCCTCCCAACCACTTATATTCATTGATACATCCTATACACAAGATCTAGCCCACTACAACCAACACAAGTGCCACAAAAGAGAGAGCGAGCAATTGAGAGCTACTCAATTGAGTTTAGCCCTAGTGCCTTGTGAGATACATTGAGAGATAGAGTGTGCTTCATCCTTGTGTTCATTTGTGCGTGGAGTTTTGACTCCCATTCAAACTTCCTCCAAAGTGTTGGAGGCTTGTAAAAGCTAGCAAGAGACACCAAAGAGTGTGGTGGTCCTTGCGGGATCGAGAGTGATCCTTGAGAAGAAGAAGAGCTCACCGATCCTTGTGTGATCGGTGGAGAGAGGGAAAGGGTTGATAAAGACCCGTCCTTGAGTGGACTCCTCAACGGGGACTAGGCCCTCGAGGGCCGAACCTCGGTAAAACAAATCACCCGTGTTCATTGTGTTTCTTGCTTGTGATTTGTTTGCTTTCCCTTCTCTAAGTTTTCTTGCGCCATTCTCCGCTAACATCTTTTGGTGTTGCTTCAAGTTTAATTCTCATTTGGTGGAGCAACCCTTCGCAAGAAAGAACTTTACTTATTGCTCTTCTCATATAAGTCTTCTTGCTTTACTTTCCATATATCTAGTAGTTGTATTGTTTATCAATTTCGCATTATTTCATAGCAACTTTGGTTACAAGCAAAGGACTTAGTTCTTATACTCCGATAATCATATTTCTTGTTCTAACCACTAATCAAAGGATCTAGTTGGGGATAAAGTTTTAATCTACAGGCTTCGCCTATTCACCCCCCCCTCTAGGCGACTTTCAATTGGTATCAGAGCTAGGCACTTCATCTTGAGTCTAACAACTCGAAGTGATGGCTCGTAGAAGATCCCAAAAGAACAAGAAGACTCCTCCATCGAACGTAACTCAAAAGGAGGTAACTCTTGAAATATTATTTGATGATTGTTCTAATTATGACTCATGGTCCGCTAGTGTGATAAATGCTTTTAGGACCATAGATCCACGATTAGAACAAATTATAGACAAGAGTATTTTTTCCTCTAATTTCAATGGAGAAATTAATTCCGAGGAGGATCAAAGATGTTATCGCTTAAACTATCTAGCTTTTGACATCTTAACTAATTCTCTTAGCAAAGAAGATTATCGTGCCTTCATATCAAAATATGATGAACCTATTCATGATGCGCATGATATTTGGACTAGAATTAAAAGCAAATTTGATGAGTCCAAACATGATAGTTCATTTTATGCTTCTACTTCCTTTGGTATTTGTGATACTAACCCTTGCAAGGAAGAAGAAGAAAATGAACGATGTAGACCAAACGATGAATCCACCTCTCCAAAAGGTTTGTCTTCTCATTTTAATTCCCACATATGTTGTGTGGCTAATACAAATGATAGCGGAAGCACAAATGAGGATGAGAAGGAAGAAAGAAGCTTTGTGCAACTCTACGCTCGCTTAAGCCAAGAAGATAAGGCGGTCATGCTCAAACTTGTAGAAAGAGCGAGAGAACAAGGCGAAGCTCGTCAAAGGCTAGAAAGTATTCTCTCCATGAAGATGCAACACTTTGACGAGTTGACTAAAGAACATGAGGAGCTAAAGTGCTCTCATGTTGATTTGGTCCAAAGGTATGAAACTATTTCAATTGAGCAAGATAACGCTTTACATTATATCGCTCAATTAGTAAATAGGAATACCTTGCTTAAGGACCAAGTAGAAAAGCTAAAAATTGAAAATCTAGCTTTTCAAGATAAATATGATATGCTCCTATGCTCTCATGAAAATCTTAGAGATGATCATATCATATTAAATATTGCTCACGAGGTTGTGATAGAAAACTTAAAATCCCAACAACCTCACTCTTGCACAAGTGTTCATATTGATACTATATTACCATGTGCTAATGCTTGTTGTCCGTCGACAAGCAAATCCTCTTTTGAGCTAGAATTTGCAGGAACAAATGATAATACATATCAAAAGCTCAAAGAAGAAAATGAGAGGCTAAAGATGTGCTTGACACAACTTAAAGGGAAATGCATCGCTCAACCTTCTCAAGATAACCGTGATCACATGGTGAAGAAGCTTGAGACGGGAACAACCGTGGCATGCACTACATCCCTTAAAGAAAATGTCAAGGATTTGAGGATTACCAAGAGGAAGAAACAAAAGATGAAATTCAACACCTCCTCCAAAAGCCTCAACCACGCCTCCACAAAAGGTAACATCCAAGGTAATGATCAAGCCACACTTCACATTAAAAGGTGTAGTGAATGCTTTGAAGAGGGGCACTTGTTTAGGTCATGTCCCTACATTAAAAATGGCTTGATTATTAACAAGGATGATAGACTTTGTTTTAAATGCTCAAAGAAGGGACACTTGCTTAGATCTTGTCCCCATTTAAAACAAAAAGGCATAGGGTTAGAAAAGAAAATATTCACTAACCATGTAGCAAGCAAGAAACGAGGAAGGAAGAAATCTTCAAGAGTTGAAGATCGCCTATGCTACATATGCCGAAAGAAGGGACATCAATGCAAGGATTGTCCCATAGGTAAATCTTCCACGCCTAGCTTATCAATTACTTCTCATGTAACTAGGCAACCCAAAATTGCAACTTGTGCTAGAAAGGTAATGAGTTTACCTAATGCTAACACAAAGGACTTTTGGGTTCCTAGATCTTTGTTGACTAACCGTGATGGACCCATCAAGCGATGGGTACCAAAATATACTTGACAAGCTTTGTAGGGGAAGGAGATGATATGAAGCCTTGGTGTGCTTGAGATAGTCCACTCGAGCTATCAATCGTCAATGATCTACATTCATGATTGACCCAAGGTTATTTTTTTTTTAAATTACTATGTCTTAAACTCATATCATCTCGAGAAAGATATTGATGTTGTAGGAAATGAAGAAATATCATGTGCGAAAATCAAGGCCTACAACATGAAGGAAAATCAAAGGATGGCAACCTCTATGCTCTTAAGTGCAAGTATTTTAAACTATCATTTCTTATGTGTCTTGTGTAGTCACATAGAAATATATAGCACTTCAAATGTCTTTAAAATTATGTTACCATTCTTAAAAAAAATTTCTCATATGGTAGATTGCATTCTTATCATTTGCATTCTATGGCAATCTACATGCTTTAAATTGTTGAAAGTACCTCATGGCATGTTTTTCGCTAGTCATTCTATTATTGCCATGATTCTAGATATAGAGAGATTTTTTAAGTTCTTAAAAGATTAAGGTGTCTTGTAAGGAATTCAAATCCTTAGGACACTTATAAAAGGAAAACTCTCTCTATAACTAGAATAGTGAGATTAATGATTTTATCTAAGTAACCCAAGTAAGTCTCACTTATAGAGAATAGGTTTCTCTTTGAAAAAGCAGGTAATCTAACATAAAAAGAAAAATCAATCCAATGACTTATGATGTGCTTCTACTTACTTAAATTGGACTTGATTCTTTCACATTTATCGCTTTCCATATCATGAATTAGATTTATTCCCTTAATCTTAAAGGATTATTTATGCTTGTTTTATGAGTTAAAATTGAGCATAACATCATCTATGGATAATCTAGTTCATGCTATGAAGTTTCCATGCTTTTAGTAATTTAGCTTTTCATTACTTATCAAAATGATTACAAAAAGGGAAACTAGTGCTTGTGCTGCTTTTAACATTTCTCTTGAGTCTACTTATGAAAATCTACAAGAGAGTAAGTGCAAGGTTAAAGCCACAAGCCTCAAAGGGTACTCTTCACCAAAAAGGAAGAAAGGTAAAAGCAAAGGTATGGGAACTCATCTCTTTAATATAGTTCCCTTCAATGGTTATTCTCTCTAAATTATCTTTCTTGAAGAATAGATTCTTTGGAGGACTAAATTTGTCTTGATGTGCAGTCAATCACATTCTCATAAATGCACTTATCCATTAGAATCTATTTCATACCTTTGCTATAAATGTTCTCATATTGACTTGCTTTTAAGTAATAATTAATAAAATTCAATATGAAGAAGCAAAATCCTATGTTTGATCAAATAGTTAAATAGTGCATATTCCTTTTTAGTAATAAGCACAAATGTTAAGGATTTTACTTCTTGTCTGTGTGACTTATGGATGATGAATTGTTCATATTTATTTTCTAAAAGAAATCATCATTCATCATATACTCCCTTGCGCTATTGACATCTCTCTTGAGTGTTTTCAATAAGTTTAGAAGGAAAAAGAGACAACTACAAAGGGAGGACACTCAAATGAAAAAGGAAGAACATCAAGAACAACAACACCTACTTGGACAATAAAGTCTTCTCAACAATCAATGGTATGGTTGTAAGCATTCTAAATCTTTTTTATTGTGAGAATACAAGGCTTAAGTTGTTTATTGCAAATTTTATAAGCCTTGATCAAGATGTATAATGGGTCTTCCTTTATGTCTTTAAAAGTGAATGCATCGAAATCAATTCTTTCAATTACTTGATGCATATCTTTAGGGGGAGTCCATTCCTATATTTTGATTATGTTGAGTCTATTGCTTTATCTTAGTAATTTTATATAGTCTCTTGCATGAGAATAGTGTTTCTCATGAAGTATGCTACTACACATCAATCCATCTTGTTAAAATAATGTTGCTTTTATCAAGGATTGTTGCTCTCATTACTAAAGTAGCATGCTTAATGGATTCTCCTATTTTAAGCTTAATTCCTATATGTTACTCTCTTGATCGCATCCATTGTTTGTTTGATCATAGAATAACATCAAATGACACTTAGTGCCTCATATTCCTTCCAATCGATACCTCTCTTGATATGCACTAAGTTAAAAGGAGAATTCATGATTCATTTATACAATTTGTGGTCCACTTAATATATGTTAACCATGACTTAGAAAAGGATCACTAGTTGTAAGAACTCTCTCCTGTGCAAAATATTTTCACACATTGTCATTGAGCATAGGTCTTAAGCAAACAAGACTAAGGACAAAAAGCACAATGAAGAGAGTGTCTACAAGTAAAGGTACAAAACGGGTAAAACTTATTCCTATCATTCACATATGTACTTAAAATCTTCCTCTTATATACACTCTTTGCATATCTTGTATAAAAGGAAGAGAAAGCATGTCCTTTGCATTTATCCCTGCTTCATACCTAGTTTAACCTCTTAAAATTTCACTCATGCATTATTGCATCTTTGCTAAAACTAGATGAAGTGGTTCTATTGTCAAAGAGCTTAAAGCTTAACCTTGTAACGAGGATAAGCTACCTTTGTTCCAAAGGTGGATGGTCCTTAAGTCTCTTTGAAATCTTTAAAGGAAAATGCTTAAAATGTTTGCAACATGCTTTCATAAGTGCATAAACTGTCTTGAGCATCACACATATACTATGACACAATGCACTTCACTTTCTCTATGATATAGACTTATTCTCATTAACCTAATTATGTGCACTTGGCATTTAAGGCCAAAATATGTATTCCTCTCAAGGCACATATTTAGGGGGAGAAATCTATATTATATAGAACTATGATCATGCTTAATTGACATATCTCTTGATCATATCTCTTTCATTTTGGTACAAATGCATATATCCTATTATTCCCGTACCATGACTACGACTAATATGTTTCCAAGTATATTACTATGCTAAGTCATAGATTGAAAGGGAAATGGAGTCTTCGGCGACTAATATGTTTCCAAGTATAATCTTTCACTCATATATTATTTACCAAAGGGGAAGACAACTTATAGAATGGGCTCTGATGACTCCGTTTTTGGCGATTCATGCCAAAGGGGGAGAGAGTATTAGCCCAAAGCAAAAGGACCGCACCACCACCCTAATTTTAAAATGAGTTCAACTGAAAATTTCAAATTAGTATCTTATTGTGTTCAAAAGGGGGAGAAAGTAGTATTTCAAAAATCAATATCTTAAAACCCTCTTGAACTCTAAGAGGAGGATTTAATCTAGGGGGAGTTTTGTTTAGTCAAAGGAAAAGCATTTGAAACAAAGGAAAAAAATTTTACCTTTGACTATTTACAAAAGACTTTGAAAAAGAATTTCCAAAACATTTGCAAAAACAAAACTTGAGGTGCAAGCATGGTCCAAAATGTCAAAAACAAAGAAAAGCATCCATGCATATTTTATGAAATAAATATTGGTTTAATTCCAAGCAATCTTTGCACCTATCCTATGCAAACTAGTTCAATTATTCTCTTATATATTTGCTTTGGTTTGTGTTGGCATCAATCACCAAAAAGGGGGAGATTGAAAGGGAAATAGGCTTTAAACCTTTTCCTAAATGATTTTGGTGGTTGAATGTCCAACACAAACAATTGGACTAATTAGTTTGCTCTAGATTACATGTTCTACAGGTGCCAAAGATTCAACTCAAAACCAATAAAAAGAACAAGACAAGGTTCAAAAGAAAGGAGCAAAGAGAAACCGAAGTGCTCCCTGGTATGGCGCACCGGACTGTCCGGTGCACCACCGGACCGTGTCCGGTGCACCAGGGAGGATTGCCTTCAAACTCTTCACCTTCGGGTTTCTCAGGCGCAGCCCACTATAATTCACCGGACTGTCCGGTGCACCACCGGACAGTGTCCGGTGCTCCAGAGTGAAGCGGCTCTGAACTGGCCAGCTTCGGGAAAGTGGGAGGTCGCTCCGCTAAAATTCACCGGACTGTCCGGTGTACACCGGACTGTCCGGTGTGCCAGCGGAGCAACGGTCATCTGCGCGCAACGGTCGACTCTGCAAAGTGTACAGTTGAATTCAGAGTGTCAGAGCAGAAGTCAGAGGGGCACCGGACTGTCCGGTGGTGCACCGGACTGTCCGGTGCCACATGAGGACAAAGCCTCCAACGGTCGACCAGCTCCAATCTCAACGGATAGGATGACGTGGCTGGCGCACCGGACATGTCCGGTGTGCACCGGACTGTCCGGTGCGCCCATCGCCAGCAGCTTTTCCAACGGCTACAAATTTGGATGATGGCTATAAATACCACCCCAACCGGCCACTTCAATGAGTGGGAGTCCAAGCAACATTCCAAGTCATCTAGTTGACATACTCAAGCCCTCCCAACCACTTATATTCATTGATACATCCTATACACAAGATCTAGCCCACTACAACCAACACAAGTGCCACAAAAGAGAGAGCGAGCAATTGAGAGCTACTCAATTGAGTTTAGCCCTAGTGCCTTGTGAGATACATTGAGAGATAGAGTGTGCTTCATCCTTGTGTTCATTTGTGCGTGGAGTTTTGACTCCCATTCAAACTTCCTCCAAAGTGTTGGAGGCTTGTAAAAGCTAGCAAGAGACACCAAAGAGTGTGGTGGTCCTTGCGGGATCGAGAGTGATCCTTGAGAAGAAGAAGAGCTCACCGATCCTTGTGTGATCGGTGGAGAGAGGGAAAGGGTTGATAAAGACCCGTCCTTGAGTGGACTCCTCAACGGGGACTAGGCCCTCGAGGGCCGAACCTCGGTAAAACAAATCACCCGTGTTCATTGTGTTTCTTGCTTGTGATTTGTTTGCTTTCCCTTCTCTAAGTTTTCTTGCGCCATTCTCCGCTAACATCTTTTGGTGTTGCTTCAAGTTTAATTCTCATTTGGTGGAGCAACCCTTCGCAAGAAAGAACTTTACTTATTGCTCTTCTCATATAAGTCTTCTTGCTTTACTTTCCATATATCTAGTAGTTGTATTGTTTATCAATTTCGCATTATTTCATAGCAACTTTGGTTACAAGCAAAGGACTTAGTTCTTATACTCCGATAATCATATTTCTTGTTCTAACCACTAATCAAAGGATCTAGTTGGGGATAAAGTTTTAATCTACAGGCTTCGCCTATTCACCCCCCCTCTAGGCGACTTTCAGTGCTCCCGAGGTTGTGCACTTGATTCACCAAGGTCTTGAGCCGGTTGTACATAGCTTGTGGCTCCTCTCCTTGGTTGAGAACGAAACGACCGAGCTCCCCCCTCAATCGTCTCCCGTTTGGTGATCTTGGTCACCTCATCTCCCTCGTGCGTGGTCTTGAGCACATCCCAAATCTCCTTGGCGCTCTTCAACCCTTGCACTTTATTATACTCCTCTCTACATAGAGAGGCGAGGAGTATAGTAGTGGCTTGGGAGTTGAAGTGCCGGATTTGGGTGACCTCGTCCGATTCGTAGCCTTCGTCCCCCACGGATGGTACTTGTGCTCCAAACTCAACAATATCTCATATACTTGCATGGAGTGAGGTTAGGTGATGCCTCATTTTATCACTCCACATACAATAGTCCTCACCATAAAAAACCGGTGGGTTGCCTAATGGGACGGAAAGTAAAGGAGCGCGTTTAGAAATGCGAGGATAGCATAAGGGGATCTTACTAAACTTCTTGCGCTCTTGGCGCTTAGAAGTGATGGACGTGACGTCGGAGCCGGAGGTGGAGGGCAACGAAGAATCGGTCTCGTAGTAGACCACTTTCTTCATCTTCTTCTTGTCGCCACTCCGATGCGACTTGACGCGGGGAGGTGATTCCTCCCTTCCTTTGGCGCCGGACTCCCTTGATGGAGCCTTCCCGTGGCTTGTTGCTGTTTCCATCTCCCTCTTGGCGGATCCTCCCAACATCACTTCGAGTGATTAGACTCTAAATGAAGTATCGGGCTCTGATACCAATTGAAAGTCGCCTAGAGGGGGGTGAATAGGGCGAATCTGAAATTTACAAACTTAAGCACACACTACAAGCTGGGGTTAGCTTTTGAGTGAATATTAAGTCCGGGAGAGAGGGGGAAAACAAATCAACCAAGAAATAAAGCGGATGACACGATGATTTGTTTTACCGAGGTTCGGTTCTAAAGAACCTAGTCCCCGTTGAGGTGGTCACAAAGACCGGGTCTCTTTCAACCCTTTCCCTCTCTCAAACGGTCACTTAGCCCGAGTGAGGCTTCTTCCTTAATTTCACGGGTCACTTAGTGAGAGCACCTAGAGGGGGGGTGAATAGGTGATCCTGTAAAACTTAAAACTTAATGCCACAAAACTTGATTAGGAGTTAGCACAAGAACGCCAAGTGGCTGGAGAAGAGTCTTTGCAAGACACGATAACCACAAGAAGATCAATCACAGATAGACACAGTGGTTTATCCCGTGGTTCGGCCAAGTTCAACACTTGCCTAGTCCACGTTGTGGCGTCCCAACGGACGAGGGTTGCAATCAACCCCTCTCAAGCGGTCCAAAGACCCACTTGAATACCACGGTGTTTTGCTTTGCTTTACTATATCCCGTTTGCGAGGAATCTCCACAACTTGGAGCCTCTCGCCCTTACACTTTGAAGTTCACAAAGAAGCACAGAGTAAGGGAGGGATGAGCAACACACACAAGACACGAAATCAGAGTACCAACACGCACACAAGTCGCAACAAGAGCTCACAACACAACTCAGCGAGTTCACAACACAAATGGAGCTCTAATTGCTATCACAAAGAATCAAATGCGCGGAATCAAAGTCTTGGTGCTTAGGAATGCTTAGAGAATGCTTGGTGTTCTCCTCCATGCGCCTAGGGGTCCCTTTTATAGCCCCAAGGCAGTTAGGAGCCGTTGAGTGAATTCCAGGAAGGCAATTCTTGTCTTCTGTCGCCTGGTGCACCGGACAGTCCGGTGCACCACCGGACACAGCAGGTGCGGATTTCTTTCCTTCTTTGACGAAGCCGACCGTTGGCGCTTTGGAGCCGTTGGCGCACCGGACAGTCCAGTGCCCCCTTCCGACCATTGGCTCGGCCACGTGTCTCGCGCGGATCGCGCGGCCGACCGTTGGCTCACCGGACAGTCCGGTGCACACTGGACAGTCCGGTGAATTATAGCCGTACGCCGTTAATCACTTCCCGAGAGCAGCAAGTTCGCCTGAGTCAGCCTGGCGCACCGGACAGTCCGGTGCACCACCGGACAGTCCGGTGCACCCAGACAGAGCTGACTTTGGTTGAACAAAACCATCTTTAATTTCAACTTGATTTTTCCTGTTTCCAGCACTTAGACACAATACATTAGTCTCTAAAACAATGTACTAAGTCTGAGAAACATACCTTTATACTTGATTTGTACTTTGTCCACCATTTAACACTTAGGCACTTGTGTTGGACACTAAATCACCAAAATACTTAGAAATGGCCCAAGGGCACATTTCCCTTTCAATCTCCCCCTTTTTGGTGAGTTATGCCAACACAACATAAAGCAACTAAAAGAAGTGCAACATTAATTCAAATGAGAACACAAATTTGTTTTGAATCAAATTTGGCATATATGGATCATTCTTTGCCACCACTTGGTTTGTTTTTGCAAATCAACCTCAATTTCCTATCTCTAAATCAAACACACTTGTTGAGACATAAGAGAGTTGTTCCAATAGAAATTGATCAAAGATTTCAAAAACTCCCCCTTTTTCCCATAATCAACCATTCTCCCCACAAGTGGCCAACTTTTGACAAGAGAGACAATAAGAGATTTTTGACAAATCAAAAGCTCTATTCTACTATTTCAAAGATTCTCAAGTGGTAGCTGATCCATTTCTTGCTTTGGTTTTATTTTCTCCCCCTTTGGCATCAAGCACCAAAACGGGATCAACTTTGGCCCTTTAACCCTATTGCCTCACCAAAATCTTCAACTAAGAGTAAAAAGGCAATAAGAGTGCAAAGATGAACTTGGTAAAAAGTTACTCTTTCATCGGAGTGCAGTGGAAGTCTTGCATGGTCCAAGTCCACCTTTTCCCTTTCAAGCCTCCTTTGAGACTAAATTAAGCAAACTCAAGCACACAGTTAGTCTCAAAGGGTCAAGTTGTAGCACATCTCCCCCTAAATTTGTGCATCACTTGCAAATGGACTTGTGAGGTCCGGGGAGTGCTTGTACAACTTGAGCACCATAAATAAACAACAATATGTATTAAGGAACATGATCAAGGCATAAACACATGTATGCTATAAATCAATCCAAGTTTCGCGAATCTAAGACATTTAGCTCACTACGCAACTTGCAAAAGGTCTGTTCATCTAAAGGCCTGGTAAAGATATCGGCTAGCTGGTTCTCGGAGCTAACATGAAACACTTCGATATCTCCCTTTTGCTGGTGGTCTCTCAAAAAGTGATGCCGGATGTCTATGTGCTTTGTGCGGCTGTGTTCAACAGGATTATCCGCCATGCGGATAGCACTCTCATTATCACATAGGAGTGGGACTTTGCTCAGATTGTAGCCAAAGTCCCTGAGGGTTTGCCTCATACAAAGTAGTTGCGCGCAACACTATCCTGCGGCAACGTACTCGGCCTCAGCGGTGGATAGGGCAACAGAAGTTTGTTTCTTAGAGCTCCATGACACCAGGGACCTTCCTAAGAATTGGCACGTCCCCGATGTACTCTTCCTATCGACCTTACATCCAGCATAGTCGGAGTCTGAATATCCAATCAAGTCAAAGGTAGACCCCTTTGGATACCAGATCCCGAAGCAAGGCGTAGCGACTAAATATCTAAGAATTCGCTTCACGGCCACTAAGTGACACTCCCTTGGATCGGATTGAAATCTAGCACACATGCATACGCTAAGCATAATATCCGGTCTACTAGCACATAAATAAAGTACAGACCCTATCATAGACCGGTATGCCTTTTGATCAACGGACTTACCTCCTTTGTTGAGGTCGGTGTGTCCGTCGGTTCCCATTGGAGTCTTTGCGGGCTTGGCGTCCTTCATCCCAAACTGCTTGATCAAGTCTTGCGTGTAATTCGTTTGGGAGATGAAGGTCCCATCCTTGAGTTGCCTCACTTGGAACCCAAGGAAGTAGCTTAATTCGCCCATCATCGACATCTCAAACTTTTGAGTCATCACCCTGCTAAACTCTTCACAAGACTTTTGATTAGTAGAACCAAATATTATGTCATCGACATAAATTTGGCACACAAAAAGATCACCATCACAAGTCTTAGTAAAAAGAGTTGGATCGGCTTTCCCAACCTTGAAAGCATTAACAATTAAAAAGTCTCTAAGGCATTCATACCATGCTCTTGGGGCTTGCTTAAGTCCATAGAGCGCCTTAGAGAGCTTACACATGTGGTCGGGGTACCGTTCATCCTCGAAGCCAGGGGGTTGCTCCACGTACACCTCCTCCTTGATTGGCCCGTTGAGGAAAGCGCTCTTCACATCCATTTGGAACAACCTGAAAGAATGGTGAGCGGCATATGCTAGCAAAATACGAATGGACTCTAGCCTAGCCACAGGAGCAAAAGTCTCCTCAAAGTCCAAACCTGCGACTTGGGCATAACCTTTTGCCACAAGTCGTGCCTTGTTCCTTGTCACCACTCTGTGCTCGTCTTGTTTGTTGCGGAACACCCACTTGGTTCCCACAACATTTTGCTTGGGACGAGGCACCAGTGTCCAAACTTCATTTCTCTTGAAGTTGTTGAGCTCCTCTTGCATGGCCAACACCCTGTCCGGATCTAGCAAGGCCTCCTCTACCCTGAAAGGCTCAATAGAAGAGACAAAGGAGTAATGCTCACAAAAATTAACTAATCGAGATCGAGTAGTTACTCACTTGCTTATGTCACCCAAAATTTGGTCGACGGGATGATCCCTTTGAATCATTGCTCGAACTTGGGTTGGAGGTGCCGGTTGCGCTTCTTCCTCCATTACATGATCATCTTGTGCTCCCCCTTGATCACACGCCTCCTCTTGATGAACCTGTTCATCTTCTTGAGTTGGGGGTTGCACCATTGTTGAGGAAGAAGGTTGATCTTTCTCCTTTTGTTCCATTGGCCTCACATCTCCAATCGCCATGGTGCGCATTGCGGCCGTTGGAACGTCTTCTTCATCTACATCGTCAAGATCAACAACTTGCTCTCTTAGAGAGCCATTAGTCTCATCAAATACAACGTCGCTAGAGACTTCAACCAAACCCGATGATTTGTTGAAGACCCTATATGCCTTTGTATTTGAGTCATAACCTAACAAAAACCCTTCTACGGCTTTGGGTGCAAATTTGGAATTCCTACCCTTCTTCACTAGAATGTAGCATTTACTCCCAAAAACTCATAAATACGAAACATTGGGTCTGTTACCGGTTAGTAGCTCATAAGAAGTCTTCTTGAGGAGGCGATGAAGGTAGACCCGGTTGATGGCGTGGCAAGCCGTGTTCACGGCTTCCGACCAAAAGCGCTCGGGGGTTTTGAACTCTCCAAGCATTGTCCTCGCCATGTCTATAAGCGTCCTGTTCTTCCTCTCTACCACACCATTTTGCTGTGGTGTGTAGGGAACGGAGAACTCGTGCTTGATTCCTTCCTCCTCAAGATACTCCTCCACTTGAAGGTTCTTGAACTCGAACCCATTGTCGCTCCTTATCTTCTTCACTTTGAGCTCAAACTCGTTTTGGGCTCTCCTTAGGAAGCGCTTGAGGGTCCCTTGGGTTTCAGATTTGTCCTGCAAAAAGAATACCCAAGTGAAGCGGGAAAAATCATCAACTATAACAAGACCATACTTACTTCCTCCTATGCTCAGATAGGCGACGGGTCCGAAGAGGTCCATATGGAGTAACTCCAGGGGTCTTGATGTTGTCATCACATTTTTGGCATGATGAGAGCTTCCCACCTGTTTCCCTGCTTGACAAGCTGCACAAGGTCTATCTTTTTCGAAAGTAACATTGGTTAGACCTATCACGTGTTCTCCCTTTAGAAGCTTGTGAAGGTTCTTCATCCCTACATGTGCTAAGCTGCGGTGCCACAGCCAGCCCATGCTAGTCTTAGCAATTAAGCATGCATCTAGACCGGCTTCCTCTTTTGCAAAATCAACTAAATAAAGTTTGTCGTCTAATACACCCTTAAAAGCTAATGAACCATCACTTCTTCTAAAGACAGACACATCTACATTTGTGAATAGACAATTATACCCCATATTACATAATTGACTTACAGACAACAAGTTATATCCAAGCGACTCAACTAAGAACACATTAGAAATAGAGTGCTCGGATGAAATAGCAATTTTTCCTAACCCTTTCACCTTGCCTTGGTTCCCATCACCGAATATGATTGAATCTTGGGGATCCTTGTTCTTGACGTAGGAAGAGAACATCCTCTTCTCCCCCGTCATGTGGTTTGTGCATCCGCTGTCGATAATCCAGCTTGAGCCCCCGGATGCATAAACCTGCAAGGCAATTTTAGGCTTGGGTCTTAGGTACCCAACTCATGTTGGGTCCTGCAAGGTTAGTCACAATAGTCTTAGGGACCCAAATGCAAGTCTTGTCTCCCTTACATTTTGCCCCTAATTTTCTAGCAACTATCTTCCTATCCTTTCTACAAATTTCAAATGAAGCATTGCAGGCATGATAGATTGTAGAAGGTTCATTCATTACTTTCCTAGGAGCATGAACAATATTTCTTCTAGGCATAGCATTTTTCCTAGCAACATTTCTATCATACATAATAGAAGAGCTAGAAGCAACCATGGCATGAGAATCAAAAGCATCATAACTTCTAAAAGCATTCCTAGAATGTCTCCTATCATGATACATGAAAGCATGGTTCTTATGAGCACTACTAGCCATAGGGGCCTTCCCTTTCTCTTTGGCTGAGATGGGAACCTTATGGCTTGTTAAGTTCTTGACTTCCCTCTTGAAGCCAAGACCATCCTTAATTGAGGGGTGTCTACCAATTGTGTAGGCATCCCTTGCAAATTTTATTTTATCAATTTCACTCTTGCTAGTCTTAAGTTGGGCATTAAGACTAGCCACTTCATCATTTAATTTAAAAATTGAAGCTAGGTGTTTGCTACAAGCATCAATATTGAAATCTTTACACCTAGTGCAAGTTACAACATTTTCTACACAAGATGTTGATTTACTAGCTATTTCTAACTTAGCATTCAAATTATCATTTATGCTCCTTAAGCTAGAAATTGTCTCATGGCAAGTAGATAGTTCACAAGAAAGCATTTCATTCCTTTTAACTTCTAAAGCATGAGATTTTTGTGCCTCTACAAATTTATCATGTTCTTCATACAACAAATCCTCTTGCTTTTCTAATAACCTATTCTTATCATTCAAGGCATCAATTAATTCATTAATTTTATCAACCTTGGTTCTATCTAGGACCTTGAATAAACATGACTAATCTATTTCATCATCATCACTAGACTCGTCCTCACTTGAAGAAGCATAAGTAGTATTTCGAGTACATACATTCTTCTCCCTCGCCATGAGGCATGTATGACGCTCGTTGGGGAAGAGGGTCGATTTGTTGAAGGCGGTGGCGGCGAGTCCTTCGTTGTCGGAGTCGGACGACGAACAATCTGAGTCCCACTCCTTGCCAAGGTGTGCCTCGCCCTTAGCCTTCCTGTAAGCTTTCTTCTTTTCCCTCTTGTTCCCTTGTTCCTGGTCACTATCATTATCGGGATAGTTAGCGATAAAATGACCAACCTTACCACATTTGAAGCATGAGCGCTTCCCCTTCGTCTTGTTCTTGTTAGGCTGTCCCTTGCGTTCCTTAAGCGTCGTCTTGAAGCGTTTGATGATGAGGGCCATCTCTTCATCATTGAGCCCGGCCGCCTCAACTTGCGCTACCTTGCTAGGTAGCGCCTCCTTGCTCCTCGTTGCCTTGAGAGCAATGGGTTGAGGCTCATGAATTGGACCGTTCAACGCGTCGTCCACGTATCTCGCCTCCTTGATCATCATCCGCCCGCTTACGAACTTTCCAAGGATCTCCTCGGGCATCATCTTTGTGTACCTAGGATTCTCACGAATATTGTTCACAAGATGTGGATCAAGGACGGTAAAGGACCTTAGCATTAGACGGACGACGTCGTGGTCCGTCCATCGCGTGCTTCCATAGCTTCTTATCTTGTTGATGAGGGTCTTGAGCCTGTTGTACGTTTGGGTTGGCTCCTCCCCTCTTATCACCGCGAATCTCCCGAGTTCGCCTTCCACCAACTCCATCTTGGTGAGCATGGTGACGTCGTTCCCCTCATGTGAGATCTTGAGGGTGTCCCAGATCTGCTTGGCATTGTCCAAGCCGCTCACCTTATGGTATTCGTCCCTGCACAATGAAGCTAGAAGAACAGTAGTAGCTTGTGCGTTTTTGTGAATTTGCTCGTTAATGAACATGGGACTATCAGTACTATCAAATTTCATTCCACTCTCTACTATCTCCCATATGCTCGGATGGAGAGAAAACAAGTGACTACGCATTTTGTGACTCCAAAATCCGTAGTCCTCTCCATCAAAGTGAGGAGGTTTGCCAAGAGGAATGGAAAGCAAATGTGCATTCGAGTTATGCGGAATACGAGAATAATCGAAAGAGAAGTTTGAGTTAACCGTCTTCTTTTTCTCGTAGTCGTTGTCGTCATCCTTTTGGGAAGAGGAGGACTCGTCACTGTCGTCGTAGTAGACGATCTCCTTGATGCGCCTCGTCTTCTTCTTCTTCCCATCTCTTCGTTTGTGGCCCGAGCCCGAGTCGGTAGGCTTGTCATCTTTAGGCTCGTTGACAAAGGACTCCTTCTCCTTATCATTGATTACAATCCCCTTGCCCTTAGGATCCATCTCTTCGGGCGATTAGTCCCTCTCTTGAAGAGAACGGCTCTGATACCAATTGAGAGCACCTAGAGGGGGGTGAATAGGTGATCCTGTAAAACTTAAAACTTAATGCCACAAAACTTGATTAGGAGTTAGCACAAGAACGCTAAGTGGCTGGAGAAGAGTCTTTGCAAGACACGATAACCACAAGAAGATCAATCACACATAGACACAGTGGTTTATCCCGTGGTTCGGCCAAGTTCAACACTTGCCTAGTCCACGTTGTGGCGTCCCAACGGACGAGGGTTGCAATCAACCCCTCTCAAGCGGTCCAAAGACCCACTTGAATACTACAGTGTTTTGCTTTGCTTTACTATATCCCGTTTGCGAGGAATCTCCACAACTTGGAGCCTCTCGCCCTTACACTTTGAAGTTCACAAAGAAGCACGGAGTAAGGGAGGGATGAGCAACACACACAAGACACGAAATCAGAGTACCAACACGCACACAAGTCGCAACAAGAGCTCACAACACAACTCAGCGAGTTCACAACACAAATGGAGCTCTAATTGCTATCACAAAGAATCAAATGCGCGGAATCGAAGTCTTGGTGCTTAGGAATGCTTAGAGAATGCTTGGTGTTCTCCTCCATGCGTCTAGGGGTCCCTTTTATAGCCCCAAGGCAGTTAGGAGTCGTTGAGTGCATTCCAGGAAGGCAATTCTTGCCTTCTGTCGCCTGGTGCACCGGACAGTCCGGTGCACCACCGGACACTGTCCGATGCGGATTTCTTTCCTTCTTTGGCGAAGCCGACCGTTGGCGCTTTGGAGCCATTGGCGCATCGGACACTGTCCGGTGCACACCGGACAGTCCGGTGCCCCCTTCCGACCGTTGGCTCGGCCACGTGTCTCGCGCGGATCGCGCGACCAACCGTTGGCTCACCGGACAGTCCGGTGCACACCGGACAGTCCGGTGCACACCGGACAGTCCGGTGCACACCGGACAGTCCGGTGAATTATAGTCGTACGCCGTTAATCACTTCCCGAGAGCAGCAAGTTCGCCTGAGTCAGCCTGGCGCACCGGACACTGTCCGGTGCACCACCGGATAGTCCGGTGCACCCAGACAGAGCTGACTTTGGTTGAACAAAACCATCTTTAATTTCAACTTGATTTTTCCTGTTTCCAGCACTTAGACACAATACATTAGTCTCTAAAACAATGTAATAAGTCTGAGAAACATACCTTTATACTTGATTTGTACTTTGTCCACCATTTAACACTTAGGCACTTGTGTTGGACACTAAATCACCAAAATACTTAGAAATGGCTCAAGGGCACATTTCCCTTTCACTTAGACCCCGCAAGGATCACCATACAATTGGTGTCTCTTGCATCGCTTACAAAGCATTTGAGAGTAAGAAGTGAATAAGAAAAGAAAGCCAAGCCAAGCAAACAAGAGCAACAAAAAACACAAGTGATCCTCTCACAAGTCCTAATGCGCTAGAGTTGAATTGGGGACTTTGATTGGATCGGTGGCTTTGAATTGTGTCTTGGAGTGTTGCACTTTACTCTTGTATTGAATGAGGAGTGATGAATGCTTGGATGGTTGGAGTGGAGGTGGTTGGGGGTATTTATAGCCCCCAACCACCAAACAACCGTTGGGGGTGGCTGCTGTCGATGGGCGCACCGGACAGTCCGGTGCGCCACCGGACACTGTCCGGAGCGCCAGCCACGTCACCCAACCGTTAGGGTTCGGGCGGTTTCGACCGTTGGAGCTTTGTCTTCATGTGGCACTGGATAGTTCGGTGCCGCACCGGACAGACACTGTTCACTGTCCGGTGCGCCTCGGATGGCTGCTCTGACTTCTGCGCGCACTGTAGCGTTCGCAGGTGTCCGTTGCAGTCGACCGTTGCGCTGGTAGCCGTTGCTCCGCTTGGTGCATCGGACAGTCCGGTGGCACACCGGACAGTCCGGTGAATTATAGTGGAGCGACGCCTCAGAAACCCGAATGTGAAGAGTTCGGTGGTGTACGGTCCTGGTGCACCGGACGGTGGCACACCGGACAGTCCGGTGCGCCAGACCAGGGCACACTTCGGTTTCTTATCCTCCTTGAATTTGAACCCTAACTTGATCTTTTATTGGTTTGTGTTGAACCTTTATGCACCTGTGGAATATATAATCTAGAGAAAACTAGTTAGTCCAATTATTTGTGTTGGGCATTCAATTACCAAAATTATTTATAGGAAAAGGTTAAACCCTATTTCCCTTTCAGTAGAGTTGGTGGAATGGAGCAGTCCCAAACATCCACTTATTGTTATCGTTATACTTCGTACCATTACAAGGGAGTGTTGTGGTATTTATATTTTTCGTTTCTCGACGAGTTTCATATTACATGAAAACTTTCTCGAAACAATCACAAATTTTTATCAGTCTCTACATATGATATCATGACATATCGACAAGTTTCATGATTTTCTGACTTTGTTTGTGTTTTATACAATTTATAAAACAACTGGACTGCAAGTTTGCACTCATGTTTCATTAGCATGGTGCTAAATTTTTTTGGCATGTTCCTAAAATAGGTTGTAACTTGTGCTAAATAACATGAATACCATTTCTTTATTCACTGTTTTCCATTTTTCGAGTGACTTGCAGTTCAAATCTGAATTATCCGAAGAAATTTAATTAAACGAACTAAATCTAACAGTTATAGCAAACATTTTTATATATTGTGCCAAAATTGAACATGCAGGCATATATAGTGTAGGAACATAGTAGAAAATTTTTGTGCAAAAAACAAAAAAATATACTTTGCCGAGTGTCAGATAAAGACACCCGACAACCTTAATTTGCCAAGTGCCCACGGGTGGACACCCGACAAAGAAGTTATTTTGCCGAGTGTCAACTCCGGACACTCGGCATAGGTAATGGTCGTCAACTATAGACGACTGCTGACGACCCTTTGTCGTGTGTCTCATTTCGCCGAGAGCTTGACACTCGGCAAATACTCCTTTGCCGAGAGTAAGTGTGTGTCGAGTGTTTGGATCTTGGCAAAGGAGGTTTGTGTCGAGTATTATTATTCGCCGAGAGTCAGTGTGTGCCGAGTGTTTGGATCTCGACAAAGGAGGTTTGTGTCGAGTATTATTATTCGCCGAGATTGTCACTCGACAAAGATAATTTTACCGAGTACCTGATAAATTGCACTCGGCAAAGCTCCTGACACTCAACAAATAGACTGTTTTCGATAGTGTTTTTAATATACTATCTTCGGTCTTAAATATTTGTCATTCGGTAGTTTATTTTTGAACTAAAACACGATAAATAAAAAAGAACGGAGATTATACTGTAGGGCGCGCGACGAGCGTCTATGTTGAACTAGTAACGGTAGAAGACGTGTTATTTTAGGATGGAGTTGGGAGCAAAGGATCCAGTTTTGGTCGATGATGACTGATGAACACCACGTCCCAATGGCTACGTGCCGCGCCTATTATTGCCGGCGTCTTTTCCCTGGCTCCATCTCTATACCGTACTACACGGTGCCTATAGGCTATATGGATGACCATCCACGTTAGGACCTAGCTACAATACCGGGAACACGCCGAAAGCTGGAGATAGTACTGCTATCCTAGTACGTTGTACGTACGTACGTACACACTAGCTACGTGGTGTGGTGGCTGACCTTCCTCGCCCTAGCTACTCCCTAGCTAGCTGTTTCATTCGGCGTACCGCGTACGTACAACGACCGCCGGCGGCGGCGCCGTGTGCCCGCTGCGACGGCACACACGCTAGCTAGCAAGCTACCCACCGCCGGCTTGGCTGACTCTAGTACAAAGAAACTTTATTTTCACTAGGGGTTTTTTTAAAATTGTCGGTATTAGAGACCAGTAAAAATCATCATTTTTACGAGCAGGTAACTGAAGACCGTCAGGAAAAATCGATTTTTGTTGGCATTTAAGTTAAAGAAAACCACCGGCGAAAATCGATTTCCGCTGGCGGTCGACATAATAAAGCCGCTAGTAAAAATTATTTTCAAAAACATTAAATGGTTTTAAAACAGAAAAAAAATTAAGGAGTCGCAAAGTCGTGCCATTTTTCGCGGGCTATCGAACCGCCGACCCCACCCTCACGCATACCCTCCACTTCTACTCCGCCTATGTCATGCTTTTTATTTAGTTTGCAGTTTTTTTTAACCACATATTACAACTAACTGAGTGTAAATTGCTTGTTTGAGACCGTAAACGAATTCAAATAAAAAATTGTCAACTACAAAGTTGAATAACTTTTAAAGTTCTATAACTTTTATTTTTGACACTTTTTTCATGTGAGGTAGTTTAGAAAATTTGAATTTTAAGTTTAACATAGTTAGATTCAATTTTTGAGAACCGAAATGAGTTCAAAATAAAAAAGTTGTCAACTATAAAGTTTCATAACTTTTAGATATCTATATCCTTTTATTTTGGTTTTTCATCATACGAGGTCGTTTGAAAAACTCGAAAAATTAAGAATAAAAATGATTTTAGTGGTGGTTTCTTAAGAAAACCACCGCTAGAAACCGATTCCTACAGGCGGTTAGAACCGACACTAGAAATCATGGATTTTTATAGGCGGTTTTCTTAAGGAACCTCCTGTAGAATTACGATTTGTAGTTATGGTTTTATTCAGGAACCGACACTAAAGATAAGCAAAGACGGTTGATAATCGAAACCGACTGTAAAAATATATGGCTTTTGAGCTTTTTTTTTACTAGTGTCTGGGCCGTCACTGAGCGCGGGCCAGAGCTCAGTCATCAGCTCATAGCTAGTAGTTGTTTTTATGCCACGTACTTCCTGCATTTGGTTCATATATGCATGGAGGGAATGCACAGCATAAAACTTAACGACCGTTTGCTGCCATTACGTACTACGCAAACCTGACTGACCAAGCCACCCACAGCAAACAAAACAAAAGAGGAAACAGCCGAGGCAGCCACTGCCGTTCACCGGACCCTGGCCTCATGTTCTGGAGACGGTCGCATGCAGAGCAGAGCAGAGCAGAGGTGTGGTCACCCCGCGGTCGCGGTCGCGGCCACGGCCACGCCCACGCCCTTTCGGGCTTTCGTCTCCAACAAGACCTCACGCTGCACACGCTGCAGTGGCGCAGGGGAGCAGAGAGCCTGTGGACTGTGGTAGACCGACCATACCTACGCAAGGCCTGGCCACGCGCTGCGGTCATCAGCACGCACTGCTGCGTACGCGCGGCACTGTTCTACGTAATGGTCGCACCGCCAGCGCGCGCTCAGTCAGCAGCGCAGGACGCACAGCTGCCGCCTGCTTGAATCCTGCTCTTCGGACTCGACTCGACTCGACTGGCTATACTCTACTCTACTCTCTAGGAGTATAGTGTCTACCGCGCGGCTGCTGCCTTGCCTTCCATGGCAAGGCATGGCACGCACGCACGCACGCTGCGCCCATCTCCTCGCATTAGGCTGTCTCCAACAACGCTCTGCATATGCGTCTGTACGCTAAATTTAGAGTATGGTGGCGTGTGCTATCCCTCCAACAACGTTCGCTAAAGAAGACCGTAAAATTTACGGTTCGCTGAGAAGCCTCTAAATGTGGCAGATGAAGAAGCGTCCGCTATACGGTGGCAGTTGCATCCTCGCGCCCAAAGCCGGAATCTTCTCTCTCCTCTGTTCCCCTGACGACCTTCTTCCCCGCGCTGCCGGTTCGTTCGCGTCTTGCACTGTACGTGTTCGATGTGAAGCAGGGCAGCAGGAGGTCGGAATCGGGCGGATCCGGCGGCGGACCACCCTACCTCCATGGCGGACGGTTAGATTCACCACGCAGACAGTTGCTGCAGCCGCCAACACTACAAGCCTGCAACTGCTATCATTGCCAGCCCCAAACCTTGACAGTCGAGGTGGTGAAAGCGAACAAGGATGCTCTTCTTGGAGAACAGGGTTGCAGAGGAGAGGAACAGCGATGAGAGCAGGAAGGCGGAGACAACGACATGGCAAAAAAAGGTTGATATTTGGTGGGGATTTTGAGGGGTGAGATTAAGCTATTTCCATATCTGGTATATTATTTTTTAAATAGGATCGATGGGTATTTTCTATATTAAATGAAAATGTATTGTAAAAACTATTTTAAATTTCTGGTACGACGAACCGCTCGTGGATAAATATACGAAAAACAATGATTAAATATGGTAGTTTATATATTCTGTTAATACTGTAGATATAAAGAATCAAATTTAGAGAACGTTGCTGGAGACAAAAAAGATATAGATGACGAAATATTTTAGAGTGTGCTGTAAAGGACATAGAATATTTCTTTAGGGATGAAATTTAGGGAACGTTGCTGGAGACAGTCTCATCCTGCTGTAACCACCTAACCTAACCCAATCTCCGGCAGGAATGGGCGGACATCCCACTCCACTCTTTGACTACCTACTAGCTCTCCCCCAAGTCTCGCTCTATAAATACGTACACCAGTTCATCGCCCTAGCTAGCTCCACCAGTTCACCTTCCCCTTCCCCTGCCCCTGCGTGCGTGACCGGCGACCTAGCTCGCAGTCGCACTACACTACTCCTCGACCACCACTCCGATCCTTCCTGCCTCGACGACGGTCGCGCGCGCGGCAGCCCATGAAGGTACGTACTAGCGCTAGCCGTAGCGTATACTGAGACCGCTAGCTAGCTGCTCTGCTCGGTTCCATCTCTTTGATTCGTGTTGTGTGCACATGATGAGCCCCGTGCAGAAGAAGCAGGCGCGGGCGAGGCGGCAGCGCGTCCCGGCGTTCGGGGAGTGGAACCATGCCTACGGCTACGGCGGCGGCGGCGGCGACCAACGGCCCGTCGTCACCCACTACGACCTGGACTCCGCCATGCAGATGCAGGCCAGGCGACTCGTCGTGGCGATACCGGCGGTGCCGCCCAAGCCTGCCAGCAAGGTACGGTACGGTGGCGACGACGATCGACTGCATTTTTTGGTTCGATGCGTTGCTCATGTGTCATGTGCTGCTGACTGCTGTATTAGGTGGTGAAGTGGAGGCAAAGTGCCACAGCCACGCTTGAGCTGGAGGACGAAGATGGCGAGCACGAGCACGAGGACGAGAAGAAGAAGCAGCTGCAGCAGCAGCATTTGGGTTTGGACGTGGTGGTGGGACTGGGACTGGGCGGCGCTGGCGCTGGCGCTGCCAGGAAGCAGGGGAAGCAGCAGAGCCCGGTGGTGGGCTACCAGGCGCGACGGAGGAGGGCGGCGGTCAAGACCGTGGACCAGGACCTCTACCACATCCCGCCCGACATGCTCTGCCACGAGCCCAGGGTTAGTGTTTCAAATTCAGCTGGTTACTAATGGCACAAGCTGACACCTGACAGTGGAATCGTTAAACGTAATAAGTACGTAGTAGGGTTTAGGGTTCTAGCCAAGCACACGCGCGCTCCCTCCGTCCTGAAATAATTAATCATGTTTGGGTTATGACTTGTTTATAGGTTTTAGGGTTTGTAGTGACTAATCTTTTTACTCCCTTCGTTTTATTCTATTTTAGTTCATAAATTGCTAAATACGAAAACTAGAATATAGTTTTAGTTTCCATATCTAGCAATTCAGGGGGTGTTTGGTTTGCCCCTGCTAAAATTTAGCCTCTATCACATCGAATGTTTGAACCTCCGTTCGGGGTATTAAATGTAGTCGGATTATAAAACTAATTTCTCAGCCGAAGATTAAAAAGTGAGACGAATCTAGTACAGTTGGTTGGGCCTATATTTCATACTCCTATTTGAAAGTCAAACGCTTGATGTGACCCGGACTAAACTTTAGTCCACAGAACCAAACACCCCGTAAAATAGAATAATAGTGCCTAGAAACTAAGCACCCCCTTAATCTACAATAGCATATTCACAACATATGTATTCAGTGTCATAAACGTTAATTACCTATACATATCTGGTTTAAATTGTACTGTCCCCGCCTTACCAACACAAAGGGCACATCTCTCACTTAGAAGAGCCAAACACTATTATCATGAAAGTACTAATGTTACGGCATCAAAATAGCTAGATACCATTGTATTATTAATGTCATATATTTTTATATATACTAACCCACCATCTAAGAGATTTAGATGTTACTATTATTGTCCACAAATTTAGGCCGATTGACTCAAAGAACGAGATGGGCGTTCATTCTTAGGCATTGTTCCTATCGCATGTGGATTGGATGAGATTAAAAAAAATATCAAAGATTTTGACTTATTTGGGATTGAAATCCACTCAATCTCATCGAATTTACATGGATTGAGAGCAAAACGAACAAGCCCTTAGATGATGGAGATTTAGAGAAGCAAGTGTGATTAACATTTTTTAGTAGTAGTTAGTTAGTTACGCGGTTATTTTGCCACGCATCATCACTTATCGCTCAGTGTGTGGAGCCAGTGTATAGTTTTCTTTTATATCGGAATCTAGTAGTACCACTGACTACTGTTAATAGAAGTTGGCTGTGCCTTCTTTTTTTTGCAGAAACGTCTGACAAGGAGGAAGAGCCTGTGGACGGGCTGCCTGGGTCTCAGCTGCGTCGTCGCATAGGGATCCGCCATTGCCCACCTGCTGACAGCTCATCATGAGTCGCCCCTCGGCCCTCGCCTGGCCTGCCTTGTTTTGCGTGTTGTGCCACCCACCCGTACTGTAAAGACACTCGGCTGCTCCATAGCAGAAAACCATGGCCATCATGTTGTCACACCACCATCATCATCATCTCCACAGTGTTGTGCTGGCTCGTCAACTCGTCGTCGTACTACGCGCGTGGGAGCAGTGGGCGGACGGGAAACGACTTGTTGTTGGATGTCGCCGCCGTGCCCCCGACGTGCGCGGCCGCCCGCCCCGGCAGCGTCATTTCCCCGTGCCCGAGACCCACTCGAGCGCTGCTTTTCCAATTTCCACGGCGTGCGGTGGCGTTGCGTTGCGACTTGCGACCTGCTGCTGTACGGCGCCCCCGGTGAATCCGGCGGGAAAAGGTTGTGCGTCGTCGAAAGGTCGATGACATGACAGTGACATCGATGCCTTGTAGGAGTATTAACTTCGCACCACTCTAAAAAAACACTTCTCTGAAATACGTAAAAAAAAGGAACTCCAAAAGGCCTTGTTCTGCGCGGGGGTGTCGCCGTGTTCAGCTTAAGATCCCATCTTGGGGATTTGGAGTTGACGATGATGGGCGAATGACGCCGGACACCCCCTGCTGCATGGCCCCTCAATCATGCTACCTAGCTAGCTATCTAGCTAACGGTGTGTTGATCGAGCGCGGGTTTCATGTCCGCCCTGTTTATAGCTTGTTCCCCATATGCCTCTGTTTCTTTTTATTAGTCGTTGAATAGTGCAATTTTGCACTATCCAGCGACTAATAAAAAGAAACGGAAACGGAGGGAGTATTAGCATGCGTTACAAGATTCCCCCTCTTGTTGTCTTGGGGATTTGGAGTTGACAATGATGGATGAATGACGCCGGCCGGCCGGGCCCCTCACTGAATCATGCTGGCTAAGGGTGTGTTGACTGTTGAGAGCGAATTCATGTCCGGATGGTCAAGCTCAAGCATGCAGGAAGGACTGTACGTTAATTCTACTGTAGGTCCGCATGCAGCAAATGACTTTTATAATCGATGGAAATAAAGGTGCTTGCTCTAAACATAGGTAACACCATCTAAAATATTGATGAGTCTCGATCGTGCACAGATGCAGCGGATAACATGAGGACCAAAAAGACCCAAAATTTTGGGGGTGCTTTTGGTGGGGGTGGGGTGGGGGGGGTGCATTGGTCTTATAAATCACAATCTCCAAATTTTCTGTGTCACAACACGTCTAAGGACCGATTCAGTAAGCCATCGGTTCGAACTAGAATAGAAAAAAACTGAAGAGGACATCATTTCCTTGGATGTATTGCAAGGTCCAGTCCAGTTACAGGAGCACGCCAATTGAAACCCTAGCTGCATTCTTTCTAACTCAATTATTTTTCTAACCCTACTGTTGGCGGAGAACATGCTCAGTTGATTAGGAACCTAGGAGCGGACCAAAACGAACTTTAAAAGGCCAAAGAGTCTAGAAGAATCAGCTAGGACATCGACATCATATGAGAGTCCACTTCAACTCCACTTCAGACGGTAGGAGCAGTCCGTACCAACATTGATGTCTAGGACGCATACGGACTCCGTTTTCAAGAATCTACATATAGATGGAAAGCTAATTTTGTTACTTAACCAATAGAATTAGTTTGAGGTATAAATTTCTTTGAAATTAATGGGAATCGTCAAAAGAAGGGGTCATACAGATTTTGCCCTCGGTCGTACTATGTTACCATTTTTCGGCTTAGTTGGACCATGTATCGTTTTAGAGTCCATTACGGATGCGTTTAGGCGGTCTCGCATGCTTTTTAAACTATATATTTAGCCATTGTCGCTAATGTTATATCTTGGGTGTTGGGACTATGCTTCGTCGCCGAAAGTCTTATAGAAAGAAATGGTCCTCGGATGAAGCTGTTTGTATAAGATAGCCGAAGGTTCCTCTTCGTGAAGCTTCGGTATTACAAACCGACTTAAAGATAGAATGACCTTTTAGTCCATAAAGGTCTAAGTCAATGCTGTAAGCTTTTATAAGGGGCATACTTGTAATTCCTCACAGGCTGTGTCCTGTGCCTATAAATAGTGAACAGTATTCCGTTACTGTTCACGCATTCGAGTAATTGCAATCGCATCTTCCGGAATCCAACCTTTTGCCAAGGCAAAGGTATTATTGTATTCAATAACTCAATATATTAAGTAGATACAATGTAATTCGTCTATGATGTATTTATCCCTTTTATACCTTTTGTTTTATGTTAACTTATAATTTTTACTGAAATTTTATTACGAAGATTTAAGCTTCGTAATTATGCTCTTATCAGCCTTTGTCCAAAGCCCATTATCCTCAAGGGAATAATGTTTCATGGACGAAGGACATTGACATTTAACACTTTATGTTGCCTTGTTCTCAATTCATAGCATTTGAGAACAAGTCCCCAACATTGGCGCCCACCTCCGGTGAACTCACTTCCACTTTTTGAGCTAATGACTTCGTTCAACGACCAAGCTGGAGCTACTTCGGACCCGAAGCTGGTGCTCCCGATCACAGGTGGTTCGTCCTCAGAGCCAGCTAACAAGAAACAAAAGAAGGAAGCACAGAGAAGGGTACAGCATGTTGAGGTGCAAGGACCCTTCATCAAGTCAAGATGGTCTCACATTCCTATTACCTTCTCCCAAGAGGACCTTCAGCTCAAAGATTACCCACACAACGATGCCATGGTTATCTCTTGTGTTATCAAAGGATTTCTGGTCCACAATGTCTTGGTTGACACAGGCAGTGCAGCTGACATCATATTTGCTAAGGCCTTCAGACAAATGCAAGAGCCAGAAGATAAGATTCATGATGCTACACATCCTCTCTGTGGCTTCGGAGGAAGACAGATTGTAGCACTGGGCAAGATCACCATGTCAGTGACCTTTGGGTTCATCAACAACACTAGAACTGAGCAAGTTGTGTTTGACATTGTTGACATGGAATACCCTTACAATGCAATTATTGGTCGTGGTACCCTCAATGCCTTCGAAGCAATCCTTCATCCTGCCTATCTTTGCATGAAGATACCTTCGGATCAAGGACCCATTGCTATCCATGGAAGTCAGGAAGCTGCAAGAAGGGCCGAAGGCAATTGGACTGACTCAAAAGCAATCCATAACATAGATGGAGCTGAAGCTTGTGAACAGTACAAATTCAGAAGGGAGAAAGCAGCTTCAGCAGATCAGCCGAAGCCTATGCTCTTATGTGAGGACATAGCAGAGCAGAAGGTGCTGTTAGGCTCTCAATTATCCGAAGAGCAGGAGAAAACCTTGATAAGGTTTTTGTTCAACAACAAAGATGTTTTTGCATGGTCAGCTAATGATCTTTGCGGAGTAAATAGGGATGTTATTGAACACTCGCTCAATGTTGATCCATCCTTCAGAGCCAGAAAGCAGAGGCTTCGGAAAATGTCAGATGATAAGGCCGAAGGTGCTCGTAACGAAGTTAAAAGACTCCTCAGTGCAGGAGTCATCAGAGAAGTAAAGTACCCAGAATGGCTGGCTAACACTGTTATGGTAAAAAAGGCCAATGGCAAATGGCGAATGTGTATCGATTTTACAGATCTCAACAAGGCGTGTCCGAAGGACGAGTTTCCATTGCCAAGGATAGACTCTTTAGTAGATGCAGCAGCTTCTTCCGAGCTCATGAGTCTGCTAGATTGTTACTCAGGCTATCACCAAATTTGGATGAAGAAGGAAGATGAGCCGAAGACTAGCTTCATAACTTCAAGTGGCACATATTGCTATCTTCGGATGCCTGAGGGGCTCAAAAACGCTGGAGGAAGTTTCAGCCGAATGACTGCGAAGGTTCTTCAATCTCAAATAGGCAGAAATGTGCTAACTTATGTTGATGACATCATTGTAAAAAGCACGAAACAGGAGAATCATATTGCTGATCTGCAGGAGACCTTCGCCAGTTTCAGGCAAGCTGGCTTAAAGTTAAATCCAGAAAAATGCGTCTTCGGAGTAAAGAAGGGGAAATTTCTTGGATGCTTGGTTTCAACAAAGGGAATTGAAGCTAATCCAAGCAAAATTGAAGCTATACTTCGGATGGAGCCACCAACTACAAAGAAGGGGGCTCAAAGATTGACAGGAAGATTGGCATCTCTCAATAGATTCATATCCAGATCAGCAGAGAGAAACTTACCATTCTTCGAAGTGCTGAAGTCAGCCGAAGTCTTTCAATGGGGACCAATCCAGCAGAAGGCTTTTGAAGAGCTGAAACAGTATTTGATAGATCTAACAACATTGACTCCACCAATGCCAGGGGCTCCTTTGTTATTATATGTGGCAGCTTCGCACTCAGCGGTAAGTGCAGCACTTGTCCAGGAGAAGCTTGATGGTCAAGTCAAGAGGCAGGCCCCAATATATTTTGTATCCGAGTTTCTTAGTTTATCAAAGAAAAATTATACAGAGTTGGAGAAGGTACTGTATGCTGTCTTGATGGCCTCCAGGAAGCTTCGGCACTATTTCCAAGCTTACAACATAATTGTTCCTTCTTCACAACCTCTGAAGGATATTATGAGGAACCGAGAAGCTACTGGAAGGATTGGAAAATGGGCTGCAGAGCTCAATGAATTTTGTATTGAATATGTTCATAGATCTTCGATTCAGTCCCAGGCGTTGGCAGACTTTATTGCTGACTGGACGCCAGGGGCTCAGGAGGAAGAAACGAATAAAGACAACGAAGCATGGACAGTGTTTTGTGATGGATCTTGGGGAACCTTCGGAGCGGGAGCGGCTGCTGTATTGGTTTCACCTTCCAAAGTCAAAACTTGTTATGCGGCAAAACTTGATTTTAGTTGCACAAATAACATTGCCGAGTACGAAGCATTGCTTCTAGGTCTTCGGAAGTTAAAAGCAATGGGAATCAGAAGGGCCATACTTAAAACTGATTCCCAGGTTGTTTCGGGTCATATTGACAAGAGTTGCAAGGCTAAGGATCCGAAGCTTGAAAAATATTTGGATATGGTTCGAAGAGTTGAAGCTTCCTTCGAAGGGTTTTCTATCAAAAATATCCCTCGAGGACAAAATGAGCATGCTGATTTGCTAGCTAAGTCAGCAGCACAGGGGCTGCCCTTACCTTCGGATGTGTTCTTCGAAACAATAAAAGCACCTTCGGTGGAACTTCTTGAAAGAGCAGTCCTCAACATATCTCCTGTTTATAGCGAGGATTGGAGAACTGAGATCATCTCTTACCTTCAGGGAAAATTCCTTTCAGATGACGAAGCTTATAACAGGAGAATAGAGGCAAGAGCTCGTCCATATGTCATGATAGAAGGAGAGTTGTACAAGCATGGAGTTTGTGCTCCGCTACTCAAGTGTTTATCCAGAACCGAAGGTATAGAGTTGATGAAAGAAATACATGCAGGCCTCTGTGGATCTCACATTGGATCCAGGCCGTTACTTGGAAAAATTTTCCGCTAAGGATTTTATTGGCCGAAGGCAGCTTCGGATGCAGCGGAATTAGTTCAAAAGTGTGAAGGTTGTCAGAAATGTGCACGAGATCAAAAACAACCTTCGTCCCTAACACAACTCATACAACCCATTTGGCCATTGCAAAGGTGGGGCCTTGACTTGTTAGGTCCGTTACCACCGGCCCAAGGGAACCTAAGATATGTTGTAGTGGCAGTGGAATATTTTTCTAAATGGATTGAAGCAAGGCCTTTAGCCACAATAACTTCGGCCACCGTCCAAAAGTTTTTCTGGCAGAATATTGTTTGTCATTTTGGGGTACCAAAGGCTATTACTGTGGACAATGGAACATAGTTTGATTCCGAAGCTTTTAGGGATTTCTGTGATCAGATTGGTACGAAGATCCATTTTGCATCAGTCAGACATCCGGAGTCAAATGGACTCGTTGAAAGAGCCAATGACATTATAATGACAGGAATAATGAAGTTAATCTTCAATCAACCCAGGGGAAAATGGCCAGATCAGTTAACCAAAGTGGTGTGGAGCCACAATACAACAACATCAAGGTCTACAGGCTTTACTCCATTCAAGTTATTATTCGGTGACGAAGCAATAACTCCGGAGGAAGCTAAAACCGGATCAATAAGGGTAATAGCTTCGGCAGAATCAGGTTCCGAAGCTGCTTATTCTGTGGAAAAAGATGCTTTAGAAGGGATTAGGCTGCAAGCCGTGGAGAACATCAATAAATATCAAGCCGAAACAATTAAATGGCGAGATAGAAAGGTTCGGTTAAAGAATATTGAGCCAGGACACTTGGTGCTTCGGAGAGTGGCCAACCCAGAAACAGTGGGCAAGTTGCAGATGAAATGGGATGGACCTTTCTTAGTAGCATCTTCGTCAAGACCCGGTTCATACAGATTGAAGGATATGGACGGCAACGACATTCCTAGGTCTTGGAATGCGGATGAGCTTCGGCGATATTATGTATAACTCGATGTAATTTTTTCATATTTTTTATTTTTTATGGCACCCTTTTCCTTTCCGAAGGGGGAGAAAGGTTTTTAATGGGGCCAGCACATGTAATTTCCTTTTTTAGTTCTATAAGAGCAAAATCCCCCAAGGAATGTAAATGTAAAAGCTGAGAACGCACCATCGAGTGCCAAAAAGTAAAGGCGAAGAAGCTCCAAAGTCGTTCCTAAGGGAATGCAGAGCTTACAGCGAAAAGTCAACGCTGATTCCGCCAAAAGTAAAGGCGAAGAAGCTCCAAAGTCGTTCCTAAGGGAATGCAGAGCTTACAGCGAAAAGTCAACGCTGATTCCGCCAAAAGTAAAGGCGAAGAAGCTCCAAAGTCGTTCCTAAGGGAATGCAGAGCTGAGGTGCGATTGTTTTTAAGAGAATAATGGCTATGAATATGGCTTCGGATACGTGTTTGGCCATTCATTTGCACATCACATTACATCATAGCATTTGCATTCATAAACATTCATCTAGGCATATGTAGGATAATCATCTTCATGGCATAAATGGTTGCTTCGGCAAAAAGAGGAAAAAGAAGGGGAAGAAAGAGCTTCGTGTACAAAAAGGAGAGCTTCGAAAAAAATGTTGTTTTCTATGCTTCGCTGCGTACGAAAAGAAGGGAAGGTGTTTTTTTCGCCTTCGGCTCAAAAAGAAAATTTCGTCCACATCAAAGCATTTCTCATACATCAATGGAAGGATAAGGATATATAACAAGGTATGAACAGAATTCATTAAAGACAAGTTTTAGTTACATTTACAAAAGTTATCTCAAAAGTTTCTCAAGTACTGTCTACAGTCTACTATCTAATCTCCAAGGAGCTTCGGCTTCGGCGTCATTTTTGATCATCGGCTTCGGCTTCGTCATCCTACACGAATAAGGTCGTTGTAAGTCAAAATCAAGCTTACAGGAAAAGGTAAGCACAAGGTATGGTTTCTTACTGGTTCAAGGTGGCTACGAGCTTCGTCTCCAGCCTTTTCTCGCCCACCTTTTGTCCATATCATTTTTACAAATCTATTCGAGATACTTCAGGCGAGATCAGGAATGTCATCCAGGATTGATGGTGATAAAGTGAAATTTGGCCTGTTGACAATCTTTCCATGATCGCAGCCAGCCTTCAGGAAAGCTGCAGCAGTACCTCGAGAAGCCACCCAGGCACAGAAGTCACCATGCCCAGCTATGACTTCGTCGAGCTCGTCAATCTCCCCCTCAATATGTTCGAAGGTTTTCGATAGATCTTCAGCTGAGGGGGTGAATTTTTCACTGCTGGCTCCAACTGAGTAAAAAATCTTTCTTAATCGTTGAATGCACTTGTTGCTAAATTCCAAGCATTTTTCTTGAAGACTTGTCAGTAGTTTTCTCAAATCTGAATTTTGTTGAGCTTCGGCTTCAAGTTTTGCATTAAGATCTTGTTTTTCTCGTTCGAACTGCTCAGACTGGCGGAGAAGCTTCGTGTTCAATTCTGTTATTTTTGCTTCAGCTTCCGCCAATAAACCTTCGGTTGCCTGGAGCTCAAAGTTCTTTTTCTCGAAAGCATCTGATTGCTCCTTTATTCTGCTTTCCAAATTTTCAATTATAACTTCGTGCTTTTTATCTTCAAAATCTTGCTGCATTTGCAAGGCTTTGCTCAACAGCATACTCTGCACGAAAACAACCTTCGTCAGACATGTTTTTATTATTAGAAACAATAAAAGTTAAGGGACAAGTAGTTCACCTTGAAGTTGGAATAAAATAAACTACCAACGACATGTTGTCGTCGGTAGCGGCTGATGTCTGTTTCTAGCTTCGGGAAGCCGATACTCTTGGACAGAGAACTGATAACTTTGGCTCCTGTTTGATCTCGAATACAATCTAATTTTTCATCATCAACGCCTCCGAAGAGGAGTGCCCCAGGTTTGTATCCACAGGATTTGGCATACTCTCTAAGCTCTTCTATTTCAGCTTTTGATAGTTGTTCTCCAACTAAGTTCTGGAACATGAAGGCTTCGTTTTCTGAAGCTTCATCAGCAATTTCTTTTCCTTTCCCCGACGCTGCGGTCACGGCCTCTTCGGCGGCGGTGGTAGCTTCTTCTGCAGCCATGTCTAGCAGTATTTGGTCAATGTGTTCAATTGTGCTCTCCAGGTTCAAATCTTCAGCTGAGGCAGCTTCGGCAGCTGCGGCCTCCGAAGGTGCAATTTCAATATCCGTCCCCTCTGCAGCCGCTGGTGTTTTCTGGGCTGAAGCTCTTTGCGGCGTCTTGTCAATTACCTCTGTCACAGTGATAATTCTTTGTTTCTTTGCCTTGATTGTTTTCTTCGATTTTTCGGGCTCCTTGTCCTTCTGAAAAAACTTTGTCAGTTGAGGGCCCAGTGGACTTAGCTTCGCAGGTAAGGATTCAGTCATTACCTTCAGAATTTCCTCAACGACAGCAGCAGAAGGTGATGCGGGGGTTTCTTCTGCTTCGGATATTTGTTGCTTCGGAGAAGAAGCTTTCCTCTTCTTTGGAATTTTCTTCTTTAATGGTTCTTTTTCTTCATTCATGGCCTCAGTTATCCTTTTTCTTTTTTGGCCCCCAGCACCTTTGTTCAGATTTTCATAATCAGGGTAATCAAAGCCCAAGGCGTCCAACACTCGATTTAGCCTTCGCTTCGGACGGGTGCCGAAGGCTGCGGTCATCAATTGATCTTCTTTTTTGGAATAATTGCCAAGTATTTCATTGCACATTACTTCAATTGTATCTAGCCACTCTTGGCAAGGTGTTTTAAAGTACTTTTTAAACTTGAAATAGTAAGGTAAACGTACAAGTTCACCTTCTTTCTTTTCCCCCTGTAGCTTCGGCATTTCCCATTCTTTCAAACTGGGAAAAATTTTGAAAGCTAAAAACTCTTGAACCAGGTCCCTTGTGCTGATATGCTCTGCAATAATTCTGAATTCACTCATTGCTTGTTATGTTGGACCTTCGGGTGTCATGTTGCAGCGAGGTCGGGTTTCTCCGAAGATTAGTTCCAGCGGGCTTTGCACAAGCTTTTCCTTGTCGTCATCAACCTTGACATAGAACCACTCAGATTTCCAGCCTGCTGCCCATTTGCTTCGGTAGCTAATTACAGGAAACTTTGTAGTTTTCCGATAGGCGAAGTTATAACAACCGAAATTGTCGTGCAATCCATCCTTTCTAGCCTTCGTTTGATAATGCAACTCGTGAACCCGGCAAAAGCTGTCTGCAAATGGTTCCATTGCTTGGCTTCGGAGTGCCCAGATATAAACAATAAGTCTAACGATAGCGTTAGGGGTCAGCTGGTGAAAATAGATACCGAACCTATTCAGTACCTCTGCAATAATCCCATGTAGGGGGAACCTTAATCCAGCCTTTAGAAAGCTTTTGAAAATAACAATTTCATCTTTCTCCGGCTTTGGGGTAGTCTCTTCTCCCCCGAAGCGCAATAGCTTCTTCTGATTTTCAGTAAAAAAGCCCGATTTTACCATCTTGGACAGATCAGCCTTCGAAACAATAGATTTCCCGAAGTCCAAGTGGCTGGGTTTGCTTGGCATGGCAATGCGATAATCATCTTCGGGATCAGTTTCCTCAATATCTTCTTCCTCTGCTTCAGCGATTGTTTGTTCTGCATCATCACTAGGAATCTTTTCCGAAGTCACTAGCCCGGATCGTTGCATGGCTTCGGAGATAGGGACAGTCTCCGAAGCTTCAGTTTCGTCCCCCTCACGTTCAACCCTGGCGGTAGAGCGCACTCTGGCCATTTAATTATGAACTTGTGGAACTTTAATACTTTCTTCCTCCGAAGCAGGTTTCAAACAGGAGCTTCGTTCGATTCCGACAGACAAGCTTCGGCGACGGTTAAAAATTTTGGCAGCAAAACAGTGTAAATAGCAATGAATGCTGTGGTAACTTCACACCTACTCGTCTGTTTATATAGTGCTGCAGGAAAGAAGGCGAAGTGCCAGAATTTTTACACCAGGCGGACACCCGCTCGCACTCGCTGCGTGGTGGACCGCAGAGACCGAACAGTAACTCTGCAAGGTGGGGCCGCTACACGCTGGGAGATTGAATCGTTTCTCGACAACGAGCTCAGGGAAGGTGTTTTTTAGACCTTCGGCGCTCCGAAGCTTAAGAGACTTTTTTCACGGATCAAGCTCGTTACGAAAAACGATCTAGCACCGCGAAAGGGGCTACTGTTGGGACTATGCTTCGTCGCCGAAGGTCTTATAGAAAGAAATGGTCCTCGGATGAAGCTGTTTGTATAAGATAGCCGAAGGTTCCTCTTCGTGAAGCTTCGGTATTACAAACCGACTTAAAGATAGAATGACCTTTTAGTCCATAAAGGTCTAAGTCAATGCTGTAAGCTTTAAGGGGCATACTTGTAATTCCTCACAGGCTGTGTCCTGTGCCTATAAATAGTGAACAGTATTCTGTTACTGTTCACGCATTCGAGTAATTGCAATCGCATCTTCCGGAATCCAACCTTTTGCCAAGGCAAAGGTATTATTGTATTCAATAACTCAATATATTAAGTAGATACAATGTAATTCGTCTATGATGTATTTATCCCTTTTATACCTTTTGTTTTATGTTAACTTATAATTTTTACTGAAATTTTATTACGAAGATTTAAGCTTCGTAATTATGCTCTTATCAGCCTTCGTCCAAAGCCCATTATCCTCAAGGGAATAATGTTTCATGGACGAAGGACATTGACATTTAACACTTTATGTTGCCTTGTTCTTAATTCATAGCATTTGAGAACAAGTCCCCAACATTGGGTTTAATTTTAGACTCAATCTATCAAGAACAGTATCACCAAACATTGGTTTCCTAAACCCCACTCTTGCAATTGGTTCAGTAGATGAGAGCACCTACATAGGGAGTGACTAGGTGATCCTGTAAAACAAAACAACTCAACAAAACAAACTTGGACTAATATTGGATTAGTGAAAGCTAAGACCAAGTTCGAGTGATGAGTACGAGTGGAGTAAATTTCCTCACTTAATTGCTCTTCACAAAGTGGGTATTAAACTTTAGAGAAATTGTGTAAGTGAAGTGAATGGAGACAAAATCACAGTAGTATACAGACAAGTGACACAGTGATTTTTATCCCGTGGTTCGGTCAAGTAGAATACTTGCCTATTCCACGTTGTGGCTTCCCAACGGACGAGGGTTACACTCAACCCATCTCAAGTGATCCAAAGATCAACTTGAATACCACGGTTCTTTTCTCAGCAATATACCGTTGTGAGGAATCTCCACAAGTTGGAGTCTCTCACGCCTTACACAAGTGATCTCAAATGTAAACAAGAGTAAGGGAGGAATAGAAACGCACACAAGAGCGAGAGTTGCAGCAACAACACGCACACATGACAAGAACAAGCACATGAAACAACACTGCGGAGTTACAACTCAAAGAAGTGCTCGAATCTCTATCACATTGAACCAAAGGCGTGTTTGCGAAGTCTTGGCGTTGCAGAATGTACAATGGGTGTTTGGTGTACTTCTCCATGCGCCTAGGGGTCCCTTTTATAGCCCCAAGGGAGCTAGGAGTCGTTGGAGCTCCATTTGGAAGGCTCTAGTTGCCTTCTGTCAGCGGGTGCACATGACAGTGAACAGTGCGCGCGCTGGACGTGGCAGAGAATACCCTGTTTGGTTGCTGGCTCACCGGACTGTCCAGCGCCTCGCGTGGACCGTCTGGTGAATTATAGCAGACGCAGGCTGAAAAACCCGAGAGCAGCGAGTTGGCCAGACTGTGCACCGGACTGTTCGATGCACATCAGACTGTCCGGTGGGTAGCACCAGACTGTCTGGTACTATGCAGTCCCTCACCTTATCTCTTTTTCTTCCTTGTTCTCTTTTGCTCCTTTTGGCTTGACTTTATAAAGTCCCTGTCACTTAGACAAACATGATTAGCGCACAAATCAATTGAGTAAGTGTCCATAGCTTACCATTTTGCTTGATCCATATAGATTTGCACTAAATCTTCTTCCGAGCTCAATTTGCTTCATACACCTTTGCTCGTACATCATGTTAGTTAAACATAATGTGTTGTGCATCTAATCTCCAAAACAATATAGAAATGGCCCAAGTGCACATTTTCCTTTCAGTTGATTATAACTTCCTTGTTCTTGCATGTGTTTCTTGATTGTGCTTATAGGAATAGGCCATCTTGACGAGGTTATCCATGTGGCATAAGTGATAACCAATGGAGTAGTGATGCAGTGATTGCAAGGACCCATTCGCTTAAAGCCTTAGATCATCAACGTTGATATCTCTACCAGAATCAATTTACCTTTCAGAAAATTGGGCATGATCCTTCTATTAAGTGGTATCAACTATCTGGTTGCCCATGAGGTATTTTCATGTGCCTTTTAGACTATTTTTGTGCTCGTCCCATAGTCCACAGAAATCGCACAACATGATTTATGTTTTCCTATCCTACAAACTTTGCTTAGCCTTTGCACAATTCAGTTCGAGAGTCCATAGCTCTAAGTTTGCATCTAGTTCAAATCTGGTTGCTAGTGTAGATCATTGTTGCTTCGTTTTTTTGTCACACCATCAAACACCATCCACATAGACTCACCAATCAATTGCCATCCATATATTCTACTCACTAATATGTTGTCATCCACAATAAATTTCAACCATCGATCCCAATTTTTTACTTCAGTGAAACCATGAATTAGTGACTGTTGTTAAAACAATAATAATTTTCAAAAATAAACTTGAAATCATGAACCTTTTCAAAGCACATGTAAAAAATTAGATCCATTTCACTCTGACTTTGTTGGATTTGGTGTTTTTAGTTTTGCTTAATTCCATCTGAAAATTGGAGTAATTGAGCTCTAATGTTTTTGCATGCTTTTTAATTTTTATGTAGATTTTCTAGAGGACCTCGTCACCGAGTCGCTGTCGGAGTCAAGGTAAAGTTCTGTTCTGGGTTGAAGCCATCGAATCTCAGTTTACTTCGGTTAGATCTTGGCTTGTTCTCGCTGGATCTTGAGTTGGTGTCGTCGTGGTACGAATTGGTATCTTCATGTATTGATTGTCGACTTGATCTCCTTGTGCGTGATCGGTAGACACCATCAGATCTTCTATGATCAGTACACCCCCCTATCTGACGTGCCAACTGTCGTTGATTTTTTATAATGAATTTATTGGGGGGTAATCGTGAGATTAAAGAGATGAAAGTAAATGCACAAGGACACAAGAATTTAAACTGTTTCAGGCTCTTAACTTGAGATAATACCCCACGTTCAATATTATGGTGGCTATGTTTACGGTGGTTGTTCTCTATCCTCTTAGGGCGTCTCATACCTCCTTTTATAGTTAAAAGAGGGGGCGATTACAATGAAGAAAACACCCACGTCGTACCAAACAGAGACTTAGATCTAAAATTACTGGTCTATTTTGGTTACAAAAATTCCTATCCTTATCTCTACAAAGGCTTCTCTTATAAATCTGACCTTTATAATGAAGATACAATCCGGATCGGCTACAAATCCCACAATCTTACTCGTTTGTTTGAACACGTAGACTTGATTCTGATATGTGGGTTGTATTCTTCTGAGACTGAGTCCGAGTCTTAGACTAAGTCTGAGTTAAGGCCACAAGTCGGTACCTTTAGGGCTAGTTTGGGAGGTACAAAACTGGAGGAGATTGGAGGACCTAAAATCCCCTCCTTATTCAATTTTTAAATAAGGAGGTGATTTTAGCCTCTTCCATTCCCTCCGGTTTTTAACTCTCAAACTTGCCATTAGGAGTAATGTAGACAATGAGCCTCTAGAATATATCCTTTACATATATGATTATAGCATGTGAAGAAGATCAGAACAGATGCTTCTTGAAAAAGCGCACACACACTTTATATAATTAATACTTATTCTTTGGTGTAGAGCTCGGTGCCTCGGTGGCACCTGTTATACGTTGGAGAGGTTCTAATTGTTAGGTTGAATAGTTTTTTTTTTCATGTTATTAGGTATGTGTTGTGCTGCTTATTTAACTTTAATTTTTATAAAGTAGATATTTATGTGCTTGTGTTTTAGTATGTCAGTATGTAGAAGAAATTTTGTCAAAATTTCTATTTTTATCTTAAAATTATTGTAATACTAACATATAAGCCTTTAAATAAACTCGGTTGAGGAGAGAAAGAACGTCCTCTCGGTTTTATATTAAGAAGGGACTGAAATATGCTTCTATAAGAAAATCACCGCGAACCTGATCTCCTATCACTAGCAGGATGTCACTGTTCACTTTGCAATGGTCCAGCCAGAGGGTAGTACGTAAGACGTAACCTGGAACGGGCGGACACTACTACAGTAAACCTCTATACAAGCGGTCCAGTTAGCCTCTACACAGGCGGTTCCAGGAACCGCTTGTGGTGCACCGCCTGTGATGTAAAACAACATCACAGGTGGTCAATAAAAAACCGCTTGTGATAGACACACATCACAGGCGGTCCAGTTTAAAGGAACCGCCTGTGATAGACACACATCACAGGCGGTTTCTAATCCTAGCCGCTTGTGTTAGCCACACATCACAGGCGGTTTCTAATCCTAGTCGCTTGTGTTAGACACATACCACAGGCAGTTTTAAATATAGGTCCGCCTGTATTTCAATATACAGATTCCAAATTCATATGCAGATTCTAGATTCATATACAGAATTAATAACAAATTCATACACAGATCATACACATATTCATACACATATCAAGTTCCATACAAAGATTCATACACATCAAGTTCCATACACAGATTCGTACACATATCAAGTTCCATATACAACTCAACAACTCAACATCTCAAGTTCCATATACAACTGAACATCTCAAGTTCCAAACTAAAGATCTAAACACTGTGTGATATCGTGTACAAACTTAGATCTGGGAATTTTTGCAAATTTCCATTTGTATTGTAGAATAGCCCTTGTTGATGAAGAACTTCACGACGCATAAAGTAAAGCAAGTATTTTACAACCTTAGCCACGCCGACGGAAACCATATCTCTTTGTAACCATTCAGCATTGATCTTGGATTTAGGAACCTGTAATGAAAGCAAAAAGCAAGCAGTGCTAAGAGTAATGTGATGAGCAACAATATAACATAAAAATTGCAACATAGACAATGATAGTGAACTTACATCCTCACGATTGACCATGTAATGGAAGGTGACACGACACCATTCGCATACATAATAACCGCACAGGACAGTACCCGGAGGTTGTTTGTCACCATATGGAAATAATGATATTGACAAATTAGGCTTGTCCTCTGGATGTTCGCCGCCAAAATCTTTCCAATAAAAATGGTATGCGCTGCATATAAGAATATCATTGTGAGATTAAGAATACATTTGTTAAGTTGTAATAAGTACAAGTGTGCAATAATAATCTGTCGGGGACCATAATTAGGGGTACCCCAAGACTCCTAATCTCAGCTGGTAACCCCCATCAGCACAAAGCTGCAAAGGCCTGATGGGTGCGATTAAGTCAAGGCTCGGTCCACTCAAGGGACACGATCTCGCCTCGCCCGAGCCCAGCCTCGGGCAAGGGCAGCCGACCCCGGAGGATTCACGTCTCGCCCGAGGGCCCCCTCAAGCAACGGACACACCTTCGGCTCGCCCAAGGCCCAGTCTTCACCGAGAAGCAACCTTGGCCAGATCGCCACACCGACCGACCGTATCGCAGGAGCATTTAATGCAGGGATGGCCTGCCCTTCAGTCGACAGAGCCGAAGTGACCGCAGTCACTTCGCCGCTCCACTGACCGGCCTGACAAGAAGACAGCGCCGCCTGCGTCGCTCCGACTGCTGTGCCACTCGACAGAGTGAGGCTGACAGCAGCCAAGTCCGGCCTCGGGCGCCATAGGAAGCTCTGCCTCGCCCGACCCCAGGGCTCGGCCCCCATCTCGGCCTCGGACGACGAACTCCGCCTCGCCCGACCCCAGGGCTCGGACTCAGCCTCGGCTCCAGAAGACGATGAACTCCGCCTCGCCCGACCCTAGGGCTCGGACTCGGCCTCGGCTCCGGAAGACGACGAACTCCGCCTCGCCCGACCCCGGGGCTCGGACTCAGCCTTGGCCTCAGACGATGGTCTCCGCCTCGCCCGACCCGGGGATCGGACTCGACCTCGACCTCGGAAGACAGACTCGACCTCAACCTCGGAGGAGCCTCCGCCTCGCCCGACCCAGGGCTCAGACCGACCATGTCACAGGGGGGCCATCATTACCCTACCCCTAGCTAGCTCAGGCTACAGGGAACAAGACCGGCGTCCCATCTGGCTCGCCCCGGTAAACAAATAATGATGGCGCCCCGCGTGCTCCATGACGACGACGGCTCTCAACCCCTTACGGAAGCAAGGAGACGTCAGCAAGGACTCGACAGCCCCGACAGCTGTCCTTCTGCAAGGCTCCAGCGCTCCTCCGACGGCCACGACATCACATGAACAGGGTGCCAAAACCTCTCCGGCTGCCACGACGGCATGTACTTAGGGCGCTAGTTCCTCTCTGCTAGACACGTTAGCACACTACTACATCTCCTATTGTACACCTGGGCCCTCTCCTTGCGCCTATAAAAAGGAAGGTCCAGGGCTCTCGTACGGGAAGGTTGGCCGCGCGGGAGAACGGGACGGCGCGTATAAGCCTCTCGCTCCCTCCCACGCGGACGCTTGTAACCCCCTACTGCAAGCGCACCCGACCTGGGCGCAGGACAACACGAAGGTCGCGGGTTTCCCCTTTTGCCTGTCTCCTTCTTTCCCCCTTCGTGCTCCGTCTCGCGCCAACCCATCTGGACTAGGACACGCGGCGACAATTTACTCGTCGGTCCAGGGACTCCCCGGGGTGGAAACGCCGACAGTTGGCGCGCCAGGTAGGGGCCTGCTGCGTGTTGACGAACAGCTTCCCGTCAAGCTCCAGATGGGTAGTCTCCAGCAACCTTTCCAGCCCGGGACGGTGCTCCGTTTCGGGAGTCTTGAGTTCATGTCCCTCAACGGCAGCTACGACATGATACTCCTTCCTCTGCCGCACGACAGCGACAACGGCGGCCGACAACCCGCCCGCCGGCGGCAGAATCAACGACGTCTTCCCCACATGGCGGAAGAACAACATTCGGGTTTGTCTCGTCGCCTCCCCCACCGACGGAGGAGGAGGCGGGGCAACCAAGGCCAAGCAGGAGGCGGCACCTCGTCGGCTGTCGAGCGAGTCGACGGCGCCGGTGCCCCAACGGGGGACACGTCGGGCGTCGACCTTGCGTCTGAGACGAAGACGAGCGCCGTTTCCCCGCAACACGCCAACTCCGAGCAAACGAACGACGCCAGCACTCTCGCAAGGGACTTGCTGGGCGTCACCCTCGTACCTGAGATGACGGTGCAGTCTGCCCCTGACGCGACTTCGTCACCACCCGTCGACCAAGAGGTACCGACCGATTCCCATCTCGTGCCTTTTGGATTCAGCCTCGACCCACCAAGCGACTTCGCTTCGATGGAAGCCTTCATAGAGGCATGTCCAAACCCTCCGGGGTACGGTATGCGGTCACCCTGGGCCCGCTGACGACCGTCTCGACCTACGGACCCTCGGGTTCCAAGGAAGATGAAGAGCCCGATGTTTGTTGGGATTTCTTCGGACTCGGTAACCCCAGTGCCATGCGGGACTTCATAACCGCATGCGACTACTGCCTTTCTGATTGTTCCGACGATAGCCACAGCTTCGGCGACGAGGACTGCGGCCCAAGTCGTGAATGTTTCCACGTCGATCTAGGGGGTCCCGGCGAAGGCAACCATCTTGGTATACCGGAAAACGGTGATCCCCCTAGGCCTGCGCCTCGCGTTGACATCCTTCGGGAGCTAGCTGTGGTCCCAGTCCCTGCGAGGGGTCAGGACGCACAGCTCGAGCAAATCCGCGAGATGCAGGTCAGGCTCGACGAGGGAGCAGGAACACTTGAGCCGTTCCGGCGGAACATCGGGCAGGAATGGGCAGACCAAGCTCCGGCCGGAGAAGCGCGTCATCTGCCCCAGGGCATCCAGCTCCGCATTGCCGACGACGTCAGGGCAAGGCCGTCACCGGCTTCTAGTGGGGTCGGCCAGAACCTGGCTGCGGCAGCGATACTACTCCGTGCGATGCCAGAACCATCAACCACCGAAGGGCAGCGTATCCAGGGAGAGCTCAAGAATCTCCTGGAGGATGCCGCGATCCGATGGGCCGAAAGCTCTGCCTCCCGAAGGCAGGGATACCCCTCGGAGCATCACGCCGCGACTTCCCGATTCATGCGGGAAGCCTCGGTCCACACCGGGCGCACGCGCAACACAGCGCCTGCGGCCCCGGGTCGCCTCGGCAACGAGCACCACCACCGCAACCGTCGAACCCACATCGACGAGAGGGTGCGCCGAGGCTACCACCCCAGGTGTGGGGGACGCTACGACAGCGGGGAGGATCGGAGTCCCTCGCCTGAACCACCCGGTCCACAGGCTTTCAGCCGGGCCATACGACGGGCGCCGTTCCCGACCTGGTTCCGAACCCCGACTACCATCACAAAGTACTCGGGGGATAGGACTGGGCACTTTTATACCGACCACCGAAAACCGAACCGAACCGAGCCGAAACCGAACCGAAGCGTCGGTTTTTTGGTTTCTCGGTGCGGTATCGGTTGTCATTTTTTGTACGCTGAAATTCTGAACTCGGCTTCGGTTTACATGTTCAAGACACCGAAGTACCGAACACCGAAGCAAACACTTCATTCCATGTGACACTGTACGCTGGCCAATCAGCCCGTGAATGTCACCTACACGCTCAGCACAAAATCCTTATAGCAATTCTTAAATCTTGAGCCCAACAACCCCCACAACACTACAGCAGCCCATTAAGGCCATCTCCTTCTCCACACGCACAGCCCTACCTGTGCAACTGTGCCATCGTCCGCCGCCATGGCACCATTGCCACCACGTCCCGTCGCTGCGCATGGACGTCGAGGCGCTCCCAGCCTCCCGCGCCCGCAGTGCGTCGTCGCCTGCGCGACCACGTCCCGGGTCTCAGCGCGGCGTTGTCTTCCTGTGTAGGTCATGACATTGGTCCTGCTTCTAGTAATTCGGTAGAAACCGAAAACCGAACCGAATCAACTCACGCCGAAATCACCGGTTTCTCTTATTTCTTTGCACCGATCGGTTTGTGCTACTTTCAAAACCGAACTTCACTCTCACCGTATAAACCGAACCGAACAGTCGGTTTAAACCGATTGCCCACCCCTATCGGGGGAGACGAGGCCGGAACTGTGGCTCGCGAACTACCGGCTGGTCTGCTAACTGGGTGGAACGGACGATGACAACCTCATCATCCACAACCTCCCCCTGTTCCTCTCCGACACCGCTCGAGCCTGGCTGGAGCATCTGCCTCCGGGGCAGATCTCCAACTAGGACGACTTGGTCCAAGCCTTCGCCGGCAACTTCCAGGGCACGTACGTGCGCCCTGGGAACTCCTGGGATCTCCGAAGTTGCCGCCAGCAGCCAGGAGAGTCTCTCCGGGACTACATCCGGCGATTCTCGAAGCAGCGCACCAAGCTGCCCAACGTCACCGATTCGGATGTCATCGGCGCGTTCCTCGCCGGCACCACCTGCCGCGACCTGGTGAGCAAGCTGGGTCGCAAGACCCCCACCAGGGCGAGCGAGATGATGGACATCGCCACCAAGTTCGCCTCTGGCCAGGAGGCGGTTGAGGCCATCTTCCGGAAGGACAAGCAGCCCTAGGGCCGCCAGCCGGAAGATGTCCCCGAGGCGTCCACTCAGCGCGGCACCAAGAAGAAAGGCAAGAAGAAGTCGCAAGCGAAACGCGACGCCGCCGACGTGGACCTTGTCGCCGCTGCTGAGTACAAGAACCCTCGGAAACCTCCCGGAGGTGCCAATCTCTTCGACAAGATGCTCAAGGAGCCGTGCCCCTATCATCAGGGGCCCGTCAAGCACACCCTCGAGGAGTGCGTCATGCTTCGGCGCCACTTTCACAAGGCCGGGCCACCTGCGGAAGGTGGCAGGGCCCACAACAACGACAAGAAGGAGGATCACAAGGCAGAGGAGTTCCCCGAGGTCCACGACTACTTCATGATCTACGGTGGGCCAGTGGCGAACGCCTCGGCTCAGCACCGCAAACAAGAGCGTCGGGAGGTCTGCTCGGTAAAGGTGGCGGCGCCAGTCTACCTAGACTGGTCCGACAAGCCCATCACCTTCGACCAGGGCGACCACCCCGACCGTGTGCCGAGCCCGGGGAAATATCCGCTCGTTGTCGACCCCGTCATCGGCAACGTCAGGCTCACCAAGGTCCTCATGGACGAAGGCAGCAGCCTCAACATCATCTACGCCGAGACCCTCGGGCTCCTGCGGATCGATCTGTCCTCGGTCCGGGCGGGCGCGGTGCCTTTTCACGGGATCATCCCCGGGAAACGCGTCTAGCCCCTCGGACAACTCGATCTGCCCGTCTGCTTCGGGACTCCCTCCAACTTCAGAAGGGAAACCCTCACGTTCGAGGTGGTCGGGTTCCAAGGAACCTACCACGCAATGCTGGGGAGGCCATGCTAGGCCAAGTTCATGGTCGTCCCCAACTACACCTACCTTAAGCTCAAGATGTCGGGCCCCAACGGGGTCATCACCGTCGGCCCCACGTACCGACACCCATACGAGTGCGACGTGGAATGCGTGGAGTACGCCGAGGCCCTCGCCGAATCTGAGGCCCTCATCGCCGACCTGGAGAGCCTCTCCAAGGAGGCGCCAGACGTGAAGCGCCATGCCGGCAACTTCGAGCCAGCAGAGACGGTTAAGTCCGTCCCTCTCGACCCCAGCAACGACACCTCCAAGCAGATATGGATCGGCTCCGAGCTCGACCCTAAATAGGAAGCAGTGCTCGTCGACTTTCTCCACGCGAACGCCGAAGTCTTTGCGTGGAGTCCCTTGGACATGCCTGGCATACCGAGGGATGTCACCGAGCACTCGCTGGATATCCGAGCTGGAGCCCGACCCGTGAAGCAGCCTCTGCACCGATTCGACGAAGAAAAGCGCAGAGCCATAGGCGAGGAGATCCACAAACTGATGGCTGCAGGGTTCATCAAAGAGGTATTCCATCCCGAATGGCTTGCCAACCCTGTGCTTGTGAGAAAGAAAGGGGGGAAATGGCAGATGTGTGTAGACTACACTGGTCTAAACAAAGCATGTCCGAAGGTTCCCTACCCTCTGCCTCGCATCGATCAAATCGTGGATTCCACTGCTGGGTGCGAAACCCAGTCTTTCCTCGATGCCTACTCAGGGTATCACCCAATCAGGATGAAAGAGTCCGACCAGCTCGCGACTTCTTTCATCACACCTTTCGGCATGTACTGCTACGTTACTATGCCATTTGGTTTGAGGAATGCGGGTGCGACATACCAAAGGTGCATGAACCACGTGTTCGGCCAACACATTGGTCGAACGGTCGAGGCTTACGTCGATGACATCGTAGTCAAGACGAGGAAAGCCTCCGACCTCCTTTCCGACCTTGAAACGACATCCCGGTGTCTTAAGGCGAAAGGCGTAAAACTCAATCTCGAGAAGTGCGTCTTCGGAGTCCCCCGAGGCATGCTCTTGGGGTTCATCGTCTCCGAGCGGGGCATCGAGGCCAACCCGGAAAAGATCGCGGCCATCACCAACATGGGGCCCATCAAAGACTTGAAAGGCGTACAGAGGGTCATGGGATGCCTTGCGGCTCTGAGCCGTTTCATCTCACGCCTCGGCGAAAGAGGCATACCTCTGTACCGCCTCTTAAGAAAGGCCGAGTGCTTCACTTGGACCCCCGAGGCCGAGGAAGCCCTCGGGAACCTGAAGGCGCTCCTCACGAATGCGCCCATCTTGGTGCCCCCCGCTGCCGGAGAAGCCCTCTTGATCTACTTCGCCGCTACCACTCAGGTGGTCAGCGCCGCGATCGTGGTTGAGAGACAAGAGGAAGGGCATGCAATGCCCGTCCAGAGGCCGGTCTACTTCATCAGTGAGGTACTGTCCGAGACCAAGATCCGCTACCCACAAATTCAGAAGCTGCTGTACGCGGTGATTCTGACACGGTGGAAGTTGCGACACTACTTCGAGTCTCATCCGGTGACTGTGGTGTCATCCTTCCCCCTGAGAGCACCTAGAGGGGGGGTGAATAGGTGATCCTGTAAAACTTAAACTTATAGCCACAAAAACTTGATTAAGCGTTAGCACAATAATTGCCAAGTGGCTATAGTAGAGTCTCAACAAAACACAATAACCACAAAAGATCAATCACAGAGATGGCACAGTGGTTTATCCCGTGGTTCGGCCAAGACCAACGCTTGCCTACTCCACGTTGTGGCGTCCCAACGGACGAGGGTTGCAATCAACCCCTCTCAAGCGGTCCAAAGACCCACTTGAATACCATGGTGTTTTGCTTTGCTTTTCTTGATCCCGTTTGCGAGGAATCTCCACAACTTGGAGCCTCTCGCCCTTACACTTGAAGTTCACAAAGAAGCACAGAGCAAGGGAGGGATTAGCAACTCACACAAGACACAATGATCACAGCAAATACGCACAGACAAGACTCAGACTTAAGCTCAAATGACTAGCACACTAGAACGGAGCTCAAATCACTAGAATGTCGAACAAGTGCGCAAGAATGATGTGTGAGTGATCAACAATGCTCAAAGGATGCTTGGTTGTCTCCTCCTTGCGCCTAGGGGTCCCTTTTATAGCCCCAAGTGCAGCTAGGAGCCGTTGAGAGCAATCCAGGAAGGCAATTCTTGCCTTCTGTCGCCTGGCGCACCGGACAGTCCGGTGCACACCGGACAGTGTCCGGTGCCCGATTTCTTTCCTTCTACGGTGAAGCCGACCGTTGGCAACCAGAGAGCCGTTGGCGCACCGGACAGTCCGGTGCCCCCTTCTAGCCGTTGGCTTGGCCACGTGTCCCGCGCAGATCGCGCGGCCGACCGTTGGCTCACCGGACAGTCCGGTGCACACCGGACAGTCCGGTGAATTATAGCCGTACGTCGCCGGAGAATTCCCGAGAGCGGCCAGTTCGCTCGAGCCAGCCTGGCGCACCGGACACTGTCCGGTGCTCCAGACTGAGCAGACTTTGGCTGAACAAAGCCATCTCATTTTAAATTCGATTTTTCCTGTTTCAAGCACTTAGACACAATACATTAGTCTCTAAAACAATGTACTAAGTCTGAGAAACATACCTTTATCCTTGATTTGTACTTTGTCCACCATTTTACACTTAGGCACTTGTGTTGGACACTAAATCACCAAAATACTTAGAAATGGCCCAAGGGCACATTTCCCTTTCAATCTCCCCCTTTTTGGTGATTTATGCCAACACAATATAAAGCAAGTAGAACAAATACAAAATCAATTCAAATAAGAACTCAAATTGGCTTGATTCAAATTTGACATATATGGATCACTCTTTGCCACCACTTGGTTTGTTTTTGCAAATCAAACTCAACTTTCTATCTCTAAGTCAAACACACATGTTAAGACATAGAGAGAGTCATTCCAAGAGAAATTGATTCAAGATTTCAAAAACTCCCCTTTTTCCCATCATCAACACTTCTCCCCACAAGAAGCCAACTTTTGACAAGAGAGACAATAAAAGAATTTTGACAAACCAAAAGCTCTATTCTACTATTTTCAAAATCTCTCAAGTGCTATTTTCAAAATCTCTCAAGTGGTAGTTGATCCATTTATCGCTTTGGCCTTTATTTTCTCCCCCTTTGGCATCAAGCACCAAAACGGGATTAATCTTGGCCCTAGAACCCCATTGCCTCACCAAAATCTTCAATAAGAATACAAAGGCAATAAGAGTACATGAGATGAACTTGGAATAAGTTACCCTCTCATCGAAGTGCAGTGGAAGTCTTTCATGGTCCAAGTCCACCTTTTCCCTTTCATACCTCCTTTGAGACTAACACAAGCAAACTCAAGCACATGGTTAGTCTCAAAGGGTCAAGTTGTAGCACATCTCCCCCTAAATATGTGCATCACTTGCAAAAAGGACTTGTGAGGTCCGGGGAGTGTTTGTACAACTTGAGCACCATAAGTAAGCAACGAAATGCATAAGGAACATGATCAAGGGCATAAACATATGTATGCTATAAATCAATCCAAGTTCCGCGAATCTAAGACATTTAGCTCACTACGCAACCTGCAAAAGGTCTGCTCATCTAGAGGCTTGGTAAAGATATCGACTAGCTGGTTCTCGGAGCTAACATGGAACACCTCGATATCCCCCTTTTGCTGGTGGTCTCTCAAAAAGTGATGCCGGATGTCAATGTGCTTTGTGCGGCTGTGTTCAACAGGGTTTTCCGCCATGCGGATAGCACTCTCATTATCACATAGGAGTGGGACTTTGCTCAGATTGTAGCCAAAGTCCCTGAGGGTTTGCCTCATCCAAAGTAGTTGTGCGCAACACTGTCCTGCGGCAACATACTCGGCCTCAGCGGTGGATAGGGCAACGGAGGTTTGTTTCTTAGAACTCCATGACACCAGGGACCTTCCTAAGAATTGGCACGTCCCCGATGTACTCTTCCTATCGACCTTACATCCAGCATAGTCGGAATCTGAATATCCAATCAAGTCGAAGGTAGACCCCTTTGGAAACCAGATCCCGAAACAAGGCGTAGCGACTAAATATCTAAGAATTCGCTTCACCGCCACTAAGTGGCAGTCCTTCGGATCGGATTGAAATCTAGCACACATGCATACGCTAAGCATAATATCCGGTCTACTAGCACATAAATAAAGTAAAGACCCTATCATAGACCGGTATGCTTTTTGATCAACGGACTTACCTCCTTTGTTGAGGTCGGTGTGTCCGTCGGTTCCCATCGGAGTCTTTGCGGGCTTGGCGTCCTTCATCCCAAACCGCTTTAGCAAGTCTTGCGTGTACTTCGTTTGGGAGATGAAGGTGCCGTCCTTGAGTTGCTTCACTTGGAACCCAAGGAAGTAGTTCAACTCGCCCATCATTGACATCTCGAATTTCTGCGTCATCACCCTGCTAAACTCTTCACAAGACTTTTGATTAGTAGAACCAAATATTATGTCATCGACATAAATTTGGCACACAAACAAATCACCATCACATGTCTTAGTGAAAAGAGTTGGATCGGCTTTCCCAACCTTGAAAGTATTAGCAATTAAGAAATCTCTAAGGCATTCGTACCATGCTCTTGGGGCTTGCTTAAGTCCATAGAGCGCCTTAGAGAGCTTACACACGTGGTCGGGGTACCGTTCATCCTCGAAGCCAGGGGGTTGCTCCACGTACACCTCCTCCTTGATTGGCCCGTGGAGGAAAGCGCTCTTCACATCCATTTGGAACAACCTGAAAGAATGGTGAGCAGCATATGCTAGCAAAATACGAATGGACTCTAGCATAGCCACAGGAGCAAAAGTCTCCTCAAAGTCCAAACCTGCGACTTGGGCATAACCTTTTGCCACAAGTCGAGCCTTGTTCCTTGTCACCACCCCGTGCTCGTCTTGTTTGTTGCGGAACACCCACTTGGTTCCCACAATATTTTGCTTAGGACGAGGCACCAGCGTCCAAACTTCATTCCTCTTGAAGTTGTTGAGCTCCTCTTGCATGGCCAACACCCAGTCCGGATCTAGCAAGGCCTCTTCTACCCTGAAAGGCTCAATAGAAGAGACAAAGGAGTAATGCTCACAAAAATTAACTAATCGAGATCGAGTAGTTACTCCCTTGCTAATATCACCCAGAATTTGGTCGACGGGATGATCCCTTTGAATCATCGCTCGAACTTGGGTTGGAGGTGCCAGTTGCGCTTCTTCCTCCATTACATGATCATCTTGTGCTCCCCCTTGATCACACGCCTCCTGTTGATGAACCTGTTCATCGTCTTGAGTTGGGGGATGCACCATAGTTGAGGAAGAAGGTTGATCTCGCTCATTTTGTTCCTGTGGCCGCACCTCTCCAATCGCCATGGTGCGTATTGCGGCCGTTGGAACGTCTTCTTCATCTACATCATCAAGATCAACAACTTGCTCTCTTGGAGAGCCATTAGTCTCATCAAATACAACGTCGCTAGAGACTTCAACCAAACCCGATGATTTGTTGAAGACTCTATACACCTTTGTATTTGAGTCATAACCTAACAAAAACCCTTCTACGGCTTTGGGAGCAAATTTGGAATTCCTACCCTTCTTTACTAGAATGTAGCATTTACTCCCAAATACACGAAAGTATGATACATTGGGTTTGTTACCGGTAGCAGCTCATACGACGTCTTCTTGAGGAGGCGATGAATGTAGACCCTGTTGATGGCGTGGCAAGCCGTGTTCATGGCTTCCGACCAAAAGCACTCGGGGGTCTTGAACTCTCCAAGCATCGTCCTCGCCATATCGATGAGCATCCTGTTCTTCCTCTCTACCACACCATTTTGTTATGGTGTGTAGGGAGCGGAGAACTCGTGCTTGATCCCTTCCTCCTCAAGGAACTCCTCCACTTGAAGGTTTTTGAACTCGGACCCGTTGTCGCTCCTTATCTTCTTCACCTTGAGCTCAAACTCATTTTGAGCTCTCCTTAGGAAGCGCTTGAGGGTCCCTTGGGTTTCAGACTTATCCTGCAAAAAGAACACCCAAGTGAAGCGGGAAAAGTCATCAACAATAACTAGACCATACTTACTTCCTCCTATGCTTAGATAGGTGACGGGTCCGAAGAGGTCCATATGTAGCAGCTCCAGGGGTCTTGATGTGGTCATCACATTCTTGTTGTGATGCGCTCCTCCCACTTGTTTACCTGCTTGACAAGCTACACAAGGTCTATCTTTTTCGAATTGCACGTTAGTCAAACCTATCACGTGTTCTCCCTTTAGATGCCTGTGAAGGTTCTTCATCCCTACATGTTCTAAGCGGCGATGCCACAGCCAGCCCATGCTAGTCTTAGCTATTAAGCATGCATCTAGACCAGCCTCCTATTTTGCAAAATCAACTAAATAAAGTTTGCCGTCTAATACACCTTTAAAAGCTAATGAACCATCACTTCTTCTAAAGACAGACACATCTACATTTGTAAATAGGCAATTATATCCCATATTGCATAATTGACTAACGGATAGTAAGTTATATCCAAGAGACTCAACTAGGAACACATTAGAAATAGAGTGCTCATTTGATATTGCAATTTTGCCTAAGCCTTTTACCTTGCCTTGATTCCCATCACCGAATATGATTGAGTCTTGGGGATACTTGTTCTTGACGTAGGAGGTAAACATCCTCTTCTCTCCCGTCATGTGGTTTGTGCATCCGCTGTCGATAATCCAGCTTGAACCCCCGGATGCATAAACCTGCAAGACAAATTTAGGCTTGGGACTTAGGTACCCAACTCTTGTTGGGTCCTACAAGGTTAGTCACAATTGTCTTAGTGTCGGCGTTTCGAGACCGGGGGGGTCCCTGGGCCGACGAGTGAATGTCGCCGCGTGCCCCAGCCTAGATGGGTCGAGCGCGAGGGCGAGCGCGAAGGGGGGAGAGCGAGGCGGCCGGAAACCGGCGTGAGAGAGGTGGGAATCCCGCGGCCTTCGTGTTCGTCCCGCGCCTAGGTCGGGTGCGCTTGCAGTAGGGGGTTACAAGCGTCCACGCGGGAGAGGGAGCGAGCGGCTCCAAGCGAGCGCCTGTCTCGTCCTCGTCCCCGCGCGGCCAACCCTCTCTAAGAGGGCCCTGGTCCTTCCTTTTATAGGCGTAAGGAGAGGATCCAGGTGTATAATGGGGGGTGTAGCAGAGTGCTACGTGTCTAGCGGAGGAGAGCTAGCGCCCTAAGTACATGCCGTTGTGGCAGCCAGAGAGATTTTGGCACCCAGCTGGTGTGATGTCGTGGCCGTCGGAGGAGCGATGGAGCCTGGCGGAGGGACAGCTGTCGGAGCGGTTGAGTCCTTGCTGACGTCCTCTTGCTTCCGTAAGGGGGCTGAGAGCCGCCATCGTCACAGAGTATGCGGGGCGCCATCATTGCCTATCTGGCGGAGCGAGCCAGATGGGACACCGGTCTTGTTTCCTGCGGCCCGAGTCAGCTCGGGGTAGGGCGATGATGGCGCCTCCTGTTGACGTGGCTGGTCTGCGCCCTAGGTTGGGCGATGTGGAAGCTCCTCTGAAGCCAAGGTCAAGTCTGTCTTCCGTGGCCGAGGTCGAGTCCGAGCCCCTGGGTCGGGCGAGGCGGAGGCCGTCGGCTGAGGCCAGGGTGGAGTCCGAGCCCTAGGGTCGGGCGAAGCGGAGTTCGTCGTCTTCTGGGGCTGAGCCCGAGTCCGAGCCCTGGGTCGGGCGGAGCGGAGTTCGTCGTCTTCTGGGGCTGAGCCCGAGCCCGAGCCCTGGGTCGGGTGGAGCGGAGTTCGTCGTCTTCTGGGGCTGAGCCCGAGTCCGAGTCCTGGGTCGGGCGGAGCGAAGTTCGTCGTCTTCTGGGGCTGAGCCCGAGTCCGAGCCCTGGGTCGGGCGGAGCAGAGTTCGCCGTCTTCCGGGACTTAGCCTGAGTCCGAGCCCTGGGTCGGGCGGAGCGGAGTTCGCCGTCTTCCGGGACTTAGCCCGAGTCCGAGCCCTGGGTCGGGCGGAGCGGAGTTCGCCGTCTTTCGGGACTTAGCCCGAGTCCGAGCCCTGGGTCGGGCAGAGCGGAGTTCGCCGTCTTCCGGGACTTAGCCCGAGTCCGAGCCCTGGGTCGGGCGAAGCGGAGCTTCCTATGGTGCCTTCGGCCGGGCCTGACTGCCTGTCAGTCTCACTCTGTCAAGTGGCACCACAGTCGGAGTGGCGCAGGCGACGCTGTCCTTCTGTCAGGCCGGTCAGTGGAGCGGCGAAGTGACGGCGGTCACTTCGGCTCTGCCGGCTGGGGGGCGCGCGTCAGGATAAAGGTGTCAGGCCACCTTTGCATTAAATGCTCCTACGATTTGGTCGGTTGGTGCGGCGATTTGGTCAGGGTTGCTTCTTAGCGAAGGCAGGGCCTCGGGCGAGCCGGAAATATGTTCACCGTTGGAGGGGGGCCTCGGGCGAGACGAAAATCCTCCGGGGTCGGCTGCCCTTGCCCGAGGCTAGGCTCGGGCGAGGCGTGATCGAGTCCCTCGAATGGACTGATCCTTGACCTAATCGCACCCATCAGGCCTTTGCAGCTTTATGCTGATGGGGGTTACCAGCTGAGAATTAGGAGCCTTGAGGGTACCCCTAATTATGGTCCTCGACAGTAGCCCCCGAGCCTCGAAGGGAGTGTTAGCACTCGCTTGGAGGCTTTCGTCACACTTTTTTGCAAGGGGACCAGCCTTTCTCGGTTGCATTTTGTTCCGGTGGGTGCGCGCGAGCGCACCCGCCGGGTGTAGCCCCCGAGGCCTCGGAGGAGTGGTTTTACTCCTTCGAGGTCTTAATGCCTTGCGTAATGCTTCGGCTGGTCTGGTTGTTCCCTCATGCGAGCTGGCCGTAGCCCGGGTGTACGGTTGGGTCCCAAGTTCTCGGGCTGGTATGTTGACGCTGTCAACGGTTCGGCCGGAGCCGGGTTTGCGAGAGCAGCCCCCGAGCCTCTGCACAGGGCGAGAGGGCGATCAGGGAAAGACTCTGCTTTTTTACATACGCCCCTGCGTCGCCTTTCCGCAAGGAGGAGGGGGGGAAAGCGCCATGTTGCCCTCGATGGGCGCCGAACATGGTGTCTCCGGTGAGCTGCAAGCGGGTAATCCGAGTGGACGTCTGTGCCCCGTTCGTTAGGGGACAGCTAGGGGCCCAGAGGCACGCCCAAAAGTACCTGCGGGTGATCTGCCAGACCCGGTCCCCTGGCGACGGGGTCCGAGGGCTCGATGCCTCCCTCTGATGGGATTCCGTTACAAGATCGCTCCCGCTGGTCTCGAAAATGTCCTAGGGTACCTCGGGAGCGCAGCCCGAGCCTTGGTTATGTATCGAACGTACCCATGGTCATCCCTCGCTCGGCGTCTGAGGCGGCTGTGAACCCTTCGGGGGCCAGCCTTCGAACCCCTGATCAGTAATGGGCGCGGAGCCCGAGTAGCCTGAGGCGGCCGTGGAACCCTTCCGAGGGGCCGACCTTTGAACCTCTGACCAGTAGTGGGTGTAGGGCCCACGCGATCTGAGGCAGCTGTCGAACCCTTCCGGGGGGCCAGCCTTCGAACCTCTGATCAGTAGGGTGGCTCGGAGCCTGGTTCCTTCACAGGGAAGGATCCTTTTCGGGGTATCCCCCTTTCCCGGTCCCTGTTGCAAGAGAGAGAAAGAGGAAAAAAGGAAAAGGATACGAAATCGAACGACGCGGCGTACCTTTTTTGGCACGGTTATTACGGCGAAGGCGAAGCGTCGCCTGCTTCTCTTGCCAGAGGCGCCGCCTGTCCCGCCGCAGAGTTAATGCGACGGGGCGTGTGGTTGGCGGGGCAGCCGTTGCGCGTGCGCGAGCCGTTCGAGGAACGGAACACGGGCGCGTTGTCTTCACGCCGTGAGAGAGGGTTCTCTCGCTGCCCCCGGATGGGACGTGAGCTTGGCTGACGACGTGACCGCTGCTCCCGCCCGCCTGCCACCGTCATTACTGTCGGCCCATTTTTGGCTGCACTGACCGCCGCGCCAGGCTGGCGCTGCTGGGTCATGCGCTGGGTCGCCTCGAGTCGCGGTATTGGTTCCGCAATCGAGGAGGCGCGGTGGTGGCGCAAGTGGCAGTGCAGTTGCATGCACGAAGCATTCGGCGCGCCGGTTGCATGACACGTGGGCCTGGGCCTCCATGCTGGGCATGTTGGGAGTCGGAGAAGCGCGCCCAGTTGGCGCGGTTGCATGCCGCCTGCATGGCTGCCCGCCCCTTTCGCCCGTTGGTCTGGGCAAAAGTGGAGGGTCACTTGTAACCGCTGGGCGGTTGTGCGCATCGTGCACGGCGGTTTGGCTTCTTCTGCTCTGAGCCGGCTTGCATGACATGTGGGACCCAGCCCCCGTGCCGCAGGGGAGGGCCTTGGAGCGTGTTGGAGAAGACTCAGCTCGTGACGGCTGGGGACGCAAGTAGGGATAGTCACCTTTAAAAGGAGGGTGACCCCCTTGGAAGGCGACCATGTCTTCGTGCTCCCTTATGCATCGTGTCTTTCCACCTTCCAAGCCCTCGGATGGGGGATACCCGCCGTCTTTCTGCCTTGTCGTTGGGGGAACGCAACTCCGTGGGAGTTGGTACCTTTCAGCCATCGTTCGGCTTCAAGGATTTTCATCACACAACCCGGTTGCACCCCTCCGCTGGTGGTCACCCAAGACGGTGACCTCCAGCTCCTGGATGGGGAGAGGCAAGCCAGGCTGTGATCTCGATCCCGCCCTCAGCGTCGAGGGTGTTCGTCATCCTCGCTGGGGCGGGGAGCGAGGCGAGCCGGGGATCTACCTCCTGCGCGGGTCGGTGGGCCACCTCTTCTTCCAGCTTCTGGTGGTGGCAAACACCCTCCAGCTCTACGGCGGAGACGTCCTCCAGCCATGCCGGGGAAAGCGAACTGTTGCTGCCCAGCTAGGATGCAACATTCCGCCCTCTTCCTTGCATTCGCGGCGAGGACGGCAGCGAGGACCTGCCGGTGCGCTTGGGAGCAGCCCGCTCTTTGGCTTTAATAGCTGGTTCGCGTCCCTTGAGCGGGAACGCGAACGAGAGCCCTCCGGCGACCGCGTCTACCTGGGACCATGGCTGCTGCTACAGAGGTCGCTGGCGGGTCCCCCGGTGTTCGTCGCCCCGCAGGCTCGAGGTTGCTCATACCCGCAGGGACGGAACCAGAGTTCCGTTCGTAATGGCACTTTGAATGCCAGTGTTTTTGTTCATTGTGGCTGTCGAGGCCTGAACATGTATGTAACTTTGGCACGGAGCCGTGTTTTTTCCTCATTTTCGAGCACTAAGACTCGCCTGTTGGTTGTCTGAACCGCTTCACCAAGTGTGAGTCGCCCCGTGTAAAGGTGACGAGTGAGGTATCCGTATCCCGGAGGCGTAGGAGTCCCTCGGCTCGGTCGGCCTTGTTGTCCGAGGCTTCTCTAGCTTAGTTAAAGGGACCCCTTGGCCGCTCTTCGATGAGCCGAGGCCAGGGGCAGCGGTATCAGCATGAACAGGGGCAGAGTTGGCTCGAAAAGGAGACCTGGTTGGCCGGAGCCTAACCGGGTCGTCCGTTAGCGGGACCGACGCCGGAGTTGACCAGCTGAAGCCTCGGGTCGGGCTGACGTCCTTGGAGGACGGCTGGCCGAGGCCCCGGGGTGACCGGCCGAGCCGCCTGCTCGGGCCGGATTCCCGGAGAAGACCCTGGCAGCGATTGCCCGGGCGTGGCGAGGACGTCGTCCTTTAGAGTGGAGAACCTCGGACCGCGTCGCCGTCCGAGGCTAGGTCGGACCTCGCTGAAGGTGTCGTTGATGCCGAGGGTGCTGCTGCCCCCTTCCAGCGTCAAGACCCGAGCCTGCAGGATCGGATTGTCTTGTAGCGTGTGTCTCCTGCAGCCGCCGAGGCCAGAACACACCCTCGCTGTGTTGTAAAGCTGCGTCTCTTTTCCTCTTGTTTCGAGTATCTGGACTTTTTTGTCAGTAACAGGGATGTTTGTGCGAGCGAGAGTTGCTTCTCGCGGAAGGTGATGAGTGAGGTATCCGTATCCCGGAGGCGTAGGAGTCCCTCGGCTCGGTCGGCCTTGCCGCTTACGCGCACTCTTACCCGTCCATGGGGCTCTGTCACCGACTCAGCCGAGAAGGCTCGAAGGATCACTTCGGCAGAAGAGCTTTCGAGCGTGAAGACTTGTTCGGTCCGCGGAATCACTTATCCGAACGTGAGTTACTTATCGCAGAAGGTGATGAGTGAGGTATCCGTATCCCGGAGGCGTAGGAGTCCCTCGGCTCGGTCAGCCTTGGCTTCTTACGTGTACTCCGTTGTTTTCAGGATCCACTTTTCGAAGTAGTCAAAAAGCATGAAAGATATTCTAGCAGAAGAGATCTTTTTTCGAGGAAAATTTCAACGCAGAGGGGGTTCCCCCTCTTTTAGCCCCCGAGGGAGGGTCGGGCTTTGCCGAGGCGAGGCCGACCCTTCCTTGATGACTAAACTTTGCGTGGGTGCGAGGTATATGAACAACTTGAAAACAACTTAAGGGTAGAAGCGACGTAGCTGTTGGATGTTCCAAGCGTTGCCGTAGACCTCGCCTTGACTGTTGGCCAGCTTGTATGTTCCGGGCTTCAGAACCTTGGCGATGACGAACGGTCCCTCCTAGGGGGGCGTGAGCTTGTGCCTCCCTCGGGCGTCTTGTCACAGCCGAAGCACTAGGTCGCCCACCTGGAGGTCTCGGGACCGGACCCCTCGGGTGTGGTAGCGTCGCAGGGACTGCTGGTACCGCGCCGAGTGTAGTAAGGCCTTGTCCCGAGCCTCTTCCAGTTGGTCCAGCGAGTCTTCTCGGCTAGCTTGGTTGCTTTGATCGCTGTAGGCCCTCGTCCTCGGGGAGCCGTATTCCAGGTCTGTGGGCAAGACGGCCTCGGCCCCGTAGACTAGGAAGAACGGCGTGAAACTCGTGGCTCGGCTCGGCGTTGTCCTCAGGCTCCAGACCACCGAGGGGAGTTCCTTCATCCATCGCTTGCCGAACTTGTTGAGGTCGTTGTAGATTCGAGGCTTGAGCCCTTGTAGAATCATGCCGTTGGCACGCTCTACTTGCCCATTTGACATGGGATGAGCCACGACGGCCCAGTCCACCCGGATGTGGTGATCCTCGCAGAAGTCCAAGAACTTTCTGCCGGTGAACTGGGTGCCGTTGTCGGTGATGATGGAGTTTGGGACCCCGAAGCGATGGATGATGTTGGTGAAGAACGCCACCGCCTGCTCGGACCTGATGCTGTTCAGAGGTCGGACCTCGATCCACTTGGAGAATTTGTCGATGGCGACTAGCAGGTGCGTGTAGCCCCCGGGCGCCTTCTGCAAGGGGCCGACGAGGTCCAGACCCCACACAGCAAAGGGCCAGGTGATGGGTATCGTCTGCAGAGCCTGAGCGGGAAGGTGGGTCTGCTTCGCATAGAATTGACACCCTTCGCGGGTGCGGACAATTCTAGTGGCGTCGGCCACCGCCGTCGGCCAGTAGAAGCCTTGTCGGAAAGCATTCCCGACAAGGGCTCGAGGCGCTGCGTGATGGCCGCAAGCCCCCGAGTGTATCTCTCGCAGGAGTTCCTGACCTTCGGTGACGGAGATGCATCGCTGGAGGATGCCTGAGGGGCTGCGGTTGTAGAGCCCCTTCTCATTGCCCAGCAAGACGAACGACTTGGCGCGCCGCGCCACCCGCCGAGCCTCGGCTCGGTCGAGGGGTAGCTCTCCTTGGTGGAGATATTGCAGGTACGGGGTCTGCCAGTTTCAATCAGGCGTGGCCCCGCTTCGCTCCTCCTCGACGCGCAGTGCCTCACCCTCGGGGGCCGAGGGTACCTCGGACTGGGCCGAGGGCACCTCAGGCTCGGGCGTGTCGTCGATCTTGACGGAAGGTTGGTGCAGATCCCGGGAGAAGACGTCCGGGGGAACCGTTGTTCGCCCCGAGGCTATTTTAGCCAGTTCATCCGCAGTCTCGTTGTAGCGCCGAGCGATGTGGTTGAGCTCGAGCCCGTAGAACTTGTCCTCCAAGCGCCGAACCTCATCGCAGTAGGCCTCCATCTTCGGGTCGCGGTAGTGGGAGTTCTTCATGACTTGGTCGATGACGAGCTGCAAGTCACCGCGGGCGTCGAGGCGCCGGACCCCTAGCTCGATGGCGATCCGCAACCCGTTGACCAGAGCCTCATACTCAGCCACATTGTTGGACGCCGGGAAATGGAGGCGTAGCACATAGCGTAGGTTTTTCCCGAGGGGCGAGATGAAGAGTAGGCCTGCGCCGGCTCCCGTCTTCATCAGCGACCCATCAAAAACATGGTCCAGAGCTCCGGTTGGATCAGAGCCGTCGGTAGCTGGGTGTCGACCCATTCGGCCACGAAGTCCGCCAAAACTTGGGACTTGATGGCCTTCCAAGGGGCGAACGAGATTGTCTCGCCCATGATTTCCACCGCCCACTTTGCAATCCTACCCGAGGCCTCTCGGCACTGGATGATCTCCCCCAGGGGGAAGGATGACACCACAGTTACCGGATGAGACTCGAAGTAGTGTCGCAACTTCCGCCGTGTCAGGATCACTGCATACAGCAGCTTCTGAACTTGTGGGTAGCGGACCTTGGTTTCGGACAGTACCTCACTGACGAAGTAAACTGGCCTCTGAACGGGCAATGCATGCCCCTCTTCTTGCCTCTCGACCACAATCGCGACGCTAACCACCTGAGTGGTCGCGGCGACGTAGACCAAGAGGGCTTCTCCGGCAGCTGGAGGCACCAAGATAGGCGCCTTTGTGAGGAGCGCCTTCAAGTTCCCGAGAGCTTCCTCGGCCTCGGGGGTCCAAGTGAAGCACTCGGCCTTCCTTAAGAGGCGGTACAGAGGTAGACCTCTTTCGCCGAGGCGTGAGATGAAACGGCTCAGAGCCGCGAGACATCCCATGACCCTCTGTACGCCTTTCAAGTCCTTGATGGGCCCCATGCTGGTGATGGCTGCGATCTTCTCCGGGTTGGCTTCGATGCCCCGCTCGGAGACGATGAACCCCAAGAGCATGCCTCGGGGCACCCCGAAGACACACTTCTCGGGATTGAGCTTGACGCCTTTCGCCTTGAGGCATCGGAATGTCACTTCAAGGTCGGAAAGGAGGTCGGAAGCTTTCCTCGTCTTGACTACGATGTCATCGACGTAGGCCTCGACCGTGCGGCCGATGTGTTCGCCGAACACATGGTTCATGCACCGCTGGTACGTCGCGCCCGCATTCCTCAAGCCGAACGGCATGGTGACATAGCAGTACATGCCGAAGGGCGTGATGAAAGAAGTCGCGAGCTGGTCGGACTCTTTCATCCTGATTTGATGATACCCTGAGTAGGCATCGAGGAAAGACAGGGTTTCGCACCCAGCAGTGGAATCCACGATTTGATCGATGCGAGGCAGAGGGTAGGGAACCTTCGGACATGCTTTGTTGAGACCTGTGTAGTCTACACACATCCGCCATTTCCCCCCTTTCTTTCTCACAAGCACAGGGTTGGCAAGCCATTCGGGATGGAATACCTCTTTGATGAACCCTATCGCCATTAGCTTGTGGATCTCCTCACCTATCGCTCTGCGCTTCTCGTCGTCGAATCGGCGCAGAGGCTGCTTGACGGGCCGGGCTCCGGCTCGAATATCCAGCGAGTGCTCGGCGACATCCCTCGGTATGTCGGGCATGTCCGAGGGACTCCACGCAAAGACGTCGGCGTTCGCGCGGAGAAAGTCGACGAGCATTGCTTCCTATTTGGGATCGAGCCCGGAGCCGATCCAGATCTGCTTGGAGGCGTCGCCACTGGGGTCGAGGGGGACGGCCTTAACCGTCTCCACTGGCTCAAAGTTGCCGGCATGACGTTTCACGTCTGGCACTTCCTTAGAGAGGCTTTCTAGGTCGGCGATGAGGGCCTCGGGCTCGGCGAGGGCCTCGGCGTACTCCACGCACTCCACGTCGCATTCGAACGCGTGTTTGTACGTGGGGCCGACGGTGATGACCCCGTTGGGGCCCGGCATCTTGAGCTTCAGGTAGGTGTAGTTGGGGACGGCCATGAACTTCGCGTAGCATGGCCTTCCCAGTACCGCGTGGTAGGTTCCTCGGAACCTGACCACCTCGAACGTCAGGGTCTCCCTTCGGAAGTTGGAGGGTGTTCCGAAGCAGACGGGGAGGTCGAGTTGTCCGAGGGGCTGGACGCGCTTCCCGGGAATGATCCCATGGAAGGGTGCAGCGCCTGCTCGGACAGAGGACAGATCAACACGCAGGAGCCTGAGGGTCTCGGCGTAGATGATGTTGAGGCTGCTGCCTCCGTCCATAAGGACCTTGGTGAGCCTGACGTCGCCGATGACGGGGTCGACGACGAGCGGGTATTTCCCTGGGCTTGGCACGTGGTCGGGGTGGTCGGCTTGGTCGAAGGTGATGGGCTTGTCGGACCAGTCTAGGTAGACTGGCGCCGCCACCTTCACCGAGCAGACCTCCCGGCGCTCTTGCTTGCGGTGCCGAGCCGAGGCATTCGCCGCTTGCCCACCGTAGATCATGAAGCAGTCGCGGACCTCGGGGAACTCTCCTGCTTGGTGATCTTCCTTCTTGTCATCGTCGAGGGCCCTGCCACCCTCCACGGGTGGCCCGGCCCTGTGGAAGTGGCGCCGAAGCATGACGCACTACTCAAGGGTGTGCTTGACGGGCCCCTGATGATAGGGGCACGGCTCCTTGAGCATCTTGTCGAAGAGGTTGGCACCTCCGGGGGGTTTCCGAGGGTTCTTGTACTCGGCGGCGGCGACAAGGTCCGCGTCGGCGGCGTCGCGTTTTGCTTGCGACTTCTTCTTGCCTTTCTTCTTGGCGTCGCGCTGAGTTGACACCTCGGGAGCATCTTCCGATGGGCGGCCTTGGGGCTGCTTGTCCTTTCGGAAGATAGCCTCGACCGCCTCCTGGCCGGAGGCGAACTTGCTGGCGATGTCCATCAGCTCGCTCGCCCTGGTGGGGGTCTTGCGACCCAACTTGCTCACCAAGTCGCGGCAGGTGGTGCCGGCGAGGAACGCGCCGATGACATCCGAGTCGTTGATGTTGGGCAGCTCGGTGCGCTGCTTCGAGAATCGCCGGATGTAGTCCCGGAGGGACTCTCCCGGCTGCTGCCGGTAGCTTCGGAGATCCCAGGAATTCTCGGGGCGCACGTACGTGCCCTGAAAATTGCCGGCGAAGGCTTGGACTAGGTCGTCCCAGTTGGAGATCTGCCCCGGAGGCAGGTGCTCCAACCAGGCGCGAGCGGTGTCGGAGAGGAACAGGGGGAGGTTGCGGATGATGAGGTTGTCATCGTCCGTTCCACCCAGTTGGTAGGCCAGACGGTAGTCCGCGAGCCACAGTTCCGGTCTCGTCTCCCCCGAGTACTTTGTGATAGTAGTCGGGGGTCGGAACCGGGTCGGGAACGGTGCCCGTCGGATGGCCCGGCTGAAGGCCTGCGGACCGGGCGGTTCGGGCGAGGGACTCCGATCCTCCCCGCTGTCGTAGCGTCCCCCACGCCTGGGGTGGTAGCCTCGGCGCACCCTCTCGTCGAGGTGGGCCCGACGGTCGCGGTGATGGTGCTCGTTGCCGAGGCGGCCCGGGGCCGCAGGCGCGGTGTTGCGCGTGCGCCCGGTGTAGACCGAGGCTTCCCACATGAATCGGGAAGTCGCGGCATGAGGTTCCGAGGGGTATCTCTGCCTTCGGGAGGTAGAGCTCTCGGCCCGTCGGACCGCGGCGCCTTCCAGGAGATTCTTGAGTTCCCCCTGGATTCGCCGGCCCTCGGTGGTTGATGGTTCCAGCATCGCGCGGAGAAGCATCGCTGCTGCAGCCAGGTTCTGGCCGACCCCACTAGATGCGGGTGGCGGCCTAACCCTGACGTCGTCGGCGACGCGGTGCTGGAAGCCCTGGGGCAGATGACGTATTTCTCCGACCGGGGGTTGGCCCGCCCATGCCTGCCCGACGTCCCGGCGGATCGACTCAAGCGCTCCTGCTCCCTCGTCGAGCCTGGCCTGCACCCCGCGGATTTGCTCGAGCTGTGGGTCATGGCCCCCCGCCTGAACGGGGACCACCGCTAGCTCCCGTGGGATGTCAACGCGGGGCGCCGGCCTAGGGAGGTCACCATCCTCCGGCATGCTGAGATGATTGCCTTCGGAGGGACCCCCTAGATCGACGTGGAAACATTCGCGGCTTGGGCCGCAGTCCTCGTCGCCGAGGCTGCAGCTACCGTCGGAACAGTCGGAGAGGCAGTAGTCACATGTGGTCATGAAGTCCCGCATGGCACTGGGGTTGCCAAGCCCAGAGAAATCCCAACAGATGTTGGGGTCGTCGTCTTCCTCGGACCCAGAGGGCCCGTAGGTCGAGACGCCCGTCAGCCGGTCCCAAGGCGACCGCATGCGAAATCCCAGAGGGCTTGGACTCGCCTCTACGAGAGCGCCCGCCAAAGCAAGGTCGCTAGGCGGGTTGAGGCTGAATCCAAATGACGTGGGATGGGAGTCGGTCGGTACCTCTTGGTCGACGAGCGGCGATAAAGTCACGTCGGGGACTGACTGCACCGTCGTCTCGGGTACGAGGGTGACGTCCAGCAAGCTTTTCGCGAGCGCGCTGGCGTCGTCCGCTTGCTCGGGATTGGCATGTTGCGAGGAGACGTCGCTCGTCTTCGTCTCAAGCGCGAAGTCGATACCCGGTGCGCCCCCCGTTGGGGTGCCGGCGCTGTCGACTCGCTCGACAGCCAACGAGGCGCTGCCTCCTGCTTGGCCTTGGTTGCCCTGCCTTCCCCTCCGTCGGCGAGGAAGAAGGCGGGACGAGCTCGAAGGTTGTTCTTCCACCACGCGGGGAAGACGTCGTCGATTCCGCCGCCGGCGGGCGGGCTGTCGGTCGCCATTGTCGTTGTCGCGCGGCGGTGGAAGGAGTATCATGTCGTAGCCGCCGTCGAGGGACATGAACTCAAGACTCCCGAAACGGAGCACCGTCTCGGGTTGGGGAGGTTGCTGGAGACTGCCCATCTGGAGCTTGACGGGAAGCTGTTTGTCAACATGCAGCAGGCCCCTACCTGGCGCACCAACTGTCGGCGTTTCGAGACCGGGGGGTCCCTGGGCCGACGAGTGAATGTCGCCGCGTGCCCCAGCCCAGATGGGTCGAGCGCGAGGGCGAGCGCGAAGGGGGGAGAGCGAGGCGGCCGGAGACCGGCGTGAGAGAGGTGGGAATCCCGCGGCCTTCGTGTTCGTCCCGCGCCCAGGTCGGGTGCGCTTGCAGTAGGGGGTTACAAGCGTCCACGCGGGAGAGGGAGCGAGCGGCTCCAAGCGAGCGCCTGTCTCGTCCTCGTCCCCGCGCGGCCAACCCTTTCTAAGAGGGCCCTGGTCCTTCCTTTTATAGGCGTAAGGAGAGGATCCAGGTGTACAATGGGGGGTGTAGCAGAGTGCTACGTGTCTAGCGGAGGAGAGCTAGCGCCCTAAGTACATGCTGTTGTGGCAGCCGGAGAGATTTTGGCACCCAGCTGGTGTGATGTCGTGGCCGTCGGAGGAGCGATGGAGCCTGGCGGAGGGACAGCTGTCGGAGCGGTTGAGTCCTTGCTGACGTCCTCTTGCTTCCGTAAGGGGGTGAGAGCCACCGTCGTCACAGAGTATGCGGGGCGCCATCATTGCCTATCTGGCGGAGCGAGCCAGATGGGACACCGGTCTTCTTTCCTGCGGCCCGAGTCAGCTCGGGGTAGGGCGATGATGGCGCCTCCTATTGACGTGGCTGGTCTGTGCCCTAGGTTGGGCGATGTGGAAGCTCCTCCGAAGCCGAGGTCGAGTCTGTCTTCCGTGGCCGAGGTCGAGTCCGAGCCCCTGGGTCGGGCGAGGCGGAGGCCGTCGGCTGAGGCCAGGGCGGAGTCCGAGCCCTGGGGTCGGGCGAAGCGGAGTTCGTCGTCTTCTGGGGCTGAGCTCGAGTCCGAGCCCTGGGTCGGGCGAAGCGGAGTTCGTCGTCTTCTGGGGCTGAGCCCGAGCCCTGGGTCGGGCGGAGCGGAGTTCGCCGTCTTCTGGGGCTGAGCCCGAGTCCGAGTCCTGGGTCAGGCGGAGCGGAGTTCGTCGTCTTCTGGGGCAGAGCCCGAGTCCGAGCCCTGGGTCGGGCGGAGCGGAGTTCGCCGTCTTCCGGGACTTAGCCTGAGTCTGAGCCCTGGGTCGGGCGGAGCGGAGTTCGCCGTCTTCCGGGACTTAGCCCGAGTCCGAGCCCTGGGTCGGGCGGAGCGGAGTTCGCCGTCTTCCGGGACTTAGCCCGAGTCCGAGCCCTGGGTCGGGCGGAGCGGAGTTCGCCGTCTTCCGGGACTTAGCCCGAGTCCGAGCCCTGGGTCGGGCGAAGCGGAGCTTCCTATGGTGCCTTCGGCAGGGCCTGACTGCCTGTCAGTCTCACTCTGTCAAGTGGCACCGCAGTCGGAGTGGCGCAGGCGGCGCTCTCCTTCTGTCAGGTCGGTCAGTGGAGCAGCGAAGTGACGGCGGTCACTGGGCTCTGCCGGTTGGGGGGCGCGCGTCAGGATAAAGGTGTCAGGCCACCTTTGCATTAAATGCTCCTGCGATTTGGTCGGTTGGTGCGGCAATTTGGTCAGGGTTGCTTCTTAGCGAAGGCAGGGCCTCGGGCGAGCCGGAAATATGTTCACCGTTGGAGGGGGGCCTCGGGCGAGACGGAAATCCTCCGGGGTCGGCTGCCCTTGCCCGAGGCTAGGCTCGGGCGAGGCGTGATCGAGTCCCTCGAATGGACTGATCCCTGACTTAATCGCACCCATCAGGCCTTTGCAGCTTTATGCTGATGGGGGTTACCAGCTGAGAATTAGGAGCCTTGAGGGTACCCCTAATTATGGTCCCCGACACTTAGGAACCCAAATGTAAGTTTTATCACCCTTGCATTTTGCCCCTAATTTCCTAGCAACTATCTTCCTATCCTTTCTAGGCACATGATGAACATATCTCCTATACATATCTCTATTATGCATATAAGAAGAACTAGAAGCAAACATAGCATGTGAATCATAAGCTTGTGAATCATAACTTCTATAGTCATTTCTAGCATGTCTCTTATTATGATACATAAAAGCATGGTTTTTAGTACTACTTGCCATAGGAGCCTTCCCTTTCTCCTTGGCGGGGATGGGAACCTTATGGCTTGTTACGTTCTTGGCTTCCCTCTTGAAGCTTATTATGATACATAAAAGCATGGTTTTTAGTACTACTTGCCATAGGAGCCTTCCCTTTCTCCTTGGCGGGGATGGGAACCTTATGGCTTGTTACGTTCTTGGCTTCCCTCTTGAAGCCAAGTCCGTCCTTAATTAAGGGGTGTCTACCAATCGTGTAGGCATCCCTCGCAAATTTTAGCTTATCAAATTCGCTTTTGCTAGTCTTAAGTTGAGCATTAAGACTAGCCAATTCATCATTAAGTTTGGAAATTGAAACTAGGTGTTCACTACAAGCATCAATGTCAAATTCTTTACACCTATTAAAAGTTGCAACAATTTCTACACAAGATGTTGATTTACTTGCTATCTCTAACTTATCATTCAAATCATCATTAATGCTCCTTAAGTTAGAAATTGTCTCATGGCACGAAGATAATTCACAAGAAAGCATTTCATTTCTTTTAACTTCTAGAGCATGAGATTTTTGTGCTTCTACAAATTTGTCATGTTCTTCATACAACAAATCCTCTTGCTTTTCTAAAAGCCTATTCTTATCATTCAAGGCATCAATCAATTCATTAATTTTATCTACCTTGGTTCTATCTAGGCCCTTAAATAAACATGAATAATCTATTTCATCCTCATCACTAGATTCGTCCTCACTTGAAGAAGCATAAGTAGAATTTCGAGTACATACCTTCTTCTCCCTTGCCATAAGGCATGTGTGACGCTCGTTTGGGAAGAGGGATGACTTGTTGAAGGCGGTGGCGGCGAGTCCTTCATTGTCGGAGTCGGAAGAGGAGCAATCCGAATCCCACTCCTTACCTAGATGTGCCTCGCCCTTTGCCTTCTTATAGTTCTTCTTCTTCTCCCTCTTGTTCCCTTGATCCTGATCACTATCATTGTCGGGACACTTAGCAATAAAATGACCAAGCTTACCACATTTGAAGCATGAGCGCTTCCCCTTTGTCTTGGTCTTGCTTGGCTGCCCCTTGCGACCTTTTAGCGCCGTCTTGAATCTCTTGATGATGAGAGCCATCTCTTCATCATTAAGTCCGGCAGCCTCGATTTGTGCCACCTTGCTAGATAGAGTCTCCTTGCTTCTTGTTGCCTTGAGAGCAAGAGGTTGAGGCTCATTGATTGGACCATTCAATGCGTCGTCCACGTATCTTGCTTCCTTGATCATCATTCGCCCGCTCACGAACTTTCCAAGTATCTCCTCGGGCGTCATCTTGGTGTACCTAGGATTCTCACGAATATTGTTTACAAGATGAGGATCAAGGATAGTAAAAGACCTTAGCATTAGGCGGACGACGTCATGGTCCGTCCATCGCGTGCTTCCATAGCTTCTTATCTTGTTGATAAGGGTCTTGAGCCGGTTGTACGTTTGGGTTGGCTCTTCTCCTCTTATCATAGCGAATCTCCCGAGTTCGCCCTCCACCAACTCCATCTTGGTGAGCATTGTAACGTCATTCCCCTCATGAGAGATCTTGAGGGTGTCCCAAATTTTCTTGGCGTTATCCAAGCCGCTCACTTTGTGGTATTCATCCCTGCACAAGGAAGCTAGAAGAACAGTAGTGGCTTGTGCATTTTTATGAATTTGCTCATTAATGACCATGGGACTATTCGTACTATCAAAGTGCATTCCACTCTCTACAATCTCCCATATACTAGGATGGAGAGAGAACAAGTGACTACGCATTTTGTGACTCCAAAATCCATAGTCCTCTCCATCAAAATGAGGAGGTTTGCCAAGTGGAATAGATAATAAATGAGCATTTGTACTTTGAGGAATACGAGAGTAATCAAAAGAAAAGTTCGAATTGACCGTTTTCTTTTTCTCGTAGTCGTCGTCGTCCTTTTGGGAAGAGGAAGATTCGTCGCTGTCGTAGTAGACGATCTCCTTGATGCGCCTTGTCTTCTTCTTCTTCCCGTCTTTGCACTTGTGGCCTGAGCCAGAGTCGGTAGGCTTGTCATCCTTCGGCTCGTTGAAGATAGACTCCTTCTCGTTGTTGTTGACCACCGTCCCCTTTCCCTTAGGATCCATCTCTTCGAGTGATTAGTCTCTTCTTGAAGAGAATGGCTCTGATACCAATTGAGAGCACCTAGAGGGGGGGTGAATAGGTGATCCTGTAAAACTTAAACTTATAGCCACAAAAACTTGATTAAGCGTTAGCACAATAATTGCCAAGTGGCTATAGTAGAGTCTCAACAAAACACAATAACCACAAAAGATCAATCACAGAGATGGCACAGTGGTTTATCCCGTGGTTCGGCCAAGACCAACGCTTGCCTACTCCACGTTGTGGCGTCCCAACGGACGAGGGTTGCAATCAACCCCTCTCAAGCGGTCCAAAGACCCACTTGAATACCACGGTGTTTTGCTTTGCTTTTCTTGATCCCGTTTGCGAGGAATCTCCACAACTTGGAGCCTCTCGCCCTTACACTTGAAGTTCACAAAGAAGCACGAAGCAAGGGAGGGATTAGCAACTCACACAAGACACAATGATCACAGCAAATACGCACACACAAGACCCAGACTTAAGTTCAAATGACTAGCACACTAGAACGGAGCTCAAATCACTAGAATGTCGAACAAGTGCGCAAGAATGATGTGTGAGTGATCAACAATGCTCAAAGGATGCTTGGTTGTCTCCTCCTTGCGCCTAGGGGTCCCTTTTATAGCCGCAAGTGCAGCTAGGAGCCGTTGAGAGCAATCCAGGAAGGCAATTCTTGCCTTCTGTCGCCTGGCGCACCGGACAGTCCGGTGCACACCGGACAGTGTCCGGTGCCCGATTTCTTTCCTTCTACGGCGAAGCCGACCGTTGGCAACCAGAGAGCCGTTGGCGCACCAGACATGTCCGGTGCACACCGGACAGTCTGGTGCCCCCTTCTAGCCGTTGGCTCGGCTACGTGTCCCGCGCAGATCGCGCGGCCGACCGTTGGCCCGGCCGACCGTTGGCTCACCGGACAGTCCGGTGAATTATAGCCGTACGTCGCCGGAGAATTCCCGAGAGCGGCCAGTTCGCTCAAGCCAGCCTGGCGCACCGGACACTGTCCGGTGCACCACCGGACACTGTCCGGTGCTCCAGACTGAGCAGACTTTGGCTGAACAAAGCCATCTCATTTTAAATTCGATTTTTCCTGTTTCAAGCACTTAGACACAATACATTAGTCTCTAAAACAATGTACTAAGTCTGAGAAACATACCTTTATCCTTGATTTGTACTTTTTCCACCATTTTACACTTAGGCACTTGTGTTGGACACTAAATCACCAAAATACTTAGAAATGGCCCAAGGGCACATTTCCCTTTCACCCCCTGGAGGAGATCATCCAGTGCCGAGAGGCCTCGGGTAGGATTGCAAAGTGGGCGGTGGAAATCATGGGCGAGACAATCTCGTTCGCCCCTCGGAAGGCCATCAAGTCCCAAGTCTTGGCGGACTTTGTGGCTAAATGGGTCGACACCCAGCTTCCGGCAGCTCCGATCCAATCGGAACTCTGGACCATGTTTTTCGACGGGTCGCTGATGAAAACAGGGGCAGGCGTGGGCCTGCTCTTCATCTCGCCCCTCGGGAAGCACCTCCGCTACGTGCTGCGCCTCCATTTCCCGGCGTCCAACAACGTGGCTGAGTACGAGGTTCTGGTCAACGGGTTGCGCATCACCATCGAGCTAGGGTCCGACGCCTCGATGCTCGCGGCGACTCGCGGCTTGTCATCGACCAAGTCATGAAGAACTCCCACTGCCGCGACCCGAAGATGGAAGCCTACTGCGACGAGGTTCGGCGCCTGGAGGACAAGTTCTACGGGCTCGAGCTCAACCACATCACCCGACGATACAACGAGACTGCGGACGAGCTGGCTAAGATAGCCTCGAGGCGGACAACGGTTCCCCCGGACGTCTTCTCCCGAGACCTACATCAACCCTCAGTCAAGACCGACGACACGCCCGAGCCCGAGAAGGCCTCGGCCCAGCCCGAGGCGCCCTCGGCTCTGCCCGAGGCACCCTCGGCCCCCGGAGGTGAGGCACTGCGCATCGAGGAAGAGCAGAATGGGGTCCCGCCTAATCGAGATTGGCAGACCCCATACCTGCAGTATCTCCACCAAGGAGAGCTGCCCCTCGACCGAGCCGAAGCTCGGCGACTGGCGCGGCGCGCCAAGTCATTCGTCTTGCTGGGGGACGGGAAGGAGCTCTACCACCGCAGCCCCTCGGGCATCCTCCAGCGATGCATATCCATCGCCGATGGTCAGGAGCTCTTACAAGAAATACACTCAGGGGCTTGCGGTCACCATGCAGCGCCTCGAGCCCTTGTTGGAAACGATTTCCGACAAGGTTTCTACTGGCCGACCGCGGTGGCCGACGCCACTAGAATTGTCCGCACCGGCCAAGGGTGTCAATTCTATGCAAGGCAGACCCACCTGCACGCTCAGGCTCTACAAACAATACCCATCACCTGGCCGTTTGCTGTGTGGGGTCTGGACCTCGTCGGTCCCTTGCAGAAGGCACCCGGGGGCTACACGCACCTGCTGGTCGCCATTGACAAATTATCCAAGTGGATCAAAGTCCGACCCCTAAACAACATCAGGTCCGAACAGGCGGTGGCGTTCTTCACCAACATCATCCATCGCTTTGGGGTCCCGAACTCCATCATCGCCGACAACGGCACCCAGTTCACCGGCAGAAAGTTCCTGGACTTCTGCGAGGATCACCACATCCGGGTGGACTGGGCCGCCGTGGCTCACCCCATGACGAATGGGCAAGTAGAGCGTGCCAACGGCATGATTCTGCAAGGACTCAAGCCGAGGATCTACAATGACCTCAACAAGTTCGACAAGCGATGGATGAAGGAGCTCCCCTCGGTGGTCTGGAGTTTGAGGATAACGCCGAGTCGAGCCACGGGCTTCACACCGTTCTTTCTAGTCTATGGGGTCGAGGCCATCTTGCCCACAAACTTAGAATACGGTTCCCCGAGGGCGAGGGCCTACGACGACCAAAGCAATCGAACAAACCGAGAAGACTCACTGGACCAGCTGGAAGAGGCTCGGGACATGGCCTTACTACACTCGACGCGGTATCAGCAGTCCCTGCGACGCTACCACGCTCGAGGGGTTCGGTCCCGAGACCTCCAGGTGGGCAACTTGGTGCTTCGGCTGCGACAAGACGCCCGAGGGTGGCACAAGCTCACGCCTCCTTGGGAAGGGTCGTTCGTCATCGCCAAGGTTCTAAAGCCCGGGGCATACAAGCTAGCCAACAGTCAAGGCGAGGTCTACAACAACGCTTGGAACATCCGACAGCTACGTCGCTTCTACCCTTAAGATGCTTTCAAGTTGTTCGTACACCTCGTTCACACACAAAGTCTAACCATCAAGGAAGGGTCAGCCTTGCCTCGGCAAAGCCCGACCCTCCCTCGGGGGCTAGAAGGGGCGAACCCCCTCTATGTCAAAATTTTCCTCGAAAAAAGTCTTCCATCAAAAAGACTTTCGCGTCTCCTGGCCATATCAGTAACAGGACCCCAAGAAACGAATAAGGGTGCATGTAAGTGGCAAGGCCGACCGAGCCGAGGGATTCCTACGCCTCTGGGATACGGATACCTCACTCGTCGCCTACCACGAAAAATAACTCTTACTTGGGTAAGCAATCCTGCTACTGACGAACGAGTCCGGATACGCAAAATAGGAGGAAAAGAGACACAACCTTATACTATGATGATAAAGTGTTCGGGCCTCGGCGGCCGCAAAAGACACACATGCATTCAAAATAAATTGCTCCGGTAGAATCAGGCGTCGCCAGGAGAAGGAGTCGCGCCCTCGGCTTCATCTCCACCCTCGGCGAGATTCGCCCCGGCCTCGGACGACGGCGCAAGCGGGAGTATCTCTGCCTCGAAGGTGGTCGCCAGCACCGCGCCTGGGCCCACGGCGGCCGCGTCAAGTCTCTGGACTTCGGCCAGGGCGGCTTCATCCTCGTTAGGAAGGCAATACCCCTCGCTGACCCGCTCCAGATCCACGTCATAGTGGGAAGCGAGCACGGAGAAGGCTCGCCTGACGTCATGATGCAGCGCCTCGCGGAGTCTGCCGCGCGCATGGTCACCCAAGGCCTGCAGGCGACTTTGAGGGGAGCTTCCCGAGGGGACGTCATCGAAACCAAAGACCCAGCAGAAGGCCGAGATGGGCTCGGACATGGCCGCGTGGTCGGCCTCCCTCTGCTCGGCCGCCTGAGCAAGCGCCTTGGTGGACTTATCAAGGGCAGACTCGAGCTCTGCGAACAGCCAAAGCAGAAGACTTCAGACACGAGTTGAGGAACGAAGCCGAATCAAAATCTTAAAACAGCCAAGACATACCTTCAGCTCGGGCGCATTGCTCCGAGGATGCGGCTTGGGCCACGGCTAGGTCTGCCGCAAAGGCCCCGGCCCGAGCGGACGCCTCGGCTAACTGGACTCCAAGAGCCTCAGCCCGGCTTTCAGCCTCGGTGGCTCGGCCCCGAGATTGGTCCCGCTCGCCAATGACCTGGCCAAGCTCCAACTCTCGTCGCTGCGCCTCTGCGCGTGCCGCCGCTGCCTCTGCTCTCAGATCGACACAGAGCAACCGAAGGTCCGCCACCTCGGCGCTCCGTTGGGAGAGGCGCTCGGTGGCCCCAGCAAGCGTGGTCCTCAGGGACCGCAGCGAACCCCAGACGTCGGCCTCGCGATGGATGAACGACGTCTTGGCGGTGCTCAGATCCGTCAAATCCTGATGGAAGGAAGCGGGGCGTCACAAAGAACGCCTTAATCACGTGAAAGGTATGCTTGAAATCATTACCTGGAGGATCTTGGGAACGTCCCTGCAAAGGACCTCCAAGGTCGACCGAAGCGACCCCACCGTTACCTCGGCACACTCACGAAGCCCGTCCCAAGATTGCTCCTCTCGCTCATCGTCAAGAACGAAGAGGGGATCCGAGGCCCCACGGGTCCGGAACCGGAGCAACTGACGCCGCCCGTCGGAACTGCGTCGCGCGGGGACAAGGTTGCCGCTCCCCGGGACGGGTCGCGGTTCCGCACCCCCTTCCTCCGAGGCACCAAGTAGCGACGCCTCGGCCATCTCAGCATCGGCGGCGACGGGTGACTCCACGGCCAGAACGGCAACGGCCTCGGCAGCAGCTGGTGCCAGCGCCGGCAACATGTCTGGTGGGCCCGAGGCCACAGCCGCGCCAGCAGCCTCCCCCAGCGCGACGGTCGCCTCGACAGAGGAGTCAGCCTCGGGAGCTCGCCCCACGACAACTGGTGTCGCCTGAGCCCCCCGCTGTGGGGCGTCTTGCGAGGGGGTCAGCTGGCCGGCGAGGCCCGGCGCGGCACTAGCTGTAGAAGCCGACGCCGTCTCGAGGACCTTCCGGGGAGCCAGACTGGTCGAACCGTGCCTCCGCTTTCTAAGGAGAAAGGGAAAATCAGGATCAGGACATACGGAGGAGGAGCCAGGACGAAGATATCCTGAGATACTTACCCACTCCGGGCCATGATCAATCGTGCCTGTGGGGAGGTCTCTCGAACCTCGATCCCTGAAGGTACCACCGAGGTCTGCCCCGCTGCTGGCTTCGGTACCATCCTTGCCTTGGGCGCCCGAGGCACCCGAGGGACGGACTGCCCAGGCGCAGCCACGACGACCCGAGGATCGCCCTCCTGCACAATCGGCACGGGCAACGGTTCTCGGGGAACAGGCAGCTCGGCCTGACGCCCCGGGGTCACCTCAACTATCTCGGCCGAGGGGTCAAGTACCCCCTCGGTCTGCCCCTGTTCTCCGGACCGGGACCCCCACGTCTCGGCCCCGGATACCGACGGTGCCAGCCCACTCGGGGGCTCGCTCGACGACCCCTGGCCCAGCCTCAGATCCAGGCTGAGGCCAAGGCGGGCCGCCATGTCGTCATCTTCATCATCGTCTTCATCGTCGTCGTCGTCATCAGGCGTCTCCGACGACGGCTCCCTCGGGAGCCCATCCCTCTCCTGCCAACGACGAAGCCTTTCCAAGGCGTCCCGTGCCCGCGTCCGCTCGCGGGCCCGAGCCTTCTTCGCGTCCTTCTTCTCCTTCCTCTTCTCTGCGGCGACCCTCCGCGCAGCTCGGTCCGCCGCGTCCTCCGGGACCGGTGGCAGGGAAGGCTTGTGAGCCCCTACCTCCTGGAGACGAACGAAAAGTCTCGACTATGAGAACCAAGGGCAATCCAACACCTTAAGAAAGAAGGGGCGGGCACTCACCAGGGACACACACCAGCGATCGGGACGCATCGGGGGCTGGGAAAAGGTGCCGGCCTCTAACTTCCCCACCGTGCCAGCTACCCGCCTGTGGAGGACGTCGGTGGGAAGGGGGTCTGAGGACATCTGCAAACCCTCCAAGTTGACCCCGGCGTCATCTCCCAAAACGGCACTCGCCGCTCCGTCAAGGGGAGCACCCTCCGGCGATGAATGGCGGCAACCACCCCCGCGGCGGTGAGCCCTCCTTCTCGCAGCTCCTCCTGGGCCTTCAAAAGGGGTTGGAGATTCTTCTGTCTGGCGCGCGGGGTCCCGTAGCACCAGTTATCGGCGGCGGCGGTCACCACTCGCTGAGAAAACGATGGGAGCCTCCTATCGTCATTTCGGAGATAAAACCACCGGCGCTGCCACCCTTTGTTCGAAGATGCGAGGATGGCAGGGATGTACTGCAGCGCCCGCGCCTGCCTCAGCTGGAGGATGCAGCCACCGGCCCGCACCGCCATGCGAACCCTTCTTTCCCCCGTCGGCGAGGCAAAAAGCTCCACGGAGAAGAGATGGGTCCATAGGTCCCAGTGGGGGGCAATCCCCAAGTATCCTTCACAAACCGCCGCGAAGATGGCGGCTTGCGAGATGGAGTTGGGACTGAGGTTGTGCAGCTCCACCCCGTAGACGTGCAGAATCGCCCGCATAAAATGGCTTGTCGGCACTCCGAACCCCCGCTCGTGAAAGGAGACGAAGCTCACCACATACCCCGGCGGCGGGGACGGGGCGGCTCCGCTCGGAGGGACCATCCACTCCGGCTGCGAGTCACCAGAGAGAGGGTGAAGCAAACCATCAGCAACAAGGGCCTCCAGGTCATCCGCCGTGACGATGGAGAAAGGCCACGGGTCGCGTGGCGAAATAATGGTCACCCGGTCGGCCATCACCAAGCAGAAGAGGTGGCGGCGGAAAGGGCTGGGTGCGCGGTTTCCTTTCTCTAGCTATTCCCTCGGGTTGCAAAAATCTAAGTGGGAGGCGAGCAACAGAGTAAAGAACCATTACCAATCCCTCTCCTGAATATATAAAGGCCCAGGCGAGACCCGTTCAACACTTCGCCCAAACCCGCCGCGAGATTCAAAACTCAAAGTGAGACGCCCGTTCCTCGAACGGCTCGCGCACGCACAACGGCCGCCCCGCGAGCCACTCGTCCCGTCGCATTAACTCTGCGGCAGGACAGGCGGCACCTTTGGCAGGCGAAGCAGGCGACGCTTCACCTCCGCCATAATGACCGCGTCAAAAAAGGTGCGCCACGTCATTCGATTTCGTATCCTTTTCCATTTCCTCTTTCTCTCTCTTGCCTCAGGGATCGGGAAAGGGGATACTCCGAAAGGGATCCTTCTCCGTGAAGGAAGCGGGCCCCGAGCCCCCCTACTGACCAGAGGTTCGAAGGCTGGCCCCTCGGAAGGGTTCAACAGCCGCCTCAGAGCACTCGGGCTCCGCGCCCACTACTGGTCAGAGGTTCGAAGGTCGGCCCCTCGAAAGGGTTCAACGGCCGCCTCAGGCCACTCGGGCTCCGCGCCCACTACTGATCAGGGGTTCGTAGGCTGGCCCCCGAAGGGTTCGACAGCCTCCTCAGACGCAGAGCGAGGGATGACCCTGGGTACGTTCGATACATAACCAAGGCTCGGGCTACGCTCCCGAGGTACCCTAGGACATTTTCGAGACCAACGGGAACGATCTTGTAATGGAATCCCACCAGAGGGAGGCATCGAGCCCTCGGACCCCGTCAAAAGGGGACCGGGTCCGGCAAATCACCCGCAGGTACTTTTGGAGCGTGCCTCCGGGCCACTAGCCGACCCCTAACGAATGGGGCACGGGCGTCCACTCGGATTACCCGTTAGCAACTCACTGGAGACACCATGTTCGGCGCCCTCCGAGGGCAACATGGCGCTTTCCCCCCTCCTCCTTGCGGAAAGGCGACGCAGAGGCGTATGTAAAAAAGTCGAGTCTGTCCTTGACCGTCCTCTCGCTCTGTGCAGAGGCTCGGGGGCTGCTCTCGCAAACCCGGCTCCGGTCAAACCGTTGACAGCATCAACATACCAGCCCGAGAACTTGGGACTCGACTATGCACCCGGGCTACGGCCAGTTCGCATGAGGGAACAACCAGACCGGCCGAAGCATCACGAAACGCGCTAAGACCTCGAAGGAGTCAAATCACTCCTCCGAGGCCTCGGGGGCTACACCCGGCGGGTGCGCTCGCGCGCACCCACCAGAACGAAACGTAACCGAGAAAGGCCGGTCCCCTTGCAAAAAAGTGCGACAAAAGCCTCCAAGCGAGTATCACCACTCCCTTCGAGGCTCGGGGGCTACTGTCGGGGACCATAATTAGGGGTACCCCCAAGACTCCTAATCTCAGCTGGTAACCCCCATCAGCACAAAGCTGTAAAGGCTTGATGGGTGCGATTAAGTCAAGGCTCGGTCCACTCAAGGGACACGATCTCGCCTCGCCCGAGCCCAGCCTCGGGCAAGCGCAGCCGACCCCGGAGGATTCACGTCTCGCCTGAGGGCCCCCTCAAGCAACGGACACACCTTCGGCTCGCCCAAGGCCCAGTCTTCGCCGAGAAGCAACCTTGGCCAGATCGCCACACCGACCGACCGTATCGCAGGAGCATTTAATGCAGGGATGGCCTGACACCTTATCCTGACGCGCGCCCTTCAGTCGACAGAGCCGAAGTGACCGCAGTCACTTCGCCGCTCCACTGATCGGCCTGACAAGAAGATAGTGCCGCCTGCGTCACTCCGACTGCTGTGCCACTCGACAGAGTGAGGCTGACAGCAGCCAAGTCCGGCCTCGGGCGCCATAGGAAGCTCCGCCTCGCTCGACCCCAGGGCTCGGCCCCCGTCTCGGCCTCGGACGACGAACTCCGCCTCGCCTGACCCTAGGGCTCGGAATCAGCTCCGGAAGACGACGAACTCTGCCTCGCTCGACCCCAGGGCTCGGACTCAGCCTCGGCTCCGGAAGATGACGAACTCCGCCTCGCCCGACCCCAGGGCTCGGACTCAGCCTTGGCTCCGGAAGACGACGAATTCCGCCTCGCCCGACCCCGGGGCTCGGACTCAGCCTTGGCCTCAGACGATGGTCTCCGCCTCGCCCGACCCGGGGCTCGGACTCGACCTCGACCTCGGAAGACAGACTCGACCTCAACCTCGGAGGAGCCTCCGCCTCGCCCGACCCAGGGCTCGGACCGACCACGTCACAGGGGGGCCATCATTACCCTACCCCTAGCTAGCTCAGGCTACGGGGAACAAGACCGGCGTCCCATCTGGCTCGCCCCGGTAAACAAATAATGATGGCGCCCCGCGTGCTCCATGACGATGGTGGCTCTCAGCCCCTTACGGAAGCAAGGAGACGTCAGCAAGGACTCGACAGCCCCGGCAGCTGTCCTTCCGCAAGGCTCCAGCGCTCCTCCGACGGCCACGACATCACATGAACAGGGTGCCAAAACCTCTCCGGCTGCCACGACGGCATGTACTTAGGGCGCTAGTTCCTCTCTGCTAGACACGTTAGCACACTGCTACATCTCCTATTGTACACCTGGGCCCTCTCCTTGCGCCTATAAAAGGAAGGTCCAGGGCTCTCGTACTTGAAGGTTGGCCGCGCGGGAGAACGGGACGGCGCGTATAAGCCTCTCGCTCCCTCCCATGCGGACGCTTGTAACCCCCTACTGCAAGCGCACCCGACCTGGGCGCAGGACAACACGAAGGCCGCGGGTTTCCCCTTTTGCCTGTCTCCTTCTTTCCCCCCTTCGTGCTCCGTCTCGCGCCGACCCATCTGGGCTGGGACACGCGGCAACAATTTACTCGTCGGTCCAGGGACCCCCCCGGGGTCGAAACGCCGACATAATCATACTTCTCTAAAATCTTCAAGAAGTCATTATACGCATCCTTTTCCATTCTCAGTGAGTCGAAGACCACGACTTTACCATGCTTTGGAAAGATCATGATACAAATGTAGTGGTCACTATATAGACATAGACGAAAACACATGTTAAGATCACGATTGTCATAATTTGTAGTTCAAAACCATGTCGAGAACTTACTTAAAGTGGTGCGGAGCTATTATTAAGTCCTTACCATGTTGTACATGATTATACATGGCTCGTCCAATGTATGTCGCCATTACCTTCATTTTCTTTCTCTGATTTTGTTTGACGGCTTTCTCAAATTCATCATCATCCAAGTCTTTGTATTCTTCTCCATGTCTCCGAACAACTTCTTTGTAGCGAGCTTGGGATATCATCAACGGGTCAAGAAACCCTGTCTTAAGTTGTTTCTTCTTATCATCCATGTATTGCATCCTACGTGTAAAAAGTGTTAATCGTTAGACTCTCGTTTATGTGTGCGTGTACAAAACTAACAAATATGAAAGTTTAGAGGTACTTACAAGCAAAAGAGGGTTAAGTAGTTGGTTTCCATCCTTTGTCAGTGGTACAACGATCAGAGATCGTCAAAGAATAAATGCCGCACAGGATCTATATTATCTTTGCTCCAAAATGCATCTTCTGGCACAACAAATGTGAAGTCATCGAGTTTGTATTTGTTGCTAGCCACCATGTACCACTCATGCATTCTAATCTCCGGAGTCGACAACTTAGAAAGTTGCACCGTCGTCAAGAACGGCCTCCCATTCACAAAGTTATGAGGAACAACCTCCTTCTTGTATATCGGGATATTGATTTTAAGACGTAATGATTCTCGAGTATGAATCATTCCATATTCTTCCCATACTTGGAAATTGTCTATTTGGGACAGTGTGCGTACTCCACGAGATGCTGATTCCGCTTTTGATTGATTTATCATAACTCTCTGCAATTTTTGCAGGTAGCGTGTCACTGATTCTGACGGTTTCTTGACATTGTCAGTGACGATTCGCTGATGAATTTTCTTTGAAGTAGTTGGCCCTTCAACATTGGTGTCAACCTTTGCTTCCTTTTTGATGTTTGCGTCGACATTTTGAGGAACAATTTTGTCTACGTCCCCCTCGTCGAGTTCCTTCGCAAGAGGTGATATGATTGTTTCAACGATTTTTGTGGAGGTCGGTGCTATATTTTCCTGCACCATGGGGTATGGAATGATCGAACTATCTTTCTGTTGCATTGGTGTTGAATTCGGTGTTGGTGACTTATGACGCGATACACGGCTTAAGATCGGCTCATCACCCAACTTGATGTCGCGTCGATGCCAAAGGACCAACTCGTTCATTGCCTCCTGCAAGGTTATGATCCCCTCAACTGAAAAGTCTATCTCCCAATCTTCACAACCACTGTCTGTGATCTCTAGAACTTGGACCACAGCATAGTGTGGCGGGATATTTATGTGCTTGTGTTTTAGTATGTCAGTATGTAGAAGAAATTTTGTCGAAATTTCTAATTTTTATCTTAAAATTACTGTAATACTAACATATAAGCCTTTAAATAAACTCGGTTGAGGAGAGAAAGAACGTCCTCTCGGTTTTATATTAAGAAGGGACTGAAATATGCTTCTCCAAGAAAATCACCGCGAACCTGATCTCCTATCATTAGCGGGATGTTACTGTTCACTTTGCAATGGTCCAGCCAGAGGGTAGTACGTAGGACGTAACCTGGAACGGGCGGATCCGAAGCACAACGAGAGATTTTTTTAACTAAACCTAAAATTTGTCTCCAAATAAATCAAACTCAGGATGTGAAGGTGCTACTCAGAAACTTTAATTCGCGGGTAAACAGTTGTCGGGAAAAGTCTGCTCGCTCCGTCCTCCGAAGAGTACCATGAGAAAAACAAAGATAACACACGTGCGGAACAAAGAAGTTAGCAGGTTTTTTTTGGATAACTAATATTAGTAGATTCAGTGACTAGTGATTTTATTTGTTTAAGAATAGAAACTAGTGAACAGTTCCTGATGCAAAGCCACAAAGTTCAGTTGGGCCTCTGTTCGGCCGTGGGCAGCTTCGCTCGCGGGCCAAGCCTGGTGGGCCTTGCGGCTAAGCATCCCTGTCCTTTTACTTCAATTTTCCTTTTGATCAACTTTGTGCAGTTTTGTTAGTTCAATATAAAAAAATTAAAATGATGTCAAAAAATTACAAAATAAACTTTATTTGCACCAACACGAGTAAATAAGAAGTAGATGTGTCTAATCATGTTGTGTTTAATAAATAACTGTAGTAGCACAGGTTAAAGCTGGTCGGGTCTTAATTTCTTTTGGAGGGTAGTTACATGATGAATTAATAAATTTTTGAAACCAGATTTGTGATGCTACACAGAATTATAATCTCGAGGAGGAGAAAAATGATGTTATTTGGACATTTGATAAAAACAATAAATTCTAAGCCCAATCCTTACATAGTGCTCTAATTGATTCTAACTTTTCACTTTATTTTAACCAAAAGGCTCAAAAAGTTTTGAGTTGAAAAGAAGACATGCTCCTTTTTTTTTAGCTCGCTCAGTTGCTCGCGCTGTGGTGTACGTAACTTCGTATCATGTTGGGCTTGGATGTTTTCTCTCGGTCCATATAGGAGGTAACAAGCTGGTTGTTAGGCAAAATATGAGGGACAAAAACAGATCTACTCAACACACTTCGCGGATGACACAAAACATAAAATTCGTGTTTTAAAGGAATAGAGATTAGTTAAAGACTAATGCAGATTTTCTATTTTATAAATGTACTATAGAGTTACACGTTTGGGGCTCCAAAAGATTTGGGGGCCTATTCCTTCGAACACCCTGCACGCCCTCTCGCCCGGGCCGGGCCTGTGTGAATTGAGTGTATTCATTATGATTCAAACTTAATATGAAAATGTTCAAAAAAAATTGTGCCACCTAAACCTATAGGAAGACCATTTTGCCACAAGCTGGTGCAGGTAGCGAATGATGCATCACGTAGTCGAATTGTCTTTATGTTAGTCATAAGTCATAACATGTAAGAGGGTTTGGAAGCAAAATGTTTTTAGAGTTTTAAGTTAAAATCATAGTATCAGAGAATACTACTGCATTTTTTGCCTGTTTGTACCTTGTGAAAAACTCTGTTTTGAAATACTTTGCCTTTAAACATACCCTAAACAATTGTGTCGCCGACCTTTCATGTGGTGCCATGTCATGGCATATATAAGACCAAAATGCGCCAAATCACCTAATACCTCGTCCACCTTTTGTTCCAAGGTGCTAGCAGAAATAGCACCATCATATCATCAATCCATTAGGCAACAGGGATATGAAAATTTTTATTTTTCAAAAATAAACTACCTGGCTTGTAAATTGTAGTGTTGTGCAGTTCATTTCATAGAGTATATATCAAACATAAGAAGCATAAAAGAAAATATTTTTAACCAATACAAATAGGCACATCACTTTTTCACTATATAATGTTCAGTGTTTAATCCCTTTGGAAGTACAATTGCCATCCAACATATATTGTGTCTCAAATATGTTCAAGTAATATGAAAAAGTACTGTTCTGAGAATATATTATTAACATATGATGCATGCATGCATCACGGGACACTAACTATGAAGATAAGAGTGTCGTCTCAAGATATGACAGAAAAATTACATCATAAAAATGGTGTGGATAGATATCCTAAAATTTTGCAAGAAAACAGCCTAAAGGTAACCTTGCCCAACAAGATAATTTTGGTTGCAAAAGCTCATAGATCACAGATCTCCCGCGCACAATACTAGGACCCCAGTAGTACCTCTCATGTATGCTCTTTTTAGATTTTTTAGCTATTGGAGTGCACTTTTAATGCAGCGTTAGGGGTAATGGAGTGGGATCATAATTCAACTAGTTGCTATCAAATTGAAGACCTTTAATATGATAATTTGCTAAAATGATTGGAACATAGATATAAGATATATGAGACCCAAGGCAACTGGGACTATATCACAGGAACAATTAAATCTATCTTTTTTGCTCATCCTACAGCATCCTTAGACACAACAATTAAATACTCTCTCTGCTGTCCTATTATTTGTCGTTTACGACAATGACACGATCTCTAAAATATAGCTTTGACCATGTTTTTTGTTAAAATACCAATAAACTCTTAATACATCTCTACTTTTATAAAAGTACTTTTTAAGACAAATCAATGCTTTTAAATATTAGGTTTCAAAACTAAATAACAAAACAATTATTTGTAGTAATTTTTTTAAGTTTAACTCAAACCTCGTCCGATCGTCGGTTACTTAGACACAGTTTGGTTTAGAACCTTTTCTTCTACATGTATTAGAGAGACTTTGTTAAGGTAGTAGTATATATAGGTTCTGTTTGTTTTAGCTTTTTCAGCTTCTAGGCACCAGAAGCTACTGCAGACTGCAAACACACCCAGCTTTTCGGACCGCTTCTACGAAAATCACTTTAGTCAAAACCATCTAAAATCAACGTGAACATAATATCGACCGAGTCTTTATGATAGTAGAAAACCGTCACTTTCTATATCTTAAACCCTATAGACTCTTTTATCTTACTCCGCACATAATCTCCATGATCCTCAGAATCTCTCCACAGTCAGATTTTCCCACAGCCAGATTCTCCTAAAAGCTGCTCAGAAAAAACTGAACCAAACAGACCCTGTACATGTTTTCAGAGGAAATGTATACAATTCTTTGAAATCGACACGAAAATAAAACGTGTTGATAGCCAAGTAAAAACAACCTTTGAACTATGGTAGCTATTATAAGGCCATTCTCAATGGATGATTCCATCACACTGTTTTCAAGGCTGTCATGTCAATATTTATCTAGAAAACGCTGTATCCAGAGTTTTATTCCCATGAAACTCTCTCATATCCATGAAACTCTCTCAGATCTCTCTTCATTAAATTGCATGCCAACTCATCTTGTTTGCTTATGTGTCATGTTATTTAATGAGAATGAAACTTCCACTAAAAATAGCCTAAGTAGCATGGCCCAAATGGGGCTGTATGTAGGACCGGGTGACTGTGATACGCTTATCTGAGATGGGTGAAAGCCACAGTGCAAGCATCCGCAAAACCCGCCAAGGCCTTGTTTGGATTCTCTCGTATTCACCTCAATCGACATGTATTGAGGTGGATTGGGGTGTAAATTAAAGTAATTTACACTCTAATCGACCTCAATATATGTGGCTTTAGGTGAATACAAGAGTATCCAAACAAGACCTAAGGATTTGTTTGGAAGCAAGGGGATTGAGGGGGCTAAGGGGACAAGACTGGACCATATGTGATTTCACCATGCTTCTTCCTTTGTCCATCGAAGATAGGCATGTTAATTAATTAGCAGGGGCGGAGGGCCCATTATGACCCAAGCCATAGAAAAAAACAGACCTGTGCTGGCCTAATTCTAAACCCTAAATAACTGCCGCTCAGCCGACGCCGTCCGCCGAGGACGAGCGCGCTCTCCGTGTGTGACTCCGTCTGCTCCGCCGGCGCCGTCCGCCTGACCGCCTCCGTCCGCTGAGCGCGTCGCTCCGTGCCTCCGTGATCCACTGATCCGTCCACCACTGCCCACAGCCGATCGCCCGACCTGGCCGCAGTGTCGTCCGCTTAGCGCCTCAACCCGAGCCGCCGAGCCGCGAGCAGCTCCGCGCCTCGAGCAGGCGAGCTGCTCTGCCGCACCTCCGACCCTCCGCCCGCTCGGCCCGAGCGGGCGAGCTGGTCCGCGCTCTGATCGCCTGCTCGAGTGTAATACCCACTTTTTAATAAAATCGAAAAGGAGAAAAGTACATCCCTTTGTATACATGAGTGTGTCATCTCTATCTATCATTTCATGTGAACACGTTATTTAAACAAATAAATAATTAACAAAAGACACCTAAATAACCTAAGTGCATCATGTTGGCTTTTATTTGTATGTGCATTTAATAAAAATAAGAAATTATATCAATAGAAATATTATAATGTCCAAATTGAGATTTAAGACCTCATTTACAATTTAGAAATTTGAGATAACATCAACGAACAAGAAAAAAAAAGATCACCTTGTAAAGAAAACTGGATAAAAATAAATATAACTCTTCAAGTGAGTACTCTTAATTTACACCTTTAATCTGTGTACAAATTCGCAATAAACATTTGAATTCAAATAGAGATTTAAATCAGGAAAAGAATGAGAAAAGCAAAGGAGAAAGAAAAGAAAAGAAAAAGTCGCTGCATGGGTCGACCAACCCTGTTTTCGGCCCACAAACAGAAGTCTGCTGCGCAGCCCAGTCCCTATCCCGCGTCCTCTCACCCTGCCACCGACGGATGGGGCCCACTGGCATCCACTCATCGCACGCGCGCTCGTACCGGTGCGTTCACGGACGCGTGGGGCCACCGGGTCAGATCTCGCGCAGCTGCTCGCGCACTCGCTGTCGCTTTGGGCCCACGCACCAGCTCGTTACCCACCTTGCTAACCACCTCCGCTCCTCCGCCGCGTTGTTCGCCGCGAACCAAGCCGCCTGTACCGAGGGGGAGGGAGAACAAAATCTGCGCTGCCGTCGATTCCCTAGTCCACCCATCGAACCGCCATGGCGAGATTGTAGGAGAAGCTCACCAATTCCGCTCGTATCCGGACTTCTCCGCGGTGTATTTAGGTGACGCTAGGGCCCATCTCATCGAGCCATAACCAAGCACCGTAGTGGTCGTCGTGCAGAACCTCATTACGAGCTGAGTGAAGCCGCCATCGATGCCCCGCGCTCTGGGCGCCAACCGTGTTCCAAGGGATAGACAGGGAGGGGAAGTAAGCCACGGCCGCCACCCTGGATTCACGGGATATGAACTGCGTGGCCTCGATTTGGGGCTGGGGCACTGCGCGGTGTCGCGGGGTCGTCCAGATTCCTCGCCGCCCCTCCTCATCGCCGTGAAGCCACCGCAGTCACTTCGTCCGCTCGTCGCCGTGGGAACTCACTGCTCAGGCTCAGATCCCGGCAGGGAGCACCCGCCAGCCCCGTTCCCGTCCGCGACCATTGCCCGAAGGCCCGTGCTACCTTGGGGTGCTTCGCGGTGCTGCTGGGAGGGCGCTCGATGCCGGAGAAGGAAGTGACGACCATCGGGGCGGCCGGAATTTTACACCGTCGACATCCCTCCCGCCGCTCAGCTGCTCGTGCCGTGGACAGACTCTGCGGCCGTCGTTCCACCAGTAAGAACCCTACTATTCAATTCGCGTTCGTATAAGCGTTGAGTTCTGTTATATGTCGGGCGAAATCACGTCTTGAATCGGGCGGCGCGTTTGCGCCAGCGAGGGCGCCGCCGTGTTTGGTGATGCGCCGCCGTGACAGGGGTCGTGGGGAAAGGGGGAAGGCTGTGTGCCCGTGTGCCGTTGATCACGTGTTGGACGGTGGAGATTAGACTTCCAGTCGTCGCATTGAAGCTAAGCTCCATGCCATCCATCTGGAGTTCAACGGAGTAGATTAGATCGCGTTAAATAAAATCTGGGTCGTCCGCGTGGGATCGGATGGCTCAGAGCGGGCGGTACCCTTTCAGTCATGTCAATTTGCTAATGAGTCCCCGAAGAATTTAGGAATCAACCCGCCGTCCACCCGAACCAATCCTGTGTCTGGATAATTTTGCAAGATTAACCCCGACCTTCTCTGTTATGATGCGCGCGGTCCAAACAGAGAGTAATCAGGAAATTTATTTAATAAATGAATTTTTAAGTGTAAAAATAATCATAGAACTTGTTTAATCCCTAGAAATTTCATATTAAGTCCAAATGAGGCCATTCCAATTTCTATAATTTTGTAAAAGTATTGTTTATCACCTAGTACCTTTATATAACCGTGAAACTTGATTTAAAATTATTCACATGAATTACTCTATTCTAGGTACTTAATAACTACATAAAATCATAACTCGGTGACTGTAACTCCGATTTTAGTGGTTCTCGTTCCCATGATCTTGTAGCAACGTGTAGATTATCATTATTCAGTTTATACTCATGTTGGTGTGATGTTAATTTTGTCTATACCATGTTTGTTTGTATTGCTACGACTAGCGCGAGGACACGTGTCATTTGAAAAGCAAGTTGGTACCTGGAATCTCAAGTCCCAGGCAAGTTGTGCCCTTGATCACTTCTTTTTACCCAGCCATGTTCTGATTAATCATAATGATCTGCATAGGTTAATTTTGATGGGACCCAATAGGTTACCCTAGTTTGTCTATCTTTATACCTTGTTTACCACTGAACTTTTTGGGTAGTACTTGCTAGTGCTTTATGTGGTTTTGGGTATGAAGATACATTATTCATGATCACACCTTTATTATCTGTTTATTATCACTTTTCATGATAAGATCATTATGTTAATTGGAACATGGAGCGACCACCCGGGAAAACAGTGCTACCACAAGGGTTTAATGGGACGCCCTTGGCTGATTAATTAGGAAAGCTAGTGGAGGACTACCTTACCCGAAAGGGGCAAGGGCAGTAGGGGAGTAGTCAGTGTAGGGAGGTCCTTGGTTGATTTTGCTGCGATGGCGGTCAGGCAAGAACCCTGCATTGGAGCTTCCTATAAACTGTAGCGAGTTTCCTGAAGCTAGTGGAACTTTGTAAAGGCCTCGTAGTGTTACCCTGCCTCGCCTCCTCGGTAGAGGTGTATGGGAAGTCGCGATCCCTTGGCAGATGGGTAACATGACTTGTGGGTAAAGATGCGCAACCTCTGCAGAGTGTAAAACTGGTATACTAGCTGTGCTCACGGTCATGAGCGGCTCGGACCCTCACATGATTAATTTATGGAACTAAATTCAATTTGTCATATGCATTGCATCGCAGGTGATGTTATTACTTTTCTTAATTGGGTTGGTATTTACTTATACTTAGTAACTGCTAATAAAATTTTGACCAACTTTAAAAGCAATGCTCAGCTCTAACCATCCTCTTTGGTAAGCCTTACACTTCATGAGCTCCCACCTTTGGCGAGTTCATGCACACTATTCCCCACAACTTGTTGAGCTATGAACGTATGTGAGCTCACTCTTCCTGTCTCACACCCCCCCATAGGTCAAGAACAGGTACCGCAGGATGAGGCGCATGGAGGATGCTATGATGTGTTCGTGAGAGGTCTAGGCCGTTGTCTCCCAGTCAACTTTGGGTTGCTGGACCGTTGTCTCCTTATATGTAATTATTTATTTATTTTGTATAGAACTCCTGTTATGTAGTAAAGATGTGACATTCGATCTTGTGCCATGATTCATCATATGTGTGAGACTTGGTCCCAGCACACCTGGTGATTATGTTCGCGCCCGGGCTTTTGGACCCCTAAAACCCGGGTGTGACAGAAGTGGTATCAGAGGAATGTTGACTGTAGGACGAAACCTAGATAGAACTGGACAACCAATTCTCACTTACCTTTGCCACTCTGATTCTTTTCTAAACTCTTCTTAATCTTTTCTCATCTATTTCCGCTTTACTCTGACTATTCTTACCTTTTCCTTCTAAAGACAAATGTGGATTTCACACTTTGAAATCTCGTACCTAAAGTGACCTTTAGGAATAGGAGACCTACTCTTAGGAACAAAAAAAACAAAACTATTTTTATAGGTATCTATATGCTTGAATGTTTGTTCTTATGATAACTGTTTGGTTTGGTTCTTTGTTTGAGTGTGATGAGTTGTGGAGTAATATCCACAACTGCATCTGCATATACATATACATATAGGCATAAAAAAAATTATAAGATAATTATTAACTAGCCAACCTAGATGATTCCCCATTAAAAATACATCTAGCTTAATCGATCCATTTTCATCTAGTAGAGATACCTTATCCTAATAAGATACATTCTACCTTAAAAAAAGATTCTATCTTATCTGCCCATCTCAACCCAACCACTTCGCTTAACTCATCAATGATCAACAACCTAACCTACATCACATGATGCCTAATCCATTTATCCCAAAAGCAAAGCAAATTCTATTTAACCTACCTACCCCATGTACCAACAATTGTTATCCCAACTCGGATGATAGTATCTAACACCAAGATTGGAGACCGAAGATGATCAACCTCATTAAGAAAGGATAAGCACCAACTCAAGTCTTCAAGGATCAAGCGTGATCACCAGATGGGTCAAGAGTCACAATCTTGGATGGAGTCTTTTTTTTATCCTACTCTTTCTTACCCAAACCTATAAATGCTTTAAAGATATCTTTTATCCTACATAATAAAATTACCATGCCTACATATACCCATGATTTCCTAATCACCCACTATTGAAAAAAATGAGTCTCTGGATTTTTGAACCAATTATAGACTAAAAGCCGGACTACAAACCAATACTTATGTATCCCCTTTCTTACAAATCTCGAGGACGAGATTATTTTTAAGGGGGGTAGGATTTGTAATACCCACTTTTTAATAAAATCGAAAAGGAGAAAAGTACATCCCTTTGTATACATGAGTGTGTCATCTCTATCTAACATTTCATGTGAACACGTTATTTAAACAAATAAATAATTAACAAAAGACACCTAAATAACCTAAGTGCATCATGTTGGCTTTTATTTGTATGTGCATTTAATAAAAATAAGAAATTATATCAATAGAAATATAATAATGTCCAAATTGGGATTTAAGACCTCATTTACAATTTAGAAATTTGAGATAACATCAACGAACAAGAAAAAAAGATCACCTTGTAAAGAAAACTGGATAAAAATAAATATAACTCTTCAAGTGAGTACTCTTAATTTACACCTTTAATCTGTGTACAAATTCGCAACAAACATTTGAATTCAAATAGAGATTTAAATCGGGAAAAGAATGAGAAAAGCAAAGGAGAAAGAAAAGAAAAGAAAAAGTCGCTGCATGGGCCGACCAACCCTGTTTTCGGCCCACAAACAGAAGTCTGCCGCGCAGCCCAGTCCTTATCCCGCGTCCTCTCACCCTGCCACCGACGGATGGGGCCCACTGGCATCCACTCATTGCACGCGCGCTCGTACCGGTGCGTTCACGGACACGTGGGGCCACCGGGTCAGATCTCGCGCAGCTGCTCACGCACTCGCTGTCGCTTTGGGCCCACGCACCAGCTCGTTACCCACCTTGCTAACCACCTCCGCTCCTCCGCCGCGTTGTTCGCCGCGAACCAAGCCGCCTGTATCGAGGGGGAGGGAGAACCAAATCTGCGCTGTCGTCGATTCCCTAGTCCACCCGTCGAACCGCCATGGCGAGATTGTAGGAGAAGCTCACCAATTCCGCTCGTATCCAGACTTCTCCGCGGTGTATTTAGGTGACGCTAGGGCCCATCTCATCGAGCCATAACCAAGCACTATAGTGGTCGTCGTGCAGAACCTCATTACGAGCTGAGTGAAGCCGCCATCGATGCCCCGCGCTCTGGGCGCCAACCGTGTTCCAAGGGATAGACAGGGAGGGGAAGTAAGCCACGGCCGCCACCCTGGATTCACGGGATATGAACTGCGTGGCCTCGATTTGGGGCCGGGGCACTGCGCGGTGTCGCGGGGTCGTCCAGATTCCTCGCCGCCCCTCCTCATCGCCGTGAAGCCGCCGCAGTCACTTCGTCCGCTCGTCGCCGTGGGAACTCACTGCTTAGGCTCAGATCCCGGCAGGGAGCACCCGCCAGCCCCGTTCCCGTCTGCGGCCATTGCCCGGAGGCCCGTGCTACCTTGGGGTGCTTCGCGGTGCTGCTGGGAGGGCGCTCGATGCCGGAGAAGGAAGTGACAACCATCGGGGCGGCCGGAATTTTACACCGTCGACATCCCTCCCGCCGCTCAGCTGCTCGTGCCGTGGACAGACTCTGCGGCCGTCGTTCCACCAGTAAGAACCCTACTATTCAATTCACGTTCGTATAAGCGTTGAGTTCCGTTATATGTCGGGCGAAATCACGTCTTGAATCGGGCGGCGCGTTTGCGCCAGCGAGGGCGCCGCCGTGTTTGGTGATGCGCCGCCGTGACAGGGGTCGTGGGGAAAGGGGGAAGGCTGTGTGCCCGTGTGCCGTTGATCACGTGTTGGACGGTGGAGATTAGACTTCCAGTCGTCGCATTGAAGCTAAGCTCCACGCCATCCATCTGGAGTTCAACGGAGTAGATTAGATCGCGTTAAATAAAATCTGGGTCGTCCGCGTGGGATCGGATGGCTCAGAGCGGGCGGTACCCTTTCAGTCATGTCAATTTGCTAATGAGTCCCCGAAGAATCTAGGAATCAACCCGCCGTCCACCCGAACCAATCCTGTGTCTGGATAATTTTGCAAGATTAACCCCGACCTTCTCTGTTATGATGTGCGCGGTCCAAACAGAGAGTAATCAGGAAATTTATTTAATAAATGAATTTTTAAGTGTAAAAATAATCATAGAACTTGTTTAATCCCTAGAAATTTCATATTAAGTCCAAATGAGGCCTTTCCAATTTCTATAATTTTGTAAAAGTATTGTTTATCACCTAGTACCTTTATATAACCGTGAAACTTGATTTAAAATTATTCACATGAATTACTCTATTCTAGGTACTTAATAACTACATAAAATCATAACTCGGTGACTGTAACTCTGATTTTAGTGGTTCTCGTTCCCACGATCTTGTAGCAACGTGTAGATTATCATTATTCAGTTTATACTCATGTTGGTGTGATGTTAATTTTGTCTATACCATGTTTGTTTGTATTGCTACGACTAGCGCGAGGACACGTGTCATTTGAAAAGCAAGTAGGTACCTAGAATCTCAAGTCCCAGGCAAGTTGTGCCCTTGATCACTTCTTTTTACCCAGCCATGTTCTGATTAATCATAATGATCTGCATAGGTTAATTTTGATGGGACCCAATAGGTTACCCTAGTTTGTCTATCTTTATACCTTGTTTACCACTGAACTTTTTGGGTAGTACTTGCTAGTGCTTTATGTGGTTTTGGGTATGAAGATACATTATTCATGATCACACCTTTATTATCTGTTTATTATCACTGTTCATGATAAGATCATTATGTTAATTGGAACATGGAGCGACCACTCGGGAAAACAGTGCTACCACAAGGGTTTAATGGGACGCCCTTGGTTGATTAATTAGGAAAGCTAGTGGAGGACTACCTTACCCGAAAGGGGCAAGGGCAGTAGGGGAGTGGTCAGTGTAGGGAGGTCCTTGGTTGATTTTGCTGCGATGGCGGTCAGGCAAGAACCCTGCATTGGAGCTTCCTATAACTGTAGCGGGTTTTCTGAAGCTAGTGGAACTTTGTAAAGGCCTCGTAGTGTTACCCTGCCTCGCCTCCTCGGTAGAGGTGTATGGGAAGTCGCGATCCCTTGGCAGATGGGTAACATGACTTGTGGGTAAAGATGTGCAACCTCTGCAGAGTGTAAAACTGGTATACTAGCCGTGCTCACGGTCATGAGCGGCTCGGACCCTCACATGATTAATTTATGGAACTAAATTCAATTTGTCATATGCATTGCATCGCAGGTGATGTTATTACTTTTCTTAATTGGGTTGGTATTTACTTATACTTAGTAACTGCTAATAAAATTTTGACCAACTTTAAAAGCAATGCTCAGCTCTAACCATCCTCTTTGGTAAGCCTTACACTTCATGAGCTCCCACCTTTGGCGAGTTCATGCACACTATTCCCCACAACTTGTTGAGCTATGAACGTATGTGAGCTCACTCTTGCTGTCTCACACCCCCCCACAGGTCAAGAACATGTACCGCAGGATGAGGCGCATGGAGGATGCTATGATGTGTTCGTGAGAGGTCTAGGTCGTCGTCTCCCAGTCAACTTTGGGTTGCTGGACCGTTGTCTCCTTATATGTAATTATTTATTTATTTTGTATAGAACTCCTGTTATGTAGTAAAGATGTGACATTCGATCATGTGCCATGATTCATCATATGTGTGAGACTTGGTCCCAGCACACCTGGTGATTATGTTCGCGCCCGGGCTTTTGGACCCCTAAAACCCGGGTGTGACATCGAGCCCGAGGCTCCGCCCGCTGTCCGCCAAGGCCGAGACCGCTCACTCGCTCAGCTGTAGTCCGCAGAACCGTTGTGCCTTCCGCCCGCCGAGGCCTTCCGCTTCCAGGTTCCAGCCGCCGAGCACGCGCTATCAGAGGTATGACAATTACATGTTTTGTAGCAATTTATTTTATTTTAGACAATGTTCTATTTCTTTATATATATATATATATATAAATTTATATATATAGGGCAGGTATAACGGGAGCCCTGGGCTTCGGATATTAAAGGAAGCCCAGGTCGGTTCCGAGGTCTGGTCCGCTGGGACAGGCGCGCCTGTGTTTAACGTAGTGCTGAGAGGCGGCATGCAGGACAGACGGCGCCGTTACGCGGTTGTTTGAATGGCAAGGCGGTAAACATAAGGGAAAGGCGCGGAATTATAGGGAATAGTTTCCACATGCAAACGTGATTACTATGATACGTGGGCGCGTAATTTATGGATCTTGCATGGGAAGTAATGGCAGAAGGTAAAAAAATGTAGCATAAGATGTTGAAAGCTATGGCATAAAACCGAAACGGTATAATAGTTGCATAAATAGTATATACCGTTTGGCGTAAAACATTGAGTCATTGTGCGTAAATATTTTATTATGGATATTAGTTTGACATTGACATTGCCATAATATCGGGACGGTTTCGGAAATAATGGGGAGACCCTGTAAACGTGGATGCGGTTACTTTTATAGTATCCGTGATTGCCTTTCATTCGAAAAAAAGACCACTAAGCCTGCATAACTAATTGGAGTTGGAGATGGCCGGCTCTGGAGAGTCGCCGGCGATGGAAGGAGATGACGTTCGTCTTGATCCAGAGACAGAGGGAGGAGTTGATGGTAACTCACTGGTCACACCACCTCCTGCTCTACTGGGTCCTGTGATCGCCGAGATGAGCATAGGGGAAGAAGGAGAACAAAGGGTTCGACCTCCTATGTCCAATATTAGCTCCAGGGAGATGGATACGCCTCAAATACTGCATTCACATGTAAGTCCAATCGCTGTATTTGATTCTTGATTGATTAGATTGTTTTGAACATATTCCATGGTACAAACAACAATGACAATGAAATAGCAGGGAAAAAACATTGATCCAACTATAGTGCCAACAGTAGGGATGACTTTCAAGGATGTTGATGATGCATATAAATTCTATAAAAGGTATGCATATGAAGTTGGATTTCCACTGAAGAAATACAGAGAGAAGACATTCAGTAAGTGGATAAATTGTTCACGTGAAGGTAAAAGTGCACCAAAATCAAATGATACACCTAGGATGAGGAATAGGTCATCGGGGCGTACGCAATGTAAAGCTGGAATAAAATTAAAAAAATATATGATGATGAAAAAAATGGTTGTAGCTGCAAAAATTGAACTGGTAAACTTGGAGCATAACCATGAGTTCATAACTGACGAAGCAGAGAAACAACATTTATGTTGCAACAAAATTAGGGATGCTGAGTTCATAAATTTTGTTGATGCAATGCATGATAGCCGAGTGCCGCAGCATTGCATAGTTGATTTTATATCAGAAATGCATGATGGGCCGGAGAACGTACCGGTAACTGCTCAAGATCTGAAAAACATGTAAGCAATATTTTTTTGTTACATGTGTATATATCAAGTGCCATAAATATTACTATAGTAAATGTGTGTGTAATCATTTTTTGTGCAAACAAATGTAGGAGGGCAGCCAGGAGAAGAGAAAACTGCGCAAATGATGTAGCCAAACTTTTGGCTTTCTTTAGAGAATGCAAGAAACAGAATCCACAATTTTTTTGATTTCTAGCTAGACAATGATGGGAAAATAGTGAGTATTTTTTGGTCACACGCAAGTATGCAGGGGGAATATGCAGATTATGGTGATGCTGTGACATTTGATACAACACACAAGACAAATATATATGATAAACCACTGGGCATGTTTGTTGGAGCTAACAGCCATCTGCAGTGTACAGTGTTTGGATTTGTTTTGTTGGGAGATGAAACAGTACAGACTTTTGAATGGGCTTTCAATTCATTCAAAACATGTATGGGATGTGAGGGTCCAAGAGTTATGCTTACAGGTATGTGATATATCAATTTGTTATGCAAAACAGTGAATTAATTTATTGTGAAAATAAATGAATAATTTGTGAGCAATTGCAGATCAAGATCCTGCAATGCCAATTGCTCTAAGAACTGTATTTCCAAAAAATAGTTCACAGACTGTGTTTATGGCATGTACAGAACAGATTTATGCCATTCCTAAATGAGATATATGCAAGGTTTGATGTTAAGGATTTTAAAACAACATTCCAGTCTATTATACATCATCCATTAACTCCTCATGAATTTGAATGTGCTAGAGGAGTTCAATCTTCATGAAGATATGACTCTACGCAAATTATATGAAATAAGAAAAGAATGGATACCTGCATTTTTTAAAAACGACTTCTGTGGGGTAATGGTATCTACACAACGAAGTGAGAGCATGAACAGATTAGTGAAGCAATCACATGTAGATGCGAACACCCCACTGCATGAGTTCGCTAAACAAATGATGAAAATGTTGCACAACAGAAAAATGAAAGAATCAAAGGAGGCATTGGTGAGCAAGGTATGTCGTGCTTGTTATCAATAACGTTTGGCATACTTTTATGTAAATAATGTGTTTAATTATGATAATAATGTGTTATAGGGACCAAGGACAACAGATACATTGTATAGATTCGAAGTGAGAGTCTCTAGAGCATACACTAGAGCTGTTATGAATAGATTTGAGGAATCAATGAAATACGTCACTGCATACAAAATATTAAAGGACGCAGACGGATGTGATAATGAATGAATCGTACATCATACAAAAAGGTCTAATAAAATGTGTGGGGACAACATCAATTCAAGATAACAGCGGACATAGAAGCTAGGGAGTATACATGCGAGTGCAAACAGTGGGAACATACAGGTTTGTACGTATTATGTTGATTAACCGAATAAATTTGCATACTAAAGAATTTGATGATTGTAGTACAAATTAATGTATGTCGTTAAAAAAATGGTTGGTTTTCATGTTTTCAGGTCTATTGTGTGTTCATCTTTTAAGATCCTTCATGCATCTTCAAGTTGAAAATATACCTTCAAAGTATATATTGCAAAGGTACATTGTCTCATCAAGAAAAGATGTTCCATTTGAAAGAATTGATAAGAGCTTCAGGGGAAAGAATGGAGTTACTAAATCATACAGACAGAAAATGTTGTTAACGAAAACAATGAAAGTAGTTCGCCAGGCGTGTATGTCAAAAGCAGGGTACGATAAGGCGATGGATGTGTTGGATGAGCTCGATGTCGTTCTATGCCGATTAGAGCCAGATATTGGATGTAATGAGTCAACAGATGTTAGTGATGATGAAGAAGACAAGGTAATAATATTCCAGTTGTTTTGAGTGTTATACTATTTGTAACATAAATTATGCATAGGAACATTTTATTTGTACCAGGAAGTAGAATTGAATAAAAATAATGCTGGCGATAGGATGGAAGATGACAATACAAGTACATGCCATAAAAAGGTATGTAAAAGATAAATATATAAGCTTGCATGAAGTATTGTATATAATGAATATATAAAATCAATGTAATAAGCAAATTTTATTTTGTAGGATGAGCATAACACCATGACTGGATGTGAACATGCGTTAACATTAATAACAAGTGGTAACCAGGTACATATTAAAAAAATATTGTTCATTTGTCTTAAATGAAAATATATATTTATGCTGCATGTAAATGTTGATGTAATTGGGTTGGGCTATAAAGGAGGACAACATGAGAATTCCACATGAGGTTGAAGATACAAGTTCTCCATGTCACGTAGCACATGAACAAATGGAACATATTGCTGCATCCTCAGGAGCTAAAAAGGTGAGCATTGATAAATGATTTTACTGATTGGTATAAATATAATTTATGTAAATATGCGTATACTAAATATTAACTTATATTATTATGCAGAGGTTGAATTTTAATGTGGATGTTATAAATCTGTGTATGCCGGATCGTGCAAGACCAAAAGGATGGACAATAAAAAATTCAGAAGATAGGATTATGAGACTAGGTGCGAAAGGAGAGAAAAAGAAGAATAGGAGATGCCAATTGTGTGGTATAGCAGATGGACATAACAGCAGAACATGTCTGCCTGTGGAAGAGAACAGGGCAAGGCTAGCAAAACTAGCTAATCGAAAGAGAGGACGACCAGCCGGATCAAGACTAAACAATAAAACAACTGCTCCACAGTGGAATGAAACATCGACTGCTAAAAACATCGTATTGATGAAGAAGTGGAAAATGAAGAAGCCGATGAGCATATGAAAATGGGCGAATAATTTGAAGTGTGACTAAAGAGTGGCCGATTTAGTAGAAACTTGTAATAGCACAATGACCTATATTTTAGTTTGTTGAAAATTAAATAGTTTGCATGACTGGGTTATATAATGCGTTGATATAAAACTATAAAATGTTGCGTAAATCTAGACAATTACACAAATTATGTAACTGAATATGTACAAAAAATTGGCATTGAACGTTTAGCAATCGGCAGTTCTGGACATAAATGGTATATAAACTGTATACACTTAACAATACTAATCGAATGGGAGTACATACTTCGGTTTCGCACTTCAGATACACCAAACAGGATATAGCATAACCACTAGTTACAGTTAGCATAATTAGCATGAAAATTGTATAAAAGATGAACCTAATGTATATAAAATAAGGAAGTATATATTTTGCATAAAACTTGAATATTAAAGACAATATGATAATACAAAAACGCCAAACATTTGAAGCAAACGATTAACCATCTCACATTCTGGAGATGAAAAAGCATAGAATAGCTTAACAAATAACATAACTAGACATTCTGGTAACACTTATGTTTGACACACTTCAAATAAAAACTGATACAAAGTAGCATAAACACTGGACACATCGAACATAAGTGGCACATGGAGTATCATACACATGAGCAACGCCTGACATAAGTGACTTAATAAGTAACATAAACAGTTTTGTGGATCCCATAGGGAATCATGTTCAGCTATGATATCTAAGTCTTGGCTTTCAAACAACGTCGTCCCCTTGGAGCATACTTGAAAGGCAGCAGTTCTGCAGGAAGGGGGGCAACCCTGTTGTTGCGATGAAAGGTCAGGTAATGCAGAACAAAGGCACGTTGGTCCAATGGTTCATGCTGAAATAGTCATAATATCAAATTAATGCTAAGATTAAATCTGAAGGAGTAATATATGCAAGATCAAAACACTAATTTATTAACATACCGGAGTATAAAATTCTGATAAGTCGCCATCATCAAAATCATAGTAGCGGAGGAAGTTTGCGACAAAAAAACCACAATCATTTGACCCTGGTGACATGGTTGGACAATTGGGAAGAAGCCCAATCTTGTAGTTGCCAAACTTTGGTACAGTTGAATCAGATCGAGCTTCATGTAACGCAATGCTAAGTCTTCTCATTATTAATCTGGACCAAGGTATCTTCGTTCCATTTATCAACATTTGATCATTATGGATTTGTTTCCAGGTAGTGCCTCCAAGTAATGTCCCATAAGGATTTGAATCTAAGATGTCTATTCGACGACGTTCAAAGTTGATTGCATAAAGGGTCCAGTGACTACGGCGTAGCATAGGAACCAGGATCTGTTAAGATATATGTAAGTTTATGAATGAATAATAATATGCATATGAAAAATTAAAGCTAAGACAACATAAAACTAATGACCAAAAAAACATTATAACATTATTACAAATAAAACTGATTTGGGCTCACCAATTTAATTTGGTTCAGAACTTCGTCTGGAGGAAGCATCAGTTCAAGTTGTTCTTTAAGAAGTGATGTTGAGAAGGGCTGGGGATTTGAACTGTGCTGTTCAAACTCCTCGATATTCAAAATGGTCTGGACAAAAAAAATAAATTGATTAGTATTATATATTTATACAGTAAGTGTTGCAATAAGATACAAAGTTGTAGATAAAAAATTACCCCAACATTGACATTCAGTATTAGAGTGTTAATTACAGAATCTGGATTGTATAATACATCATCCTCACGAATACAGTCGATAAATCCCTGCATGAAAGTATTCTCAAGACATTTATTAGGACCAAACGACTGGACAACATCGAGGACAGAACCTCCAAATCCTCCAAAATTAATGATAGACCTGGGAAAAAATAAAACTTTAATTACAATTCATCTAATTATACTTAATTGGAATTTGAATAACTAATACATACATGCTCGGATCTAGTTTTCC